>NC_135307.1:194290223-194664676 GCF_048772815.1 Callospermophilus lateralis
CTCCCTGTTGCCCTTCCTTCTATTAATCCATTTCAAGTTGATTTTTGCACGTGGTGACAGATAGGAATCTAGTTTCATTTTTCTGCTTGTGGATATCCAGTTTCCCCAGCACCATTTATTAAAGAGACTGTCTTTTGCCCACTGTGTGTTCTTGGTGCTTTTATTGAAAAGCAGTTGCTCTAACTGTATGGATCTCTGCCTGGGTTCTCTCTTCTGTTCCATAGGTCTAAGTGAATGCTCTTATGTTGGGACCCTGCTGTTTTGGTCACCATAGCTTTGCAGTGTGTCTTGTAGTCAGGTAGTATGATGCCTCCAGCTTTATTCTTTCTGTCAAGATTGTGCTGGTTACTTGGGGTCTTTCGTGGTTCTGTGCAAGTTTTAGGAATTTTTGCCTATTTCTGTGAAGACTGTTATTGGTATTTTGATAAAGATTGCATGGAGTCTGTAGATCATTTTGGGTTGTATAAAACTTTTAACATATTAGTTTTTCTAGTTTATGAACATAAAATATCTTTTCCATTTATTTGTGTCCTCTTCAAATTGTTTCCCTAATATTTTGTAGTTTTCATTGTGGATATCTTCCAGCTCAATTTATTCCTAGGTATTTTAATTATTTTTTAGCTAGTATAAGTGGGTTGTTTTCTTTACTTCTTTTTGAAGCCAGGCACTCCTGTAATACCAGCAGCTCTGGAGGCTGAGGCAAGAGGATTGCAAGTTCAAAGCCAGCTTCAGCAACTTAATGAGGCCCCAAGCAATTTACAAGACCCTATCTCAAAATTTAAAAATAAACAATGAAAAAAGGGCTAGGGATGTGGCTCAGGGGTTAAGCACTCTGGGTCCAGTCCTGGGTACCAAAAAGTAAGTAGATAAACATTTGTTTCTGAGTTAATTTGTTATTGGTATTTGGAATGATACTGATTTTTGTATGTTGAACTTATATTTGGCAACTGAACTGAATTTATTAGTTCTAATAATTTTTTAGTGGAGTCTATAAGGTTTTCTATATACGTGATCATGTCATCTGAAAATAGGGATCATTTTGCCTTCCTCCTTTCCAGTTTGGGATGCCCTGTATTCTCTCGTCTGTCTGACTGCTCTGGCCAGGACTTCTAGTGCTGTGTTGAACAGAAGTGATGAAACTGAGCGCCTTGTCTGTTCCAGATCCTAGAGGAAGAGCTTGAAGTGTTTGAACATGGCCTTTATCATGCTGAGGTACATTCCTTTTATACCTAATTTGTTGAGTTTCATTCACACTTTTCCCTTGACTCTCTGGTGCTGAATTGAATGCAGTTGGGCACTGCTCTCAACACTGATCCAGGTGCTGCTTCACGGAGCTTCAGCTCAGCTGCCTGAAGTCCACCTAAGGGGAATGCAATGGGTATGAGCCCAGATTTCTGACTACAGAGGCATGGGAGGGTACTGTGTATCCTCAAAGTAAGATTCTCACAACACGCGGGGCCCAGAGGCTGAGAAGTGTCCATGGTGCTGGAGCTCTTCTCTTTAGTTATAAGAGGTGTGGATCAGGAGGCCAAAAATAAGAACTTAGTGTGGGGAGGTACTAGAGTAAATGAAGGCCCAGGAATGAGGATTTGATTTGATTTAAAAATGAACAGAGGCATCTGGGGCTGATTATTTGCTGTTTTCCAGTAATCTTGATTAAACTTCTGTTTCCTATTAAGGCTGTTAAGAGTTTTTGTGTTGCTGACCTTAACCTTTGGGACTTCTGAACAGTGGACTTTATCCCCCATCCTATTGTAGTTTACCCCAACCTTCTCGTCCTTTTGCTCACTGTATGTTATATGCCTAGAGTGAAGAGGGGAATTCTAAGAAGAGACCCCGGACCCAGGGAGTTTACTCCGTGTTACTTGGGCACTCACAGTGCCCACGCTCTCTGCATTTCTTCCTTAAGGACTGAGCCCAGGGGTTTCTGACCTTTTCACCATACATCATATGGAAACTGCCATACTGAATCAGAGCCAACTTGTATTTACTTCTTAATTTATTGTAAGGATTGTCTCACACAATGGACACCAAGTCCTAGGTCTGTCATCTATAAACTGGAAACCTACTGGTGGTGTCCTTTGAAGATCTGAGAACCAGAAGCACTGAGAGCAGATCAGCACTCAGCTCAATTTCAGCAAGACAACAAATTCAACCCTTTTCCACTTCTTTATTTTAGTCAGGCTCTTGAGGGACTGGACGATACTCATCCACCTAGGGGAGGGCCATTTGCTTTACTGAGCTCCTCACTGAAGTGTTAATGCCTTCTTGAAACACCCTTGCAGACCCACACACCCTGAACTGACGTTAAGGAGCTAGATGGGCATCCTTACAACCAACCACTGCAGACACCAACCCACCAACTTTACAGAGAAGAACCACCCACCAATCGCACTGGGATTTCCTTCTGCTCCTTTGGTGACTCCAAATGCAAGACACTGTGTTTATCAATTTTATTTATAAGTCCAACACCACTTGCTGATTTCAGGTCAAACACTTTTCTCCACCATTGCTCCAAAAGATTCCCTGGATTTGTCTAATGGAAAGTTTCTGCATTCAACTCTTTCCTTGGACTTTCAACTTCTCGGACCAGCTTCTGTGATTATCTAGCATTCCTGCAAGGCAGAAAACCTCACTTCCAGAATCTCGGAGTGAAACGACTTCTTGTAACTACTCAGAGATTCATTTAGTTTTGGTTGAATTAAAGTGGGAAGTTGTTCCCATAAAAATGTGTTGAGTAGGCACAAAAGGACAGTGACTGAGTGCCCATCAGGAGGGTCCAGGATTCCAACCAGGGCTGTCTGTGACTCCTCCTTTTGGTTAGACCACATCCCCTTTACTCATGGGTTTGTTCATCTGGCTTCAGGTTTCTTTCACTGTGTTGACTGGGACCACCCGATTAGCACTTCCTTCTTTTAATATTATTTAAAGATGGAGTATCAGAAGTCCAGCCTTCCTTCCTGTCTTCCTGCTCCACCCTCTTTAGTTCCCCTTATCTTGCCTATTACTTCTAGTATCATCTTCGTAAACACTTTTAAATATTACAATTTTCTAAAAATTTAAGGGTTCTTCAAAAAGAACATTTCTCTTTTTTGAAGAGGAATAGATGAGTATTTTAGACCTATCACATTTTTGTAGTATTTAAGTTCACCTTGTTCTTTTAAAAATTACTTTATCAATGTTATTGTACATCTGCATTCTTCCAGTGGCCTCCAAGAGAGCAGATTGCAGTTTCTTTGTATTCCCTACCTTTTAACTTGCTCCTGCCTCTTTTGGTCAAGAGATGTTTTCAGGATTGAAATGTTCTTGCAGGTTGGATGTACTCCTTTGACTTTCACATCTTTGCTGTGACAAGATGCATCTTTTTTTTTTTTTAACTTGTTCTTTTTAGTTATACATGTCAGGAGAGCCAACTTTGACATATTTATACAAACATGGAGTATATCCTAGTCTAATTAGGATCCTAGTCTTGGGGATGTACATGTTGTGGAGATTCACTATGGTGTATTCAAATATGAGCATAGGAAGGTCACGTCTGATTCATTCCACTGTCTTTCCTGGTCCCACCCCCCCCTTCCCTTCATTTCCCTTTGTCTAATCCAGTGAACTTCTATTTTACATCCCCACCTTGTTGTGTGTTAGTACCCACATATCAGAGAGAACATTAGACCTCTGGATTTGCTTGTTTCATTTAGCATGATAGTCTCCAGATCCATTCGTTTACTGGCAAATGTCATAAAGTCATTCTTCTTTATGGATGAGTAATATCTATCTATCTATATCTATATCTATAATATATATACACATACCACATTTTCTTTAAAAATTCGTCTGTTAAAGGGCACTTAGGAAGGTTCTATAGTTTAGCTGGGCTTGGTGGGCTTTCTTAAAGTCCCTCATATGGTTTCGTGGAAGGGAGCACAACACTCCTTAGTACTGTGGCATCCTTACGAAATATCTCCACAAATCCTCTCCTTTATGATAAAACACTAACCTCCTCTTAGTCTGTTGGTGACCATTGGACTACTCTGGCCTCTTCTGAACATGTCTCTTTACACGTATTTCATACTTTACTTTTCAAATGGATGGGTGCTCATTAATAATTGTCTCTAGATTTGAAGTGTCAGCTAAAATATGAGAGAACTGATTGCATAATGATCACACATGCATATGTTTTATACCATGAATCTACTGCAATATACCTAGTCTTCTATCGAGTACCAAAATTCTTTCAAATGTTTTTGCATTTATAAATAATATGGATGAACATCTTTGTCCACATCATTATTTCATCCTTATATTTTTCTAGACATGATCTTTACTTGGTGTGATGCCTACGGTCCTCCAGTCCTAACACCCAACCAGTCCTCCAAAAACACAGGCTTATTACTGTGTCATCTCTTTCTTCTAGTTGGAAAATCTGTACGGTGGTTGCCCGTGGAATAGGAAATCTTCACTTCCGGATCTCTTTACTCCCTGTACTTTCCTCATACTGTTTTCATATTACACTCTTACATTGTCTCCAGAGCACAAAGTGCAAATATATGTTTCAACAATTAGTATACATATATTGGAATTTTATTTCTTTCACAAATAATTAGAATTAAACACTAATACACTACATGTAAAAAAAAGTCTTCTTATAAACCATAAAACCTTGGTAAAATTATCTGTTACTGCGATCTTTAATTTGCTATCATTACATGAACATCAACTTTATATAGCTTGAAGAACTTCCTGTGAGAAGGAGGTTTTCTCCATTTGAGAGGTATAGTACAACTACTCATGGTTATTAAATGTTTGAAATGACAAGACCGAGAAACTCACTGAATATTTTATTGTGTTATAATAAATATATATTTACATTTAAGAGGTCCCTGTGAGCTGTGCTTATAGTACTGGACAGATAGATCAAGCTTCAATTTTTTTTTTAATTTGGTACTGGGGATGGAACCTTGGGCCTCATGCATGCTAGGCAAGGGCTCTACCACTGAGCTACATCCCCAGTCCCAACTTCAGTTATTAAAATAGTGATTGTTGTATTCTGAATGGGTCAACCTGTACATTGACTCAGGTCACCTGGACCATACCTGGTCAGTTTCTGGAGTTCAGAAGCCTGTAGACTTTCCTGAACAGTTCTTCCTGCTCTGGTCCAGGGGTTACCAGGAAGTCAGCCAGATTAGAAAAGTCTCACAGGAGTAAGGATGGACTCGTGATAAATTTATCTCAAGAAAGTTTCATACACAGAAACATATCATTGAAAGGAAAGCAGAATTGTGGGAGTAGATGCCATAGATTTTCAAGTTGGCGACATTCAAAAAGAATCTGGAGGCTTAGTTCATCAGACGTTTGGTAGAGAAGTCGAGGTCACTGTTAAATCTGCTGATCCTTCATGGTGAGTTTAATCGCAGTATCTTTCAAGGATGCAGTACTTTCTACAGCTGTGCCTTGCTTCTTCTTGAGATGATATTTAGTAGCTCAGAAAATTCTGTACTTGACTTCATTAACTTGAGTTAATTTATTTGGAATTTGCATAAGTGAAAAAAAAATCGACAACCAGTCAACCAACCAAGTAAAGTCGATAGTAGCATGAATGTGTGATCCCTTTATAAAATAAGAATCTTGGATAAAGGAATGATTGGCAGGCAGGAATAATAACAGGAACATTCTTCCTAGGCCTTCTGCCAACAATCTGGCATGAGAGTTTCTGGTGTCACTTCATTGCATCTTCACGACACACCTGAAGACTAAGGAATTCTTAATCTCCATTTTACAGGTGGACAGACTAGGGCTCTGAGGACTCAGGAGAGGCTCCGCATCACCATGATGAGGGCAGAGCTGGACCGAGTCCCAGAGTAGCAGGGACCTTTCACCCTTGCTCTTCTCATACCCTATGTGAACAGATCCTCTCAAACTTCTTTTTGTTTTCCTATATATTATGATTTTCTATAAGCAAATATAAATCAGTTAAAAATAATTTACAAAATGAGTCTGACTTCAGGGGAAACTGAAGTAGGCAACTTCCATCTGAGGGACTCTGGATCATTCAGCGAGGATTTTTCTTGCAAGAACAGCTCATCGGAGGTCAGGGTTCACCTGCTCCCACAGCCTCTTCTCATTTCTATTGGAAACATCTGTATTTTGTCCTTATTGTGTGTAAGACGTGACACTAGGTGCCCGGGCTCTAGGGCAAAATCAGACAATGTTTCTGCTTTCATGGGACTCAGACTCCAGACAGGAAAAATAGTCACTTAAATAATCACATCACAGTGTGTTATGGTTTGTGGTAGGTGGAAGGACACTGGGAGGAGACACAGAGAGTGACTAATTTTGTCTGGAGTGAATTGGTGAAAGTTCCATGGAGTTTTAAGTTGAATATGAACCTTGAAGCATAAGGAGTAGCTCAGCAGGAAACTGGGGGGAAGACACTGAGGGCAGAGAGAAGAGCAAGGGTCGAATGTGGAAGGAGAGACTGCATGGGGACAGAGAGACGGACGGTCCAATGGGGCAGTTCCTAGTAGAAAGGGACTGAGGAGTTATGAGGCCTGAGTTGTAAGCAGGGGGAAGAGGATGAACTGGGTGGAAGCAGGAAACCCACTCAGAACAGGTGAGCTGCCCGTGGCCAGCCCTGGGAAGGGCATTTCAGATATCTCAGCTTTGTGTTTGACTCCTGCTCCCCTAGTTGATGGAGACGGTTCCGATCCCTTCAGCTCTATGTTCCCAGTTCCTTGTCTGTGACCTGAGAATCATGGCCGCTGTGAGGAATAAATTAGATGGCCTACAATGTTAGTTGACATTAAAAAGTTGGGAGCCCTCAACCACAGTCTCCAGAGCCCATGGTTTGGTGGAAAACTGTGACAAGGCCGGCCTGGCCCCAGGGTCCTCCCTTCCAGGTGGCCTTGGAGAACTCAACACTGTGCTTTCTGGGAACAAGTTCAGCATCTTCGGAGGCCCTCTCCAGCACCCCATCTCCCCCTCCCCGGGCCCGCCCACCCAGCTCCACAGGCCTGTCCACAACAAGCAGTCTGCAGGAGATGGCTGCTGGGGAAGGGGGAGGAACCCAGGACCCATGGAGACAGCAGGTGTGACAGTGAATGTGCTATGGGAAGCCTATCAGAAGATAATAGGATTGGCACTTCCAGTTCCCATAGAAGACATCTCAGGTTCATGATCATGTTTTTCTGCTTGTCCAAGATGAAGTCCTGCCTCATTGGGCAAAGCATTAGAGTGAGACTTACAAAGTCATATGTACCCATTATGTAGCCATTTGACCCTGAAATTGCAATAAAAATATAGTGTCATTGGCCACATTTAGTTGGCCTTTATCTGGGTCTAACAGCAAGGTTCTTTCCACTTACCTGCTGCAGGAGCCCCGATGATCTAACCTCGTAGACACATGGGTCGATGGCTGACATGGGTCGATGGTGTGAGCAGTCAGCTATGCCCAAGGTGCCACAAGAAGTGAGCTCGATGGGCCCACGGGGTCCTGAGCAGGAGTTCATGCACTTGTGCCCCTGCACTGTCCCTCACCTGCCACCCTGTCCACGCTTAGCACAAGCGTGAAGCTCCAAGACAGCGCCAGCTCAACACCACGTTTACTGTAGTGATATCAGGACAATGAGAAGACCCTAGATTCCTAATGTCTCCCAAAGTCCTCTGAAACAAAAGCCACCAGATGATGATGACTATTATTGTTTGGGTGGTGGAGTTATAGGAGCCTGCATTTTTTCCCATGCCTTTAACACTGAGAAAGTTCCAAAGATGATCTTCCACCTGTTTTATTTTTTTTAAAGGAAATGCCTAAGTTCTTCATCCATGTGGCTTTGTGTTATCCCCACAATCCCCCAAGGCATGGATGTTCTTGTCATCTTCCACATGAAAGAGTGGACGGTCTTGGGGAAGTACAGTGGGATGACCAAAGTCACACACGTGAAGTGCTCCGCTGGACTCCTGGCCTAGGGCACTGTCAGCCTGGAGGCAGGAAGAGCCTGTTCCTGGCGGAGCCTCAGATCTGAGTGCCCTGTGCTCCCCTTGGGTCACAGCTCTGCCCTCTGTTGCTCTGTGTTGCAGAACTCTCCTGGGACTGTACCCCGCCCCAGAGAGCACAGGGATAGAACCCGGAGGGGACTGATGGAAGACCAGGCAAACTGGCCTTCAAAAGACTGTTCTGGGCTTGTGGGGATATTGGCGACCCTGGGCAGCCACAGGAGGAAAAGGAGCAGCCCTGGGAGATGCCATCCCAGAGGCCAGGCAAGCCTGCACCTACAAAACGCTTCGGGGGAACATACCTCAGTTGACAGGCATGGGGTCTCCAAAGTTCCTTCACTAACATTTCTGTCCCTGAAGAAGAACATCTTCAAGTGATATCCAGTGCAGTTGATTCTTGGAGACTTGATTTTTATTTTCTATGACTTCCACCGTTGATACTAGACGACAAAGGGGAGTTCTCCTGCCATAGGCCAAGCAGAACCTCAAAAGCCTCAGTGACGACAAAGACTCATCTTTTTGGCTTCTGGTGTTCTATCACAAAGCTTCGAAAGATATATAAGGTTATTTGTAACGGCCAAGAAAAGTGTTTATCTGATCACTAAAGTTTACTGAGCAATTATTAGGTGCCAAGCAATGTTTTCAAGCTTATATGGATTGTTTATTTTAATTTCACTAATATTGTTCCGTCTTTAAAATGAGGAGGCTGATGCCCATAGAGAGGTTAGTTTGTGTAAGGTCACTCAGCTAAGAAGCGGTAGAGACTGGTTATTTGACTCTGAGCGCATACCTAAGTGCTCCAAACCTGTCCCAAGGAGGGGGATTGCGCTCGGGCCGGGGGAAACAGGAGAACAAGACAGTCGGGCTTCTCTCAAGGGGCTCTTTGGTCAGTTTCCTACTGTGGGATTTTGAGACTTCATTCTGGTCTTGCTAGCAGGAAAAAACAAAACAAAGCAGAGTCTGCATTTTATTCATAAGAAAAAGAAAGATCAAAAGTGAGGGATCATTTTCCTGAAGGTGACAGACATATTGCCAAAGCAAGATTCAAAACCAGATGTCTCATTGGCACCTTCATGTCCTTTCTCTGTCCCAGAGCATTCTCCCGTTAGCAGATTTAGGGCCATTAACTACAGCTTTCTGAAGCTGAACCTCCAGGGTCAGAATGCAGGGTCCTCTAAATGATGTCTGGTGAAAGGAGGGCAGGCCAAAAGCAGAGACCCACACTTGCTTTGGGGTTTTGATGACACTTCCAGACCCCAGGTATAGTGTTCCCGGCAGTCTGGGGATAAAGGTGGATTCTGGGCCAGGGGAAGGTCTGTGGATGTAGTCATTTTGGGGTGTGTTCAGAGAAGCAGAGTCAGAGATTTCATGGATATAGTGGTGGGGAGGAAGGGTTAGGTCGCTCAGGAATGGAGGAGGCTCTTCTAGTCAGGACTTGGTGGAAATTTTAATCTTGGAAAGAGAAGGAGTGTTGGTAATACGTCAACAATAACAACCAAAAAATAAAGAACCATGACAGTGGGTGAGACTCTTCTGTCGGGCTCCCGCCGGCAGCTCTAGGATCAGGGAGGTCTCTTAGTTTGAGGGTTCCGGAGGTCTATTTAATGAACAGGTCGTCCCACAGAAGGCAGAACAGCAGCTAAGTCCTTGGGCCTTGCAATCTTCCTGGACCGTGCAGAATCTGGAACAGTTCTCAGGTTCTGATCTGCAGGGTGGAGGCTCCAAGATGTATTCTGAAACAAGAATAAGTAGGCGAAGGGCCTGAGCCACAGGCTGAAGTAACACTCAAAGCTCAGAAAGCCCAGGGAACTTGCCACTTATTCTCTCTTTTGTGGTCCCCAGGGAGAGAATTGGGTTTTGTCTTCCTTGAGTTCTGATCGGTGAACCAGGGTTTGGATATTTGATCAAAGACAGAGTTTGGCAGAAACCTGAATCCATTGGTCATTCACGACCACTGTAAGTCCGACGCCTAGTCCCCATAGACTCTGGTTGGGTCTAGTCGTGGGTATGAGTAGAAGGTGGAAGGTGGTGAGTAAGAAGAGGTACTGTGTACCCTTTCTTCACTTATTCATTGGGTGGTCTTAAGCAAGTCATAAACCTTCTCTTTAACATCATAGTTTATTGTAGGGTCAACCTAACACAGGCTGTTTGGGTAGAGAAAGAGTAAATGGAAGGTCAGTTTTGGGAAAGGATGAAGGCCACACAGCCAGCTGAAGGTATTGGATCAGAGAGGAAGGACCCAATTCATAGGTGAGTTCTGGGAGTGACTTCTTTCATGGTGAGAAGGGTGTGAATTTCAGAATGTGGTGCAATGATTCATCTTCTTTCCCCTAGTATCTCCTGATTAGGAGCCCAGAGCCCAGGATGCCCCACTTCCTACTGTTAAAGAAGAATAATCTTCATGTGGACACCCCCACACGTCTCATTTCAAAGCTTAGACCCACTTCCAGTGAGAGATACTGTCCAAACGCCCCAACTCACAGTCCCCTCTCTGTTCCTGAGTCTAAGGCATTAAGTTTGGGCCCCATTAACCCCTCTCCCCAACTTTTACCAGGCCCTCATTTTTGTATCTATGATTTGTCCTTTCTTTGGGGCCAAATTCATAGACGCGGCATCTATTGCCAATTAGCTGGCTGACTGCTCTGAAAAAATCTGCAATTAGACGGGAGATCTGTAGGACATCTTGATGACCTGAAAGAGATGAATGAAGAATGAGGTTGGGGCTGTCACTTAAACAACTGGCCCTAGAGACGGTGAAGGAAGCTGAGTTCCAGAGATCAGTCACCAGCACCCACTCTGCACCTCCCAGACACAACTCACTGGGGCACTGCAAGAAATTGGAGCCAGTCTCCCCTAGGAAGAGCCTGGGGTTCAGTGGAGCAGTGTGGGAAAGGAGGCCATGAGCCAGGGATCTCAGAGAGGTCGCTCTCCTCAGGTCTTGCTTCCTGTCTGGGTGTCTGGTTCCAGTCTCACTCGGACACGTGCCAGGCTTCCCTAAAGACTTTGGCGTCTCTCTCAAATTCCAGCCCTTGACTCCCCAGTTAATTGGCCTTGGGTACTCCTACGCTCTTGCAGCTCGCTTAGCCCCTCCAGTCCTCCTACATCGTGTCTGCCCCGAGCTCCTAAAACAGGACCTATCCTGCTCTGAAACACGTCTATCAGACACATTCCTTTTCCAAGTCCCAAATATTCTGAAGAGGTTTCCCCGCAGAAGAGTGCATTCAGGAAGAATAGTAGTTCTGTTCCCATTTGTTGTTCAGGTCAAAGTTGGCATTACTTCCCTTGTTAGGTTGAGCTGGACAGCGATGGTGGCTGAGATAGACTGTACTGTCCAGTTGATGATAATTCCTGGTGATTGTGCACTACCTCTGAAGATATACATATATATGTATGTATATATACATGTATGTATATATGTTACCTTTGATATATGTCTTTGATAGACCTTTATTTTATTTATTTATATGCAGTGCTGAGAATCTAACCCAGTACCTCACGCATGCCAGGCAAGTGCACTACCACTGAGCCCCAGCCCCAGCCCCACCTCTGGATTTTTAAAAAGTGAAATACAATGAAAGACTTCTTTCTCCCCAAACATGCTCCGAGGCCAAGGCTGTGTAGATTGCAATTTGAGTTCTACCATTTCATTTTCCTGCCTGTTTAAATGCCTGAAAAGTAGGACCAAGCCTCTTGGAAGGAACCAGGGCAGCAAGACTATAGTGGGGATAAGGCCGATAACACAGTAAGTAAACTTACAGAACGTGTACCACGGTCTAGGGAGAGAGCGCTCTGACTGCACGCATTATTTCAGTTTTTCCTCCTCTAACTATCTCAGTGCCAATCCAGACACTTGGCCCAGGGTCATGCAGTCACCAAACAGCAGAGATCCAAACTGAGATCTTGTTGACAACAAACCTCGGGCTTTGAACACGACCCTGTGTTTTCATGACATATTCTGGGTGGTCTGCTCACAGATCCTCTCCTCTCCGCGGAGGCCGCTTCCCCCCCCACTGGACCCCGCTTCCCCCCCACTGGACCCCAACCCCTCACCTACTCAGAAAGCGCTCCTTGAGATTCCCAGACAACAGCTGCAGTGCCACACAGAGCACCAGCAGGAACTGGAGAGGCAGCAAAGACGCCATGGTGCCACCAGGATGGGTGCGTACGTCCTGGCCCAGAACAGCTGGTTTTGACCAGGTGCTGCTGTGAGGAGGAGAGAGAGAAAGCGGCCCGGGAGGCCTCCTGGGCCTGGCAGAAACCCAAGCACCTCCCAAGCACACCCAGTACAGGGCCTGCAGTGTTTCCAAATCCACTCCGCCTCCAGCCCATCATCTTCACCTCGTAGGTCTCTATCTACACAGGGTGTTTTTTTCTGATGATGCTGTGGATGGAGCCCAGGGCCTTAGGCATGCCAAGCGCACGTTCTACCATGGAAGTCTTATTTACAACTTCAAAATATGTCTAAAATTTATTCCCAGAGGCTTACATTTTAAAAATGAAATTGTGAAGAGTATCATAACTTTTTGTTTTTTTCCTTTTGTATGATGCTGGAGGAGGAGAAACGGCTTCCGTGTCTGAGCTGGCTGTATTCTCCTATTGTTCATCCTAAGTTTCCCGTGTCTTCTTTTCAGAGCTCATCATCTATAGATAATAACGGTCGTCCTTTTCCTCGTCAAAGCTTTATGCCATTTCTATTGTGTCTTGAGCTGGGCAGGCTCTCTAGTATATTGTTGAATAGAAATCTAATACCCGATTTAAAATGGAAGCTTCTTAAATTTCTCCTTTTTTGTGTGGTCTGTTTTAGGTTTCTCGTAAGCACCCTTCACCAGGTTTAGAAAGTTCTCTTTCATTCTTGGCATAACCAGAAGATTTGCATTAATTTATGTCAAATTACTTCTATTGCTCTTTTCTACATTCGTTGAGAAGATAACATCATTTCCTCTGTGAATTTGTTAATGTAATGAATTACGCTAAAGACTTTTTAACACAAAGCTCTTCTTGCATTTTTATGGTAATGTGATTTTTGTGCATTTGGTTATGTTTTTGAAAGTGTGTTTTATTTTTTTAATCTAGAAATCGTAGTTATACACAGTATTTGGGTTTGCTTTGACAAGATCATACATGCTAGGAATTTGATTTCAATCACCAGTTCCCTACGTTTCCTCCCCTCCTCTCTCGTCATTTCCCCCCGCCTCTACTCTACCGATCTTTCTGTCATTCCTTCATTTATTAATTTTTTAAAGATTTAAAGTTTATGTTCATAAGTAAATTGGGCCTGTAACTTTCCCTTCTGGTACCAGGATGGTATCAGCCCTCATTGGATGTGCTGAGTAATTAATTTATTATTAATTAATTCTCTTGGAAGTTTTGTGTAGGATAAAGATAATTAATTTTTTGAATTCATCACGCCCCCTTTTTTCCTTGCACAAACATACTTACTTTCATGTTGTTGCTTTGATTTGACGATATATCCTGGAAATTAGTCTAGAGCAGTTCACGGCGATGCTCCCCTCATTAACAGCTGGCATTTCCATACCACCGTGTGCACGCACTACCCTGTCGTCTAGCCAGTCTCTATTCTATGGACATGTGTGTCCTTTCTAAGATTTTGCTAGTACAAATAACCTGCAATGAAAAAGCATGGGTATGTTTTCTGCGATGTCGGAAGTATGGCATCGGGTAGCAATTTTAAGTGTGATTGTTGGTTAAAAGGGTAAAGGCATAAATTGGGTGCAGTGGTGCACACTGGCAATCCCAGCTACTCAGGAGCCTGAGGAAAGAGGATCACAAATTTGAGGCCAACCTGGACAATTTGGCAAGACCCTATCTCAAAGTAAAATAAGAAGGGCTCATCTGTAAAGCACTTGACTAGATGTGCGAGGCTCTAGGTTCAATCTTTAGTGCTGAGGCAAAAAAACTGGAAAAGAAAAAGATAGGGGAAATGCATATATAGTTTTATTAGATATTGCCAAATTCCACTCCATTAAGGTCGCACCATTTTGTACTGCTACTGTTACCAAAAGCTTCATCCTTGTTCCTGATGCCAGTCCGATAAATGAGGACCCAGTTTTGAGAAAAAGGAAAAAGAAGTTTTATTGCTTTGCTACCAAAGGAGAAATACAGGGGACTCCTCTCCCAGAGTCTGTGATTCTGCCCATCAGGGGGAAAATGGTGATTCAAAGGCTACATTCCCATGCTCTCTGTTTCCCAAGATCAGGGAGGAGAGATTAGGAAGGAGAAGATCAGGGAAGAGAAGATCAAGAGGAGAGGATCAGGGAGGAGCACGTCAGGAGGAGAAGGTCGGGAAGAGGAAAAAAAGATGTCAATTTTAGAGAAGCAAGGGCTGTATTCAAAGCATCAAGTGGACCATTGTTACGCCACTGACAGTGGAAGCATATTTCCCACGGCCTCACTGATAGAATGAATCATCATGCTTTTGAGTGTTTGCCAAAACAAATGAGAAGTCTTACTCCTGTAGTTTTTGAGGTTCATTTACCATGTACCACAATCAGTAAAGTTTTATGGCTAAATAACATTCCATTGTATATGTGTCTTATGATTTGCTTATCCACTCATCTATTTATAGACATTTCAGCTATTTCCACCCTTTGCTGATTGCAAATAGTGAAGTTATTAACATTTATGTACACGTATTGTTTTGAGTACTTGTTTTAAATCCTTTTGGGTAAATATCCAGCAAACTTGGATCATCAGTTAATTTAATGTTCAACTTTTTGAGGATTCCAAGCCTTTCAAATCAGCTGAATCACTTAAAATTTCTTTCAGAAATTCACAAGACTTCCAATTTCCCTACACACTTTTTCTTTTTGAAAAAATTGTAGTCATCTAAATGGCATCTCACTGTGGTTTTGCTTGCTCTTCTCTCATAACTAATGATGTTGTTTTAGTCAGCTTTTTTGCTACTGTGACTTAATGACCTGAGAAGAACAATTTTAGGAGAGGAAAAGTTTATTTAGAGGGCTCACGGTTTCAGAGGTTCCAGTCCATAGAAGGCGAGCTCCATTCCTGGGGGCTCAAGGAGAGGCAGAACATCATGGCAGAAGAGTGTGGCACAGGAACGTGGTTCACATGATGATCAGAAAGCAGAGAGGGACTCTACTTGCCAGATCCCAAAAAAATGTGTTCCAAAGCCACGTCCCAATGCCCACCTCTTCCAGCCACACCTTACCCACCTTCAGTTACCGCTTAGTTAATCTCCATCAGGGGATTAACTCGAAGAGTGGATTAAGGCTCCCGTAACCCAATCATTTCTCCTCTAAATTTTCTTGCCTTTTCTCACACATGAGCTTTTGGGGGACACCTCCCATCCAAACTATAACAGATGTTGTGCATATTTTCCTGTGTTTGCTGGCCTTTTTAAAAGAAATATCTTTGGAGAAATTTCTATTTGAATCTTCTGCCCATTTGGTGATTGAGTTTTCTATCTTATTCTTAAATTGAAAGAGTTCTTTAGCTATTATGGATACCCTTATGAGATATATGATTGTTCAGTATTATAGGTTGTTCTTTCATTTCTTGGACAAAGTCATAATGATATACAAAATTTTTAAACTTTTTTCTCCCAGTTTTCTTTCCTTCATTATGTTTGCATAAAGACTGACCTGGTGACTACAGACTCAAAAGGCTATGAATATCTCAAAATATATAATTTATCTAATGTAGTCATGTTATTAAGAGTTATCTGAAAAAGATCTTAACTTTAGCAAAGTTCAGTTTATCGATTTTTTCATTTGTTGCTGTTTTTGGCACCATTTATTTTTAAATTTTTATTTATTTTTCTTTAAAAATGTTTTCATTAGTGCATTATGGTTATATATAACATGGGGATTCATTTTGACATAGTCATACATACATGGAATATAATTTGTTCCGCTTTAATCTACAGTATTTTCTCTTTCTCTCCCCTCTTCCCTCCCTCTTTTCCTATTCTTTTATTTATTTATTTTTGGGTAGTGAGTATTGAACCCAGGGATGCTTGACCACTGAGCTGTATCCCCAGTTCTTTTTATTTTGAGACAGGGTCTGGCTAAGTTGTTGAAGGACTTACTAAATTGCCCAGCCTGACCTTGAACTTGTGATCCTCCTGCGTTAGCCTCCTAGGTTGCTGGGATTACAGGTGTGCATCACCTTACCCACTTATATAATTTCTAATGATCCATTCATTGCTCAATACAAGATCATGAAGATTAATTTATGTTTTCCTTCTAAGTATTCCACAGTTTCTATATTTAAATCATTGATTCATTTTGAATTAATTTTTGCATATGGCAGGAGGTGGGCCCAGTTTCATTTCTTTGCATGTGAATATTCATTGTCCCAGCACCATTAGATAAAGTGACTATTTTCTCCATTGAACGGTCTTATTGCCCTGTGGAAATCAAGTGGCTAAAGCGGTATGGGTTTATTTCAGGACTCTCAATTTTGTTCTGTCAGTCTGTATGTCTGCTCTTATGTCAGAACCGTACTGTTCTGATTACTGAATCTTGGTCTTAAGTTTTGAAATCAGGAAGTAGGAGTCCTGAAACTCTGTCCTTTTCCAAGATTGTTTTGGCTATTTAGGGCCTCTTGGAGGTCTACATTAATCTGAAGATGAGCTTTTCCATTTCAGAAAGAAAGAAAGAAAAAGAAAGAAAGAAGAAAGAAGAAAGAAAGAAAGAAAGAAAGAAAGAAAGAAAGAAAGAAAGAAAGAAACTCAGTATTTTGATTAGGATGACATTGTATTGCCATTTAATAATTTCAAATCTTCCTATCTAGATTATGGGATGTCTTTCTATTTATTGGAGTCTTTTTGAATTTCTAGGCTCAACCTTTTAAAAAATACTTATACATAATCTTTTGGTTCATTTTGACAAAATAATATATGCAAGGAATTTTATTTCGATCCCCATTCCCCTTACCCTCTCTCCTCCCTCCCCCATTCTCTCTTCTCCTTCCACTCCTCTGTTTGTTTATTTATTTTTGATTGGCTTTCCTTTGTGTACGTGCAGGTGAGATTCTTTCTGGGACACTTGTATGTGGATATAATGCATATTGTTAGTTCATTCCATATTTCCACCCCTTTCCTTCTTTCCTCCTTCCCTCTCATTCTCCTCCTTTCACTTTACTGATCCACCTTATTTTTTTTATGATAGCCAATCTCTTCCCCTGCCACCTTTTCCCCCTTATTTTGCTGTATCTTCCACATGTGAGAGTAAACATTTGATTCTTAATTTTCTGATTCTGGCTTATTTCACTTAGCATGATCTTCTCCATTTCCATCCATTTATGAACAAATGTCATCACTTCATTCTTCTTTATGGCTGAGTAAAACTCCATTGTGTGTATAGACCACAGTTTCTTGATCCACTCATCTATTGATGGGCATCTGGGTTGATTCCATAACTTGGCTATTGTGAATTGTGCTGCTATAAACATTGAAGTGGCTGTGTAACTATAGTATGCTGATTTTAATTCTTTTGGAAAAATACCAAGGAGTGGGATAGCTGGGTCACATGGTGGTTCCATTCCCAGGTTTCTAAGGAGTTTCCACACTGTTTTCCACACTGGTTCTACTAATTTGTAGTCCCACCAACAATGTATAAGTATACTTCCCCCCATATCCTCGCCAGCATTTATTATTGTTCATGTCTTTGATAATTGCCATTTAAACTGAGGTGAGGTGAAATCTTAGTGTAGTTTTGATTTGCACTTCCCTGATTGCTAGAGATGTTAAACTTGTTCTCATATGCTGGTTGGCCATTTGTATTTCTTCTCTTCCTCCTCTTCCTCCTTCTCCTCCTCCTCTTCCTCCTCCTTCTCCTCCTTCTTCATTTTTTTGTACTAGGGATTGAAACCAGAGGTGCTTTACTAATGAGCTCCATCCCCAGCCCTTTTTATTTTGTGAAAATAAAATATTTTATTTTATTTGGTAGGCCACACTTAGTTGTTGAGGCTGGCTTGAATTTGCAATCTCCTGCCTCAGCCTCTGAAATCATTGGGATTACAGTTATGTGCCACTGTGCCTGGTTCTGTTTCTTCTTTTTGAGAAATTTCTGTTTAGTTCTTTGGCATATTTATTGATTGAGTTATTTGGGTTTTTGGGGTTCTTTATATATTCTGGATATTAATCCCCTATCAGAGAAGTGGCTGGCAAAGATTTTTTTCTCATTCTGTAGGCTCTCTCTTCACTCTCTTAGTCACTTCCTTTTATGTGTAGAAACTTTATAATTTGATGGCATCCTGCTTATTTATACTTGGTCTATATCTTGAGCTTTAAGGGTCTTGTTGAAGAAGTCGGTGCCTGTACCTGTGATGGACCCCATTTTGATGGGGATTGCATTGAAAGAGTTTGTTGATTTTGGTAGTAGACAGACAGGCCCCACCTGCATACTACCAAAAGCCATTCCTCCCAATAGCACCATACTGGGGACCAAGTATTTACCACATAGACCTTTGGGGATAGATAGCAGTTGACTTCATATGTGTTCAAGTTTGGCGTGTATTATATTTATAATGTTATGTCTTTTGATGAATTGGTTTTTTATCAATCTTTTTTCACATCACCTTTTTTCTCCTGTAACACGTTCCAAATTAATTCTCCAAATTAAAGTATATTTTCCCAATATTAGAATAGCTGCTTTAGCTTTTTTTGTTATCCTTTGTGTACAATATATTTTCCATACTTTGATTTTTCAACTTATTTGTCTTTGGAGCTAAAGTAAATTTCTTTTAGACAGCATATAGTTGATTCATGACCTCTGTGTTTTAATTGGTGAGTTTAATTCATTTACATTTAAAGTGATTACTATAAGGAAGGATTTAACATTGACTATTTATTGTTGCTCTCTTTTTATTCCTTAATTGATCCGATACTGCCTTTTTTATGTCTATTTGACTTTTTTTTCCCCAGTGTATTATTTTGACTTCCTCTTTATTTCTCTTTTTGTACATTTTAAAGTTAATTTTTTAGCAGTTAATATTTGGATTACAATTACCTTCTCAAACTTGAATCTAGTTTGAACTCATGCCAATTTAGCTTCAAAAGAATATAAACTAGTGGCAGGCTATAAAATCAACACGCATAAATCAAAGGCATTCCTGTATATCAGCGACAAATCCTCTGAAATGGAAATGAGGACAACCACCCCATTCACAATATCCTCAAAGAAAATAAAATACTTGGGAATCAACCTAACAAAAGAGGTGAAAGACTTATACAATGAAAACTACAGAACCCTAAAGAGAGAAATAGAAGAAGATCTTAGAAGATGGAAAAATATACCCTGTTCATGGATAGGTAGAAGTAACATCATCAAAATGGCGATATTACCAAAAGTTCTCTATAGGTTTAATGCAATGCCAATCAAAATCCCAACGGCATTTCTTGTAGAAATAGAGAAAGCAATCATGAAATTCATATGGAAAAATAAAAGACCCAGAATAGCAAAAACAATTCTAAGCAGGAAATGTGAATCAGGCGGTATAGCTATACCAGACTTCAAACTATACTACAGAGCAATAGTAACAAAAACAGCATGGTACTGGTACCAAAACAGGCAGGTGGACCAATGGTACAGAATAGAGGACACAGAAACCAATCCACAAAACTACAACTATCTTATATTTGATAAAGGGGCTAAAAGCATGCAATGGAAGAAGGATAGCATCTTCAACAAATGGTGTTGGGAAAACTGGAAATCCATATGCAACAAAATGAAACTGAATCCCTTTCTCTCGCCATGCACAAAAGTTAACTCAAAGTGGATCAAGGAACTTGATATCAAATCAGAGACATGGCGTCTGATAGAAGAAAAAGTTGGCTATGATCTACATACTGTGGGGTCGGGCTCCAAATTCCTCAATAGGACACCCATATCACAACAGTTAATAACTAGAATCAACAAATGGGACTTACTCAAACTAAAAAGTTTTTTCTCAGCAAAAGAAACAATAAGAGAGGTAAATAGGGAGCCTACGTCCTGGAAACAAATCTTTACTCCTCACACTTCAGACAGAGCCCTAATATCCAGAATATACAAAGAACTAAAAAAATTAAACAATGAGATAACGAATAACCCAATCAACAAATGGGCCAAGGACCTGAACAGAAATTTCTCAGAGGAGGACATACAATCAATCAACAAGTATATGAAAAAATGCTCACCATCTCTAGCAGTCAGAGAAATGCAAATCAAAACCACCCTAAGATACCATCTCACTCCAGTAAGATTGGCAGCCATTAGGAAGTCAAACAGCAACAAGTGCTGGCGAGGATGTGGGGAAAAGGGTACTCTTGTACATTGCTGGTGGGACTGCAAATTGGTGCGGCCAATTTGGAAAGCAGTATGGAGATTTCTTGGAAAGCTTGGAATGGAACCACCATTTGATCCAGCTATTCCACTACTCGGTCTATTCCCTAAAGACCTAAAAAGAGCACACTATAGGGACACTGCTACATCCATGTTCATAGCAGCACAATTCACAATAGCAAGACTGTGGAACCAACCTAGATGCCCTTCAATAGACGAATGGATAAAAAAAATGTGGCATTTATACACAATGGAGTATTACTCTGCATTAAGAAATGACAAAATCATAGAATTTGGAGGGAAATGGATGGCATTAGAGCAGATTATGCTAAGTGAAGCTAGCCAATCCCTTAAAAACAAATGCCAAATGTCTTCTTTGATATAAGGAGAGTAACTAAGAACAGAGTAGGGAAGAAGAGCATGAGAAGAAGATTAACATTAAACAGGGATGAGAGGTGGGAGGGAAAGGGAGAGAGAAGGGAAATTGCATGTAAATGGAAGGAGACCCTCAGGGGTATACAAAATTACATACAAGAGGAAGTGAGGGGAAAGGAGGGAAAATATAAGGGGGAGAAATGAATTACAGTAGAGGGGGTAGAGAGAGAAGAGGGGAGGGGAGGGGGGAGGGGGGATAGTAGAGGATAGGAAAGGCAGCAGAATACAACAGACTCCAGAATGGCAATATGTAAATCAATGGTTGTGCAACTGAAGTGATTCTGCAATCTGTATATGGGGTAAAAATGGGAGCTCATATCCCACTTGAATCAAAGTGTGAAATATGATATATCAAGAACTATGTAATGTTTTGAACAACCTACAATAAAAATTAATTAAAAAAAAAAACAAAAAACAAAAGAATATAAACTGTCTGAGCCTGAAAGGAGTCTAGAAGAGCAGAGGAAGGAGATCAGGGTGGGGAAACGCGAGGGGGGATGACAGGAGGGAAAGAGAGGCTTGAGAACTGAAGTCGAATTTCATGTATGTATGATTTTGTTGGAATGAACCCAGTTATTCTGTATAACTATAAAGCTCTAATAAAGATTGCCTACATATCGATCAACTTAGAATATAAAATAAGATCTAGTACTATTCCTGACATAATGTGAGAGTCTGTAAAGAACAAAATGTCTACCCCCATCTCTGTTGATGTATATGAGGAGCATCTCTTAATGGGTATGAGAGAACGAATCATCATTTTGGGCTCTGAAATGGATACATTTTAAATATGAATAATAAAAACTCTGCTCCTATACATCTCCTTCTGCCCACTCTCTAAAATGTCATTGAAAGATGAAGGTCGCCTTCTCCTCCTCCCTAAGGTTCCACATTAAAGAATCATTCTTCCAAGAATTCTTCAATGAGTCCTCCCAGTTGCTGGGCTTCCATGATACCTCCTTCTCTCCATCTGTAGTCCTTGTCATGTTGCATTGTGTTTATTTAATCTCCCTTTTCTTCTGCTATGTTATGATCCTGTAGAACCAGGAACAGAATCTGATCCATGCTGCAGTACATAGCAGCAAGGGCATTGTCCTGCACATAGGAATTTAAAAAGCATCATTTCAGTGAACACTTTCATTTGAGTCTTTCATTGCTTTTGTGAGTCAGAGACAGGACTTGTCCAAGGCCTCGGGAGTTTGTTAAAGAGATGAATCAGCAACCTAGTGTTCTTTTGCACCATTGATGTCCCCACGGAGTTAGCCTCTGGGGCCAATGATAATAGCTAGACAGGGACCAAGAGCTTCCTTTGAACTGGATCTCCAGTGCCCTACAGCAGTGTGTCCAAAACATGGGTATCACAAAGGAGAAAATGTTTGGCTTTGCCTCAGCCGTGTATTATTAGTTAGGATAGACTAAATCCTTTAACGGAGAGGCTCCATTGTAAAATATATGGAATGAAATAGAATTATTTCTTTGCCCACACAATAATTCCTGATGGGTATTCTACAACATCCGGGGACTCCTCTTCCATGTGGTGGTCCAGGGATCTAGGCTCCTTTTGCCCTTTGGTTTCACCATGCCCTAGAGCATCTCTACTAAGCTTTTACAAAGAAGACTTGTCTTCTTAAGGCCTTGACCCAGATGGGACAAATATTTTTGCCTTCAATCTGTTGGGTGAAATATATCCATTGCCATGCTATCCACGGTGGGGTTTGGAACGTTGCAGCTCCTATTTGGGAAGTTCTGTACGTCTGTACGACTCCTCTCCGCTGGGTAGCACGACAGGGCCCATCTCTAGTACGTCTCTTTAAGAGTGGATGAAAAAAAAAAAAACTGGGAAAGAACATTCAGGAAAGGTCAACAGCACTGTATCACTGTAGATCAGAGGCAGGAACGTCAATCACACCCGCACACTGGAGAAATCCAGACAGCGGAGGGGTTCAAATGTTCACTGCCATCTTCTTAACCAGAATTCACTTCTTCACCCTGTGACACCAAGACACCTTTCCACATATTCCCCCCTTTAGGAGAGTATAACTTACGGCCAGTGTTTGGACTGTTGTGTTGAGCTCTGGTTTCTGCCCCGGCCTTGCCACCAGTTTGAGCAGAGTCTGTGGGTTCACTTGAAGGAGCAGGTGAGTCTTCCTGACCCACAACTCTCCAGGTCTGGCTATACCTCATGTGAATTAAGAGACCAAGGAGCTGTTCTGAATCCTTGCTATATGTTGTTGGGAAACAAGACTGAGGAGAAGACAGTAAGTTACACTGAATACCTCCTGAGCGCAGACCCCATGGGGGGTTGCCATGTGTCACCTGCTGCTATCCTCACCGCTGGCTGCCAGGAGAATGTGGATGAATCTAGTCTAAGGAGGTCATCACATTTTCCCGGTGACACAAAGCTAGTGAATGTTGGAGTCAAGACTCAACTTCACATCTTTCTGAGGATAAAAGCTATGAACAATCTTTTGCTACCCAAATTTGTATAGACAATGATTTTTGCCTGAATTCTCCATTTAAACTCTAGTGTCTTGCAGGACTTGAGAAAATAGATGCTCATTCTCTGTTGAAGCAAACATGTTTGTTTGTTTGTTTCTCATGTACCTGTTACACATGAATCATGTACTTATATTTGTCACATTAACCTAGCTTCCACTTCTGGGACCAAAGAAATGATCTAGAAATTTTGAATAAAAGTGTTCATAATATTAAGAAATTCAATGTTGGTAATCTCAAACGGGCGTCAAGACAGACACAGTGAAAAATCATGTGGTTTTTTTCTGAGAAAAAAATGACATCATAAATATTTTCATGATTAAATAAAGGTGACAGGAGATAGGTAAGAGAGTTGATTAAAATGTGGAAACCAAGATTATTTATATTAAATATGCAAAATGACAAGATAATACAATAAAACAGGTTAATTCTACAAATAAGATTATCATCTTTTACAAAAATTATATTCTTTCTCTTTTCATTTCTGTGAATTACTTCATAAGAGAATACACAAATTGTATCTTTGAGAAAAATTTCTTTAGCAAGAAAACAGGGTTGCTGTGGGAGAGGAGGCGTCATCCTGCAGGAGCCCAACTGCACACCATAGGACAGGGCGAGGGCAGACAAGAGGAGGACAGGACGCCTTGCGCTCTCCTGGCTTGGCCAGCAGAGACAGCCAGGAGCTGAGTCAGTCTGTCCTGGGGATCCTCCTCCTCACAGCTCCCTGGGGAAGGCTGTGCCATCCTGGCTGGACTCAGACTCATGGCTCTGGTCAGGGTCATGCCACCCCCGGCTCTGAGGCTCCCCCTGCTCCTCTGTGTGCTGCTGCTGCCGCTGGAGGCCCAGGGAGGGTACCGTGGACGTAAGAGGGCCGCAGGTAGGTGACGGCTGCGTGGGCACACGGGAGGGACCAGAGGGACCCATCTTGGAGGACCTGGGCACGGTACCTCTCTGCACACCCAGCACAGACCACAGCACTGTGGAGGTTCTGGGCTGTTCCATCGCCTGGCGACCAGCCTGTGACCCAACCTGGGAATCGTGACGGGTGGAGGAAGGCCCTGCACCTCTCCTTCCCCTCCATTCCAAAGATCAAGAACAAATGGTGCACGCTGAGGGGAAAGTCTAGGGGCCAACAGGACATGATCCTGTGACCTGTGCACATCTGTGGGGACACGCAGAGGTACTCATGGGCTGGAGGTGGTGCAGAAATGGTGTAGGTGTGGAGAGAAAAGACACTGGTGGGAAGATAGGAAGGACAGAGCCAAGGTGAAGTCACCATCCGAGGGAACAGAAGGGTGGCAGTGTCAGGCGGGCCACTGGAGGAGCAGGTGCTGGAGAATGACCCTGAGGAGAGGAGAGAGGGGCCACAGGCAGGTCGGCTTCCCCTGCGCATCTGCAAATCCTGCAGCGTGGGGAGGCTTGGGAGATGTCTAGGCTTCTTTGAGGTCCAGGGCCAGAGTGTAGACTCCATGGGGGCGACTTCACCACGGCCGTGTCTGTGGGGGACAGGTCTTTGGTGGATGTGTGTGCAGAGGCCCAGGCCGACCAGCCACTGATGTCTTCAGGGGAGGGGGGTGTCAGGGAAGGTGAGGATTTAGGACACTGCTGACTCCCAGGGTCTGGGGAGGGCACAGGGGAGTCCCCAGGAAAGTTCAGGAGCGCGGTGGACGGGCGCTGGGTCGGGGTTCCTGGAGAATTGAAGCTGGAGGAGGAGGCTGTCTAGGCAGCGGCCCCCACCCAGCGGCTCCTGTTTCTCTTCAGCGTCCCCGTGGACTCCGGAAGCCGCGGCCTGTAAGCAGTGGCCCAGTGCTGAGCGCTGCAGCCTCCGCTGCTCCTATTTCCAGAAGTGTCAAGGGAACAGCACGTGCTGCTTGACCTTCTGTGGGAGCGTTTGCCTGAGCATCCTGTGAGGGGGGCTTGCTTCCTGCCCCCATCCCTCCTCAGAGCCTGAGTCCACCGAAGCCTGAGGACCTCTGATCCCAGCACAAGACCGTCAACCACAGAGCCACCTCCCAGGTCGGAACCCCTGGTCCCTGTCAAATAAACTGGAAGGGCACCTGGCCTCTCCTACTCCCTCAGCGGTGTGCCCCCAGAACCCCAGGCGACCGGCAGCACCCGCCCTCCCTGGCCCAGGGCTCCACTCTCCTCCTGGTCGTGCTCTCTGCTCTGTCCCTTTGCCACACACCCCGCTGGGCCCAGGAGGCTCCGCTCCACGGCTCTGCTCACTGAACCCCTTCTCCCGTGGGCAGACTGCTCATGTGCAGCTCCCCCAGTGCCAAGGAGAACAGGGCTCGCCCTGGAGCCAGAGGACCTGGGGAAGCATCCCTTCTGGTGCAGGGAGAGCCTGGGCCGGCTGGGGCCCAAGGCGGCTCTCCTGGCCCATCCCTGCCCCACTTCCCCCATCTCCTTCTCAAGTTCAGGTCAGGGTTTCTTTCCAATGAGGACAGTGAGTCCTGGAGACTCAGGGGATGCCCAGAGCCACAGAGAGTGAGGGGCTACGCGGTGCCTAGAGAGGACGTCTGGTCTGGACGGCCTTTCTGCTCACTTCCACGCATCCTCTGAGACAGGAGGCTGGCGCAGGAGGGCCTGCAGCAACCTCTCCTCACAGTATCCCCCCACCAACACGGCCACTCCCGTGACGGAGCCTGACCTCGGAATGGGATCTGAGGCTCCAGCGCCTCTGCCTCCTGAATGTTCCTTACTGACCTCAAACCCTTTCCTTAGTGCTCTTGTTCTCTTTTGATCCAGAGGAGCCCAAGGTGGTGGGAGAGGTGGGCCATGCTGAGGTTCAGGGTTAGCTGGCACAGGGTGTCCAGGGCTCTTGCCTGGATCCTACTGTTAGTGGAAATCCTTCCCTGGGGGACAGAGTCTCTGCTCCTGGGTGAAATCACAGTTCCTGTGTAGGACCCTGGGGCTGGATCCAGGGCTGGGTGACAACAGCCACCTGGGGCCTGGCCTCAGACGTGAAGAGACCCCAGGCAGGCAGGCCGGCCCTGCCCAGGGCAGCTGGGCCGCCCGAGGCTCCAGCCCAGTGCTGGTTGCTGGGCTGCTCCAAGTGGAGGGGCAGAGGGGGAAAACTGCCCCCGACCAGAGCCCCTGACCTGCCTCATAAGCTCACGGGGCCCCAGGTATTTCAGGCTCCTCTCCACCTCTGATGAGGGCTGCTCTTGGACAAGGGACCTTAGCAAAGATGCATGACCACCCACCAAGACAGAGGTCACTGAAGTCGCTGGGCAGTAAGACCTGCTTTGTCTCCCTCCCACAGCCTCACTTTCCAAGCATCTTTCCAGCCAAGGGGTGAGGGAAGTGCTAGGCTGACCATTCCCTCTCACTGGCTCAGGACCAGGGAGACGGACTGACTGGTGTGGGAGGCAGCCCTCGGGACACCCCTCAGTGCCCCAGAGACCCAGAGGCTGCACCCAGGAGCTGGTTGTGGAAGGAGTCACGCCTTCCTGGTCATGGCTGTGCTCTGCCTCGGGTGGAAGCTCTGTGTGTCCCCAGGTTAGGTAGAGCATGGGAGCGAGGACGTAGGACTCCTGGAGACCAGAATCTCGTGGGGCAGAGGAGGAAGCCAGTGGGAGTCTGCCAGGCTCTGGTATCTAGATGTCAAGTCCCGGCCTGCAGAGGAGCCAGAGGGGTCTGTGGGAGACCAGGGTTGCCACGGCTTTGCCTGTGCCCCAGACCTGCTCCTTTATGTGATTAAATGAGAAGATTCTAGAAGGATCTTCTCCTCACACATCTGCACCTGAAATTCACAGATGGGTGTTACCAATACCATCACCAGCAAGGTGAGTCCTACTCCTACTTCTGGTAACAGTCTGCCTCCTTCCAAACCCAGGCTGCCTAATTCATGCACTATAGAAAGTCATTTGAAATTCAAGGGATGGGTTTAGTTTTGAACACAGTACCAACTACTGAGAAAAGTGCATCAGACAAAAACATACATTGGAGAAAGGATAGCCTCTTCAACAAATGGTGCTGGGAAAAGGGGAAATCCATATGGAACACAATGAGATTAAACCTCTAGGGCTGGGGATGTGGCTCAAGCGGTAACGCACTCTCCTGGCATGCACGGGCGCTGGGTTCGATCCTCAGCACCACATAAAAATAAAATAACGATGTTGTGTTCACCAAAAACTGAAAAATAAATATTAAAAAATTCTCTCTCTCAAAAATAAATAAATGGGATGGATTAGAACTAAAAAGCTTCTTCTCAGCAAAAGAAACAATCATTGAGGTGAAGAGAGAGCCTACAGTATAGGAGCAAATTTGTACCACACACATCAGATACAGCACTAATCTCCAGGATATATAAAGAACCGAAAAGACGATACCAAAAATATAAACTACCCAATCAATTATGGACTAAGGAACTGAACAGACACTTGTGAGAAGAAGATATATAAGCAATCAACAAATATATAAAAAACTGTTCATCATCTTTAGTAATTAGAGAAATGCAAATCTAAACTACTCTAAGATTTCATTTCGCCCCAGTCAGAATGGCAGTTACCAAGAATACAAGCAATAATAAGTGTTGGCGAGGATGTGCGAAAAAAGATACACTCATATATTGCTGGTGGGACTGCAAATTGGTGCAACGCCTTTGGAAAGCAGTATGGAGATTCCACAGAAAACTTGAAATGGAACCACTTGATCCAGCTATCCCACTCCTTGGTCTATACCCAAAAAACTTAAAATTAGCATACTATAGTGACTGAATAGCAGCTGAATTCACAATAGCTAAACTGTGGAATCAACCTAGATGCCCATCAATAGATGAATGGATAAAAAAAAAAAAAACTGTGGTATATACACAATGGACTATTACTTAGCATTAAACGAGAATAAAATTATGGCATTTGTGGGTAAATGGATGGAGTTGGAGAATATTATGCTAAGTGAAGTTAGCTAATCCCAAAAAACTAAAGGCCAAATATTTTCTCCTATTAGTGGATGCTGATCTATGATGGGGATGGGGCATGGGAAGAATGGAGGAACTTTGGATTGGGCAAAGGGGAGGTGGTGAGGGCTTATCGGGTAGGAAAGATGGTGGAATGAGATGGACATCATTACCCTAGGTACATATATGATTGAATGAATGATGTTCTTGGTCACATGTTTCTGTACAACCAGAGAATTGAAATGTTGTGCTCCATTTGTGTACAATGAATTGAAATGCATTCTGCTGTCATGTACAGCTAAGGAGAACAAATAAAAATAATGGTAAAAAGAAAAGTGTATCAGACAAAATACCATTAGAATATATACTACACGTGGCATTCAAGAACAATCTTCTCTCCAGATGAAGTTGTTCCTAACTCTGAAACTGTAAAATTACATTTTTAAAAAGTATACCCATCTGGTTTGGGGTTGTGGCTCAGTGGTAGAGCGCTTGCCTAGCATGTGTGAGGTACTGGGTTTGATCCTCAGCATCACATAAAAATAAATAAATAAAATAAAATTATTGGATCTATCTACAACTATATATAAAAGAATACCCATCAGTTAACATATCCACTGTTTTGGGAAGAATTCTCTTCTTGAAAATCTTCAGAGAGGGGTGGTAAAATGGGGAAGCCAGCCTCTAAGTTAAAGTGCATTAAACTTCTGATTTCTGAAACTATTCTGAATTGGTTTTGCTGGGTAAGTTTGCCCCTTAACATGTTGATTCAAGGATTCTGTCATTGACTCACTGCATGATAGTCTGGTGACATGGATGCCACCTGCATTGCTACCATCCAAGACGACCACCCCCACCTGCTCTCTGCAGCCACACTGCTCTGCCTTTGGGACCTGCTGTAGGAGTAGGCTATTCCTCAGCTCTGTGGTGCTCTTGGTCACACGTTTCTGGAGTTTCCGAAGAGCGGAGAGTCCCGCAGGCACAGCCAAGAAGCCCCCTGTCGTGTTGACCCTGTCGTGTTGACACAGAAACATTGAATTGAAATCCACAGGGCACCTTGTAAGAGTTCTGACCTGGGCAGAGTAGGCCTTGGTACCTTCCTTTCCATGGCCTGAGTGTTCCTGGATTAAAGAATCGCTGCTTCCTGTTGGCGGTTCTTCTCATTCCCCTTTCCTCCCAACTTCAGACTCAAAGCTCTGGGGATATCTAGAGGAGTCTGTTGAAGTAGACTTCAGTTACTTTGCATCATTTCTGTATTCAGAAGGTTTTAAAAAATCCTTCATTGAGTGTTTTTTTTTTTTTTTAACTAATTAACAAGGCTCAGATGAACTGCCCTGCTCCTGTGGAAGTCACGTACTGGAACACGAGATTCCTTATGACACCAGTCCAAGCAAGGCGACCTTACACAAATTCAGAGGGGGACTTAAGAAGAACCGTGTTACCACACAGTAAGAGGATGTGAAGCAGCTATGATACAATTGTGGAGAAAGAAGGCGTCCGTGTTCTCGATTGGCTTTTTGGTGGTGGTGCACCACTGTCTGACCACATTGTGGGCGACTGGTTAAATCTTGTAAAAATAGGATGGGTCCGGAGGCTCGGTGGAGTGCACTGGCCTAGGCCATGGGCTATCTGGGCACACCAGGTGAGCCTAGGGGCTGCCTCTGCTTGGGGGGCCTGAAGGCAAGGTCCACAGGTGTTGGCCTAGTGACTGGGGCTTCCAGGAACAAGCACAGAGCCTGATGCCACCTGGGCTGGTTTAGCACTGAGGCAAGTCTGACGTAGACTTGTTTATAATTTATTTTTACCAACAGTTAGAAACCTGACTCTTATCATTTATTTACTTGCTTGTTTGATCTTGTTTATATGTAAAGTTGTTTCAAAACTCTTAACACAAACCTCCAAGAAGAATTTACCAGAGACCTGCTCTCCAAAAAACTCAGTGAAAGGCCTGCTTGCCAATTCCCCATGTTGAAATGGCAAGTGAGAAAAAAACTTTTATTCTAAGAAGCCCAGGAGATTCGTTTATCAGTTCTAAGATTATTAAATGGGGTGGCAAAAAATTGTAAGCTTATGTACATTATGGGATGGAAACAATTTTGGGGATTATAATAAAGGTAGCCAGAGATAGTAGGATGAAGGGGGAAGGAAAAAAAATCCCCACTCTTGGGAAATGTGTATATTTATCAAAGGTTTCCTCCGGCTCACTTCTCAGTCAGAATAGCTCAGCAGTCCCACGGTCCCACAACACTGCCCTGGGTTCTCTTAAACATCTCCCAGTGGACATAGGTGGTGGGCCAGTGGGAAGTTCAGATTCTCACGGGTTTTCAAGGTATTCCTGTAAGAGAAAGAGAAAAAATTTAGACAGAGGCCAAGAAACTCTGAGAAACAAGCATTGATCCCCAGGCTTGACTGTGCCCGCAGCTGCCAGCCGACAGGCAGGAATATCTTAATGTAACAACAGAAACTGTCCACCCTTGACCAGGGGAAGGGTAGGGACCTTTGGGCCTGGCTAAGCCAAAGGGGCCCACAGGAAGTCTGACTGCGGAGGCAGTGGTCAGAAAGCTGGACTAGCAAAGCGGAAGAGCCCTGTGCAGACATTGATTATATAAGGAAAGAGGCTGTGGGCTCTCAGCTCTTTCTTCACACTTTGTATTTGCCAGTGACCTGCTTCCCAGGTTTCGGGGACTTTTGTCTCCTACTATTTTTGTGTCTTGGGTTTGGGAAACTCCAGTCCTTTGTTTAGGAATCATGGGCTCTGAAGAGAGGACGGTCGTGGGTGGAGGCACCGACCCAACCACGCATCTCCAACTCACTTTTCCCCAGCAGATGTTACCACAGTAGGTCCAGCAGCACACGTGGTTTTTTTGTGCACATTTGAAGGTCCTTGAGCACTTCTGGGCACAGTCTACTATGTTTGGCTCTCCTGAGCACTCCTCCACCAGCAGGTCGTCTCCTGAGAGCGGAACTTAAAGAGGTGGGAAAGGCTGTGTCATTGCCAGACCTAGGAGAAGAAACCCTCCATACACTGCTCCTTCTAGAATCTTTGCCCTCAGCCCCCAGCAAGGTATCTATCTGCCTAAAAAAGAAAATTCCCTTTCTGAGCCTCCTCCGCTCCCACTCAGAGCTGCCTCTTCATGGACCATGTTGTCCCCTCCCCTAGGTCCCACCAGTGTTGCAGGTCCTGGGCCCTCTTTGAGCCTCCTGGAGACCAGACTCCGCAGACCCCAGCGTTCATGCCTCCTCCCGTGAAATCTGTGCTAACTTAACAGGAGATTTCAGGGTCTGGCAGCAGAGCAGAGACCCGACTTTCTCCCTCCTTCTCTTCCTTGCTGACTCTGCCTTTCAGAACTCGGTCTCTCTCCAAATTCTTATCTCTCTTGGTCCATTTTCTTAGTCTCTCCAGTGATTTCATTTTATTCTCATGCCTTCTTGCCATCTTGTCACATTCTGAAAGGTGTGTATACATTACATGCCCATTTGGTCCTCATGAGAGTGAACATATTAGGGCAAGAGCTGATGGAACTATGGAAAGTAGAACAGCTTTGTATCATCACCCAACCTCAAAGACGATGGGAATCATCATCTGCATAGCTTACAGAATTTGTATAACGTGGAAAGATGCTCATTGCTATTTTCAAGGTGGGAAGAGGGGACACCAAAGGACCTCAGCTTGGGAATGTCTCAGATCTCTGTGCGTGTAAAAGTGATTCTCCAGCGGGTGATTCTGGGAAGTGGGTCCTGAGTCAGATCCACCAGACGTGATGCCCCTTCACTTGCTCAGGAATGAGCACTGCCCTCTCCAGTTCCCAGCACAGTCTCACCACCTACCATCGTGTTTTGACTTCATTCCTCCCAGCACAGACAGCAGCACCACACAGAGGAATGTCAAGTACAGGGGTATCCGGGACTTCATGATGCTGACCACGGGGGCAGAATATGCTGGGAGGGAGATTTTTTTTCCTTCCCAGTTGATGCTAGAGATCAAGAGGTAAAAAGAGGGAGGTAAAGGGTGGGTAAAGAGAGAGTGCTCATAGACTTTCTTCACACTTCACCTTCTGGGTGTCCTCCCTCACCCTCTACCACCCACCACAGACACACACCTTAGTCGAGAGCTACCTTTGCCCCATGCCATCTTTTCATCTTACAGCTCATGCTTTCCTTTTTCCTGAGTAAAATATTTTTTAAATGTGTTGCCTTCCCTTGATTAAAAGATAATTCAGGGGCTGGGGATATGGCTCAAGCGGTAGCGCGCTCGCCTGGCATGCGTGCGGCCCGGGTTCGATCCTCAGCACCACATACAGACAAAGATGTTGTGTTCACCAAGAACTGAAAAATAAATATTAAAAAATTCTCTCTCTCTCTCTCTCTCTCTCTCTCTCTCTCTCCCCCTCTTTTAAAAAAAATTTAAAAAATTAAAAAAATAAAAGATAATTCAGACTCTTCTTACAAAAATACTTAAAATATAAAAAGCACAAAAAAGAAAGTGAGATATTTCTAGTAACTTACTGTTTGGGCATATGGTATTTCATTTTATATATGTGCATAGATAGGCATATGAATCGTTTTATAAAATGGAAATCACATGCCATTTTTTTTTCATTTCAACTTAAAGACTCCCTTGACATTTCTTGTAAGGCAGTGTAGTCTGCTGAAGTCCCTCGTTTTTATTTAACCCTTTCTTCAATGTATCTCTTTATTTTATGGACACAGAGTTGTACATAGTCATGAGGTACAAGATGCGTTTTAATTCATGAACCCACTGGATAATTGTCAACTCTAGTAATCAGCATATCCATCACCTCAGACCTCCATTTCTTTATAGTGAGTGCATTCAGATCCCTCTCTTCTATTTTGAGATATGTAATGAATTATTGTTCATTGTATGCACCCTGCTGGGCCCAAGAACACCAGGCCCCCTTCCTTCTCCTCAAACAACCATTTTGTACCCACTGACCAACCTCTCCCCATCTCGACTCCTTTCCCTTCTCCTCGGCGTCTGCTAAACACTGCTCTACTCTCAACCTCGATGGTATCAACTCTTGGGATTTCACTTATGAGTAAGATTGTGAGGTGTTTGTCTGTCCCTCATTTATTTCTCATAACATAATGTCCTCCAAGTCCAAATGACAGGATTTCATGCATTTTATGGCTAATAGTATTCCACTGGAGATATATATATATATATCTGGGAAACATTATCTTCACAGCTTACATATATATGTGTAAATATATATAAAATGTTTTCTTTATCCATTCAACTGCCAGGACTTTATTTTGAATACTGTGAATAATACTGCAACAAGCATGGAAATGCAGGTGTCCTTCCAACATGCTGATTTCGTTTTCTTTGGGGATGTACCCAGGGGGTGGGATTGTAGATTGTATCATAGTTTTGTTTCTAGTTTTTTCAGGAACCTCCATACTGTTCTCTATCATTGCTCTACTAATTTACATTTGCACCAACAGTGTGTACATTTCCTCTTTGTCAACATATTCACTAGATCGTTGTTTTTACTTTGTCTTTTGGATAATAGCCACTCTCCCTGGGATATGATGGTATTTCACCATGGTTTTTATTTCAGTTTCCTTAGTGATTAGTGAAGTTGAGCAGTTTTTCATACATCTCTTGGCCATTTTATATCTTCTTTTAAGATATGTCTATTCATATCTTTAACCTCTTTTAAAACTGGGTTATTTTTGTTTGTTTGCTGTTGAGATTTTCTTGGTTGCTTAGGTATTCTGGATATTAACCCCTTGCCAGATATATAGTTTGCAAATATTTTCTCCTGTTCTGTAGGTTATCTCTTTGTTGTGTTGGTTGCTCCTTTGCTGTGCAGAAACATTTTAGTTTGATATGGTATTTGTCAATTTCTGTTATTTTTGTCTGTGTATCTGGACTCCCAACCAAAAAATAATTGCCTGGGGCTAATGATCCAATCATTTCCCTTATATTTTCTTCTCATAGTTTAGTGTCTTATTTTTAAGCCTTTAATGTCTTTGGAGTTGATATTTGTGGCTGGTAAGAGATAGGGATCTCGGGGGCTGGAGCTATGGCTCAGCAGTAGCACACTTGCCTGGCATGTGTGAGGCACTGGGTTTGATTCTCTGCACCGCATATAAATAAAAAAAAATTTAAAAGTCTATAAACAACTAAGAGATAGGGATCTCAGTTCATTGTTTTTCATGTGGACACCCAGTTTTCAGAGCACTACTCATTGAAGAGACTGTTCTTTCCCCATTGTGGGTCCTTGGATCTTTTATTAAAAATCAGTTGGTTATAAATGCCTGGGCTCTCTCCATGGATATGTCTGTTTTTATGACAACACCCTGCTGTTTTGATTATTATAATTTTGTGGTATATTTTGAGATCTGATAGTAAGATCTCCCCCTTATGTTCAAGATCACCCAGGTGATTCAGAGTCTTCTGTGGTTCTACACAAATTTCAGGATTATTTTTTCTGTGAAGAATAACATTGATATTCTGATGGGATTGCCTTGAACCTGTAGATCACTTTGGATGGTCCGGACATTTTAACAATATTTATCAACAACAGTGAATATGAATTCTTCCAGTCCATGAACAGAGGATAACTTTTCATTTATTTATATTCTCCTTGATTTCTTTCACCAATGTTTTGCACTTTCTGTTGTGGAGATTTTTCACATCTTTGGCTAAATTCATTGCTGAATATTTTAATTTTTTGTAGTTATTGTAAAAGAAATTTTTCTCTTGATTTCTCTTTCAGATAGTTTACTATTAGTATATAGAAATGATACTGAATTCTATGTGTTGGTTTTGTATCCTACAACTTCACTGAATTTATTAATTCCAATCACTTTTTTATGTGGAGTCTTTAAGGTTTTCTGTGTATAAGATCATGTCATCTGCCCTCAGAAAAATTTGACCCTCTCTGTTCCAGTGTGGGTGCACGGTATTTCTTTCTCTTGCCTAATTGATCTGGCTAGGATTTCCAGTAGCAGTTGGTAAAAGGGGGCACACTTGTCTTGTTCCAGAACATAGAGGGAAAACGTACAATATTTCCCCATTCAGTTATTATCTGTGAGTTTTCATATATGGTCTTTATTTTGTTGAGGAACGTTCCTTTTACACCTAATATGTTGTTTTTCACAATTGTACTAATTGCTTTTTCTGCAATTATTAGAATGAACCTATGGTTTTTGTGCACGAAATTGTGTTAATGTGGTGTATGACATTTATTGATTTGCATATGCCAAACCACCCTTGTATTGCAGGAGGAATCCCCCTTATTCATAATGAATGATCTTTTTATCTTTTTAATTTTTTTTAATATTTATTTTTTAGTTTTCGGCGGACACAACATCTTTGTTTGTATGTGGTATTGAGGATCGAACCCTGGGCCGCACGCATGCCAGGCGAGCGCGCTACCACTTGAGCCATATCCCCAGCCCATGAATGATATTTTTAATGTGCCACTGAATTCAGTTTGCTAGTATTTGATTGAGCATTTTTGTATCTATGTTCATTAGAGATATTGACCTATGGTTTTCTTGTTTTGTTATGTCTTTATCTGGTTTTGGTATCACTACAATGCTGACCTCAGAAGGAGTTTGGAAGAATTTCCTCCTCTTCAATTTTTTTGCGTAGTTTGAGAAAAACTGATATTAGTTCTTTAAACATTTGGTAGAATTCTGCAGTGAAGAGATCAGTCCTGGGCTCGTCTTTGACGGAAGACTTTTCATTTCTGATTCAGTCTCGTGGTTTCTTGTTTGTCAGTTCATGTTTTCTATTTCTTCACAATTCAAGTTTGCAGATTCATTTGCATCTCTACTTCTTGTTTTCAATTTTTCTGTCTTAATCTGTTTTCTGTTACTAATACAGAATACCTGACACTGGGTGGTTTAGAAAGAAAATAAATTTTTGTGGTTCATGGGCATGGAATCTGGGAAATCCAGAGCCCAGAGCCAGCATCTGCTTGGCTTCTGTTGAGAACCTCATGGCAGATGGCAAATGGGTGCATGAGGAAGAGAGAAAAAAAGAGAAACTCTCATGATAGCTTCCCCATGTCCATGGCAAAAGCATTAATCATTCCTGAGGGCTCTGCCCCCATGACCCAAACCTCTCCCACGAGGCCTCACTTTCTAACACTGCCACATCCAGCAATTAAGGTGCAACATGAATTTTGAGGACAACCCCTATTTGAACTATGGCAAAGAAAGGTGACAAGTATTTCCTGAAATTCTCTCCCCTTCGCCACCGTACTGAAGATTGTTGGTGCTGTCTAGACGTGGGCACTGGGGTCCGAGGGGCCTGGGCTTGATTCTCAACCCTAATACATTTAAATCAACAGCAGTTCTGCGATTGACGTAACAGTTCCTCCATACAATGTGAGTTCTATTAATGCCCACATTGCAAATGTTGAATTCACAGAGCACTTGGCATACGGCCTGGCTCACAGTACTTGCAAAATAAATGTTGGTTATTACTATTAGACTTCTTTTTCTCCCCGCAGAAAGGTGAAGTTATTAAATCTCATTGACTTTGTTGTGGACTTCAAAATTTTTATCAATTATTTATTTAATCTACTTGAAATAAATTCTTACAACTGAGTAAGGTTCTACCTTCATTTATCCAGCCTAAATTCATTCAACCTACAAGGATTTATGTAAAGTGACAGCTATAATCTAGGAATTATTACAAGGACTGAGGGTACAGCTGTGAAGCCTCCTCTCACTGAGCTCACTTCTAGCAGAGGGAACTGGGAGTAAAGAAGATCCAGAAAAGAAATACACAGTGTATCATATGGTGGATATTGGTGTGAAGAAGAACAGAATGAACTAGGAAAGGGTGTGGGATCTGCAAAGTAAACACAGTGTATGCAGACTAAATGCTGCCTCTTGTTTTAAGCAGCTCATTGGTGGAGCCGGGGCTCAAAAGAAGGAGGTTAAGCATGGTTTGGTTTGGTTTTTTAATTTTGTTATAGTTGTAGATGGACAGAATGTCTTTATTTATTTTTAAGTGGTGCTAAGGATAGAACCCAGTGCCTCCCACATGCTAGGCGAGCCCTCTGCCACTGAGCTGCGGCCTTAGCCCTAAGGGTTGTTGTTTTTAAAGTCCCAGCCCTTCTTTACTACTCTTATTCCCAGCTGTTTCTTTCCTCTCCTGAAGGAAGATAGAAGACACAGATGCAAGGAGAAGTCAATACAAAAGAGAAGTCTGGATATTACCTAGTCATGGAAGGCATCATGGAACCTTTCCCTGCAAGTGAACCATTTCCCAAAAAGTCTTTATTTTTGCTTAAACATTTTCAACCAAGCGGAAGAAAACCTACATGCATTACATGCATTCATTGAAATCCCTTCTAATCTCAAAATTGGGAATTTGCAATGGGTAAAATTTTATATGTAGAATGTATTTATTTATTTAAGGTGCAAAACTTTTGAGATGAGCTAAATTCATTTTCCTCTTGGCATATATGGAAGATTATAAAACATAACAATAAATTTTGAGCCATGTGAACCTTTATATGAATTGCCTTTAATTTTGGGGTAAACTATTTTTTGGAAATAACTTCAAAGTTGCAAGAGTAAGAATAGAGTAAAGATCATCTATTGACCATTTACCCAGCTTCACCTATTTTTAAGAATTTACCTCCGTTGCTTCCTCTCTGTTTCTGTCTCTGTGTCTCCCTCTCTGTCTCTCATATCTTTTTTTTCTTAATGATTTGAGAGTAAATTTTATTTTTCATAGCTCTCATTTCTAATCGCTTCTGTAACAAAAAGGTGATTACTTCTTAACAAAAAGGTGATTCTCTTACGTGATCATGGCATAATTAGCAACTTCATTTAAATGTCGATAAAATATAATTTAATCTACTATGAGTATTCCGTTAAATCAATTTACCCGATAATATATTTGTCTACATTTTTTGAAGAATACAGCCAAACTTTTCTTTTAATTGAACATTCCTGACTTGGGGTTTGTCTGAGATTTATTCATAATTAGATTCAAGGTAGGTCTTCTCCATGGGAGCTCTATGTAAATAAATGATGTGGTGCTCTTCTCAACATGTGGCAATGTGGAGGCACCCAGTGCCCATCCGTGCCAACCTTCTCTGTTTCTCTACTTGAACAACAAGAGCAACAATTAATTCCATAAACAGTGCCGGCGTGAGGGGACATGACGTGCACTGGGAGCCCACTGAAGCAAACCCAAGATGAGAGCTTTCACAGGCTCTCGCACTTATAGCCCAGAACTTTGATCTCCACTTACCTCTGAAGATGTCTGAACCGGAGGTGCTGTGTAATTATATGGCCGGCAGCGCTTCTTCCCCACCTTCAGGGACGGTGGGACCCCTGCACTCAGGGTAAGTGAGGAGCAGAATGAATTCCAATAACTCAGATTCCAATCATCCTTCTGGCTGTGACAGATCTGGGAGTTCTGTTCCAAATCATAAATTGGGGACATACAGAACATTGACTCTGGTTTTCTACTCAAGGAGTGTTGTTTTTTTTTCCCGTTTTTTTAAAATTCATTTTGCTGCAGGCAAAGTACACAGAGATAGAATGATGTGAACCTGCCGGACTCTCCTCCCCTGAGACACGCTCGCAGCAGTCTGGGTGACTGTGGAAGTTGAGAAAGGATCTATGAATATCTTTTTCTTTGAGAGAGAGAGAGAGAGAGAGAGAGAGAGAGAGAGAAGAGAGAGAGTTTTTTTAATATTTATTTTTCAGTTTTCGGTAGACACAACATCTTTATTTTTTATTTTTATATGGTGCTGAGGATCGAATCCAGTGCCCCACGCATGCCAGGTGAATGCGTTACCACTTGAGCCACATCCCCAGCCCCTGTTTTTCTTTTTTTTAATTTTTAAATTCTAATTTGTTATATATGACAGGGGGTTGCATTACAATTCATATTACATATAGAGCACAATTTTTCATATCTCTGGTTGTATACAAAGTATATTCACATCATTCAAGTCTTCATACATCTATTTTGGATAATGATGCCCATCTCATTCCACCATCATTTCTAATCCTCTGCCCCCTCCCTTCACCTCTTTGCTCTATCTAGAGTTCGCCTATTCCTCCCATGCTCCCCCTCCCTTCCCCACTATGAGTCAGCCTCCTTATATCAGAGAAAACATTCAGCATTTGTTTTTTTGGGATTGGCTTACTTCACTTAGCATTTTATTCTCCAACTCTACCCATTTACCTGCAAATGCCATGATTTTATTATTTTATTGCTGAGTAATATTCCATTGTATATATATAACATGATTTTTTTATGCATTCATCTACTGAAGGGCATCTAGGTTGGCTCCACAGTTTAGCTATTGTGAATTGTGCTGCTATAAACATTGATGTGGCTGTGTCCCTGTAGTATGCTGTTTTTTAAAAAATATATATTTATTTATTTTTATGTGGTGCTGAGGATCAAACTCAGTGCCTCCCGTGTGTGAGGCAGGTGCTCTACACTGAACTACAGCCTCTGCCCCAGTGTGCTGTTTTTAAGTCCTTTGGGTTTAGACCGAGGAGAGGGATAGCTGGGTGAAATGGTGATTCCATTCCCAGTTTTCCAAGGAATCTCCATCTGCTTTCCATATTGGCTGTACCAGTTTGCAGTCCCACCAGCAATGTATGAGTGTGCCTTTCCCCCACATCCTCTTTAACACTTTTTGTTTGTAATCTTAATAGCTGCCATTCTGACTGGAGTGAGATGAAATTTTAGAGTAGTTTTTATTTGCATTTCTCTAATTGCTGGAGATGATGAACATTTTTTTTATATATTTGTTGATTGATTGTATATCATCTTCTGAGAAGTGTCTGTTCAGGTCCTTGGCCCATTTATTGATTGGGTTATTTGGTTTTTTTGGTGTTTAGCTTTTGGAGTTCTTTATATACCCTAGTGATTAGTGCTGTATCTGATCTGGCAATATGATTCCATACCTAGAAGATCCAAAAAGTTCCACCAGGAAACTTTTAGAACTAGTAAATGAATTCAGTAAAGTAGCAGTATATAAAATCAACACCCATAAAGTAAAGGCATTTCTGTTTATCAGTAACAAATCCTCTGAAAGGAAAATAAGGAAAACTATCCACTTGAATCTAATGTATGAAATATGATATGTCAAGAGCTTTGTAATGTTTTGAACAACCAATTAAAAAAAAGAAAAAAATAGACAAAATAAAGGCATGCTGTCCATCAAAAAAAAATTGCATAGACCTTTTTTTTTCTTTTTCTGATATTAAACTTTTCTTGTATTCCTTGGATAAACCTGACTTGATCATCATGTTTTATTTTTTTTTTAAAATAAACATTTCAATTAGTTCAAAAAAAAAAAAAAAGGAAAACTACCCCATTTACAATAGCTTCAAAAATATGAATATCTTTTTCTATAATGTTGTTGGATGGCCTTTGTGAGGTCCTGTCCAGCTTTATATCCTTTCTCTGTTGCTAGCACCATCCTAACACTGCTGTATCACCAATATCTTGTGGGTTTTGAGCCAATGATACAGGACCTTTCCCAAGAGGGCTTGGAAAGAGCCACAGAACGCAGAGAGTTAAAAGCATTAAATCAGATTCAGATCCTGGCTCCTATTTACTTTGGGCAAATCACTAATCATCCCTGAGCATCCGTTTCCTCATTCATAAAGTGGGGGGGGAAAACGTCACTGTCCTTATAGTATTCTTGAGGGGATTCCATGAATCATCCATTGAGTGCTTAGCGCTAATGACTGATAGGAAGGGAGTGCTGTGTAAAGTTTGGTAAATAGACCAACGAAACACTCAAGGAAATATCCAGAATCACCCAGTTTGTTATGTGTGCTGCCAAGGCAAGTACCAGAATCACCCAGTTTGGTACCAAATCCAGTAAGCATAAAATATTTAATATTGCTAATGGATACTTTCAAAGACCCTGAGTTTAGTACCATTAGATTCATCTTTTGCAAGTGCAGAAACTGAGTCATAGAAGACTTAAGCAACTTGTCTAAGTCCACATGGCCAATAAGTGGCAGATGGAGAATTTGGAAGGAAGTGAGTCTTGGGCCAGGTATGCCCGATGATGGAGCCCCTGGTTTCTCCTGAACCTGGAAGCCAGGCTGCCCCTTGGGTCCACTCCCATCCCACAAGCCTTCTTTCCAGATGCTCTTACGAGATAGCAGAGGAGCGTGAGGGTCCACGTTGCCTGTGGGAGCTCTGGGTAAGTCCTGACGGGGCGTGGGGCATCCCCAGAATTACCTGGCTAGATTGAGGAGGAGGAAGAAGAGAGAAGGAAAGCCTACGGGTCGCCCTAATATTTTCCTCTCTAGCTCGGTTCCCTCCCTCTTCTTACTTTACAGTGTATGCTCGGTCTTGACCTCTTTGTGGGGCCCCTCATCTCTTCGTCTCACTTACGTCTTTCTATACAAAAAAAAAAAAAAAAAAATGTTTCTTTGCAGCATCTCTTTTTGCTTTCATACTAATTAGTGAGCAATCCAAGCTTAGTGTATAAACCTTATGGGTCTATAAAGACGACTTTTGAAATTCCAAAATCACTGTTCATTGTTACTCTGTGGTGATATTTATGTATATATCCTCGGAGTCTTTTTTTTTTCTTGTGCACATCTATTTTTAAATTGTGGATAATCCTGTAAATATTTAAAATCATAACAGGCAAGATGTTTTCTTATAGTCTTAAATATTTTACAAAACTTCGTAGATCGACAGACTATTCTGATAACTAATCACCAGTCATTGGGCATCTCGGTGGTTCTAGTTTCTCCTTCTGGTAATAAATTATTTCACTATTATAAGTTACACGAGTAACTAGTTCCTTGAGTATTTCTTTATTCCTCGGGAAAGGCAATATAAATAAAAATGGAAATAAACACGGTTCAGTCTTTTTACAAGATTTTTCCTTTTTACAAGATGTTGGTGTTAAGTTTTTTGGTGTTTTTTCTTTTTATATTCTAGATAATAATCTTCTGTCCAAAGAGTGGGTAGCAAAGATTTTCTCCCATTCTGTAGGTTCTTCTTCCCAGTCTCAATTGTTTCCTTTGCTGTGCAGAAGCTTTTTAACTTGATGCCATCCCATTTATGAACTGTTGACATTATTTCCTGAGCTTTAGGGTTCTGTTGAGGCACTCGCCGCTTGTGTCTCTCTGCTGCAGTGCTGACCCCGCATCTTCTTCTCGGAATTGCATAGTTTCTGGTCTGCTGAGCTCACTGTTTTTAAGGTAGGGAAACTGGACGTCAGTGCGGTTGGAGAAGAGAGGAAGGTGGTTCCAGTTGAGGCTGGAGAGATAGGCAGGGTCCCGACACTGGTGGGGGAACATTTTTTCATTAATTCTTTTTAGTTATACATAACATTAGGACTCATTTTGGCATAATTATTAAAAGCATGACATATAATTGTCTCTAATTCAGTCCCCAGTACTTCCCATTTTCTTTCTCTCCTCCCGTTTCCCTTCCCTCAACTCTACAGATCTTTCTACTATCGTCTTCTTCTCTTCTCAAGGACACCCTGGATATTGGGTATTCCTTTCCCAATTCTATGGTGGAAGGTCCAGCATAGGGTCTATGCCTGAGGAGGCTTCAGCTTTTCCTACCCCTTGGCACAGATGTTTTCTAGAGGCACAGGGGGTTGAGTCTCCTGACTGATTTGGCTTCTCCAGAAAGGAACTGACTTGTGGACAGATGTTTATTGAATGCATCGGTGGGCAGAGGGAGAGTCTGGAATCACCCATTTTAACAGTGCTGCCAACACTAATGATCAGCCTATATAGACTTAGCAACCATGACTTCTGACAGAAGACCTACCTTCAGTGGTTTATACCAGGGGCATTCTAACTGGTTTTGTGCCATCAGGATTTTATTGACACATGAAATCTTGGCAGAGACCTCAGACACCAAACTCAACCTTTGCATTTCAAATGACTTTCTGTAGTGCCTGAATTAGGCAGCCTGGGTTTGGAAGGAGGCAGACTGCTACCAGAAGTAGGAGGAGGACACACCTTGCTGGTGATGGTGTTGGTAACACCCATCTGTGAATTTCAGGTGCAGATGTGTGAGGAGAAGAAGATCCTTCTAGAATCTTCTCATTTAATCACATAGAGAAAGGAGCAGGTCTGGGGCACAGGCAAAGCCGTGGCAACCCTGGTCTCCCACAGACCCCTCTGGCTCCTCTGCAGGCCAGGACTTGACATCTAGATACCAGAGCCTGGCAGACTCCCACTGGCTTCCTCCTCTGCCCCACGAGATTCTGGTCTCCAGGAGTCCTACGTCCTCGCTCCCATGCTCTACCTAACCTGGGGACACACAGAGCTTCCACCCGAGGCAGAGCACAGCCATGACCAGGAAGGCGTGATTCCTTCCACAACCAGCTCCTGGGTGCAGCCTCTGGGTCTCTGGGGCACTGAGGGGTGTCCCGAGGGCTGCCTCCCACACAGTCAGTCCTTCTCCCTGGTCCTGAGCCAGTGAGAGGGAATGGTCAGCCTAGCACTTCCCTCACCCCTTGGCTGGAAAGATGCTTGGAAAGTGAGGCTGTGGGAGGGAGACAAAGCAGGTCTTACTGCCCAGCGACTTCAGTGACCTCTGTCTTGGTGGGTGGTCATGCATCTTTGCTAAGGTCCCTTGTCCAAGAGCAGCCCTCGTCAGAGGTGGAGACCAGCCTGAAATACCTGGGGCCCCGTGAGCTTATGAGGCAGGTCAGGGGCTCTGGTCGGAGGGAGTTTTCCCCCTCTGCCCCTCCACTTGGAGCAGCCCAGCAACCAGCACTGGGCTGGAGCCTCGGGCGGCCCAGCTGCCCTGGGCAGGACCGGCCTGCCTGCCTGGGGTCTCTTCACATCTGAGGCCAGGTCCCAGGTGGCTGTTGTCACCCAGCCCTGGATCCAGCCCCAGGGTCCTACACAGGAACTGTGATTTCACCCAGGAGCAGAGACTCTGTCCCCCAGGGAAGGATTTCCACTAACAGTAGGATCCAGGCAAGAGCCCTGGACCCTGTGCCAGCTGACCCTGAACCTCAGCATGGCCCACCTCTCCCACCACCTTGGGCTCCTCTGGATCAAAAGAGAACAAGAGCACTAAGGAAAGGGTTTGGGGTCAGTAAGGAACATTCAGGAGGCAGAGGCGCTGGAGCCTCAGATCCCAATCCGAGGTCAGGCTCCGTCACGGGAGTGGCCGTGTTGGTGGGGACGGATACTGTGAGGAGAGGCTGCTGCAGGCCCTCCTGCGCCAGCCTCCTGTCTCAGAGGATGCGTGGAAGTGAGCAGAAAGGCCGTCCAGACCAGACGTCCTCTCTAGGCACCGCGTAGCCCCTCACTCTCTGTGGCTCTGGGCATCCCCTGAGTCTCCAGGACTCACTGTCCTCATTGGAAAGAAACCCTGACCTGAACTTGAGAAGGAGATGGGGGAAGTGGGGCAGGGACGGGCCAGGAGAGCCGCCTTGGGCCCCAGCCGGCCCAGGCTCTCCCTGCACCAGAAGGGATGCTTCCCCAGGTCCCCTGGCTCCAGGGCGAGCCCTGTTCTCCTTGGCACTGGGGGAGCTGCACATGAGCAGTCTGCCCACGGGAGAAGGGGTTCAGTGAGCAGAGCTGTGGAGCGGAGCCTCCTGGGCCCAGCGGGGTGTGTGGCAAAGGGACAGAGCAGAGAGCACGACCAGGAGGAGAGTGGAGCCCTGGGCCAGGGAGGGCGGGTGCTGCCGGTCGCCTGGGGTTCTGGGGGCACACCGCTGAGGGACTAGGAGAGGCCAGGTGCCCTTCCAGTTTATTTGACAGGGACCAGGGGTTCCGACCTGGGAGGTGGCTCTGTGGTTGACGGTCTTGTGCTGGGATCAGAGGTCCTCAGGCTTCGGTGGACTCAGTCTCTGAGGAGGGATGGGGGCAGGAAGCAAGCCCCCCTCACAGGATGCTCAGGCAAACGCTCCCACAGAAGGTCAAGCAGCACGTGCTGTTCCCTTGACACTTCTGGAAATAGGAGCAGCGGAGGCTGCAGCGCTCAGCACTGGGCCACTGCTTACAGGCCGCGGCTTCCGGAGTCCACGGGGACCCTGAAGAGAAACAGGAGCCGCTGGGTGGGGGCCGCTGCCTAGACAGCCTCCTCCTCCAGCTTCAACTCTCCAGGAACCGGGACCCAGCACCCGTCCACCGCGCTCCTGAACTTTCCTGGGGACTCCCCTGTGCCCTCCCCAGACCCTGGGAGTCAGCAGTGTCCTAAATCCTCACCTTCCCTGACACCCCCCTCCCCTGAAGACATCAGTGGCTGGTCGGCCTGGGCCTCTGCACACACATCCACCAAAGACCTGTCCCCCACAGACACGGCCGTGGTGAAGTCGCCCCCATGGAGTCTACACTCTGGCCCTGGACCTCAAAGAAGCCTAGACATCTCCCAAGCCGCCCCACAGATGCGCAGGGGAAGCCGACCTGCCTGTGGCCCCTCTCTCCTCTCCTCAGGGTCATTCTCCAGCACCTGCTCCTCCAGTGGCCCGCCTGACACTGCCACCCTTCTGTTCCCTCGGATGGTGACTTCACCTTGGCTCTGTCCTTCCTATCTTCCCACCAGTGTCTTTTCTCTCCACACCTACACCATTTCTGCACCACCTCCAGCCCATGAGTACCTCTGCGTGTCCCCACAGATGTGCACAGGTCACAGGATCATGTCCTGTTGGCCCCTAGACTTTCCCCTCAGCGGGCACCATTTGTTCCTGATCTTTGGAATGGAGGGGAAGGAGAGGTGCAGGGCCTTCCTCCACCCGTCACGATTCCCAGGTTGGGTCACAGGCTGGTCGCCAGGCGATGGAACAGCCCAGAACCTCCACAGTGCTGTGGTCTGTGCTGGGTGTGCAGAGAGGTACCGTGCCCAGGTCCTCCAAGATGGGTCCCTCTGGTCCCTCCCGTGTGCCCACGCAGCCGTCACCTACCTGCGGCCCTCTTACGTCCACGGTACCCTCCCTGGGCCTCCAGCGGCAGCAGCAGCACACAGAGGAACAGGGGGAGCCTCAGAGCCGGGGGTGGCATGACCCTGACCAGAGCCATGAGTCTGAGTCCAGCCAGGATGGCACAGCCTTCCCCAGGGAGCTGTGAGGAGGAGGATCCCCAGGACAGACTGACTCAGCTCCTGGCTGTCTCTGCTGGCCAAGCCAGGAGAGTGCAAGGCATCCTGTCCTCCTCTTGTCTGCCCTCGCCCTGTCCTGTGGTGTGCAGTTGGGCTCCTGCAGGATGACGCCTCCTCTCCCACAGCAACCCTCTTGCTAGTGGGACTTATTTTATGAAATAACACAATTTATTTCTGATTTCTCATTACAAATTTTTTACAGAAAGAAGCAATGAAAAATATCATTGAAAATATTCTCATTGTACTACTTAAAATCAACCCATATGTCATTGTATGATTTTTGTTTCTCCATGCATTGAGCACGAAGAGTCCTCTTTTCCCCCCTCACATTTGTCACCAGCCATCTTTGTTCCTATCTTTTGCCACTTTTATATAATAGTTGACTATTTCCCAAAACATAATTTTCACAATAGTCCAGCTTTCACTAAAATAAAAGTACTGTCCATTATTCATGGTGCACTAATTCATGAAATTTTACAATATATCTCATTGAGCATTTTTATTCAGAAATTCCTGATTTTTTTTAGGCTAAAGTAAAGAGGTAGAATTCCTGGTTGAAAAGTAAGCTGGTACTTCACAAACATATATACAGGCCGAGCATCCCTGATCTAAACTCTGAATCCCCCATTCTGAAACCGTTTGAGGGCTGGCATGACGCACAAGGCAAAATCCCTAATCTGATCTTGTGATGAGTGAGCACGTGCACCACAAAGATTGCACAAAATCAAAAGCACCCTTAAACTATGTGCATAAAGTACATGTGAAGCATGAATAAGTAAATTTCATGTGTAGACTTTTGTTCCCTCCCCAAGATACCTCCCACATACACAGGGTGGGTAGAGAGAGAAAAAGAGAGAGTGCAATTTGACTTTCAAATAAACTGTTTTTCTCTGGAGAGTGTGAACATGCTGACTTCCGCAAATCGTGGAAAATACCAGAGAATAAATGGAGAAGACTGACTGATTAGAGTCTTGTGGGTATTTTCTGTCAGAACTTTGGGAACATTTTATGCTCTGGTACCTGTGTGCGAATCCTGCCTTCAATATTCCCCAGCCTCGGAACCCTGGGGAAGTCCCACCACCTCTACAGACCCAACCATGACCTCTGTCACACCCATCTGATGGCACGGGACCACCCAGTCTTGAACTTCAGCTGTGAGGACGCCACAGGCGACATGTGCCAGCACCATCATGCATACAGCAGGTGCTCCATGTAGTCTATTTTTCTTCCCCCCACATCACAGCACCAGGTCCAGAACCTTCAGGCATCTCTTCACTCCCCTGGGTGTGATTTTCAGCCCCCTGAAGGGAGATCCTGGAAGAAAACCCTTTTATCGGATAAGAGATTTGAATACTCAGCCGAGCTGCTCACCGACTCCGTGTGGATTGGTGGAGGAGGCAGAACTGCAACTCAGAGCTCACAACAGCCACTTCAAACACTGGCCACGCGTGGCTTTCCTCTCTTAGAGACCAGCAAAGGTGGGCAGGTGTAGGCAGGTGCAGGAAGCGGGTTGGCTCCGTCTCAGGCCTTTCCTCATCCCCGTGTGGCTGCGAGTCAGGACAACCTCATTTTTCAATTTAAATTCCTTCAGCCCGCAGCAGCCCTGCCTCCCGCCCAGCTCCTGACCCCCGGCCTCCCTCCAGCTGCCTCCTCCTCTGCTTCCTGTCCACTCTCTCCATCCCAAGAACTTGTTTTCGGGGTGTGGTAGTTTTACTCAAAGACACCAGGTCCGCACCCTTTGGGGTCACTCCTACAGGCCTCCGGTCCAAAGAGTATTTCTAGGTGATGCTTCTGTTCCTGTCATTTGCCACTCCCGCCCCCTGTGGAGACCAGACCCCTTTCAAAATGCAAATAGCTGTCAGTCATTAGGACTAGGGAGGACTCAGGAAGGGGGACTATGGGAGCAGACACCAACACCCCACCCTGCAGTTAGCAGAAACGTATGGGCACGTCATGGAGGTTAAAATATGCCTAATACACACAGGTGTATATGTACCTATGTGAGAGACAGGGTAGTGGAGGGCGTGGGAGGAAAGGGCCAGTGTGTGTACACATGAATATCTTAGAACTCAGACAGGAAGAGAAGCCACATGCTGACGTTTGGATCTGTACATCCCCAAGGACTGGGTGTTAAAGGCTTGGTCCCCAGGCCTTGGTGCTATTGGGAGTTGGTGGAACCTTCAAGAGGTGGGGACTTGTCTTTAGGTCATGGACAGCATGCATGCCTTTGAAGAAGGTAATGGGACACCTCTCTGTCTCCCCCTCCCTCCCTCCTGCCTCTTTTTCTGGCTATGAGGTCAGTCGTTTTGCTCTACCACAAGCTCCTGCCCTGTATGTTGCCTTACCCAAAGCAGCAACAGAGTCAATCAATCATGGACTGAAAACTCCAAAACTTTCAGGTAAAGATAAACCTTTTCTCTTTAAAAGCTGACTACCTCAAGTGTTTGTTACAGTGACAGAGAGCTGACTAATACAAGGTGGGACCTATCAGCCAAGGGCTCAGGGCAAGTTTATAGGAAGTAGTCATTGATCTTGAACTCTATGGAGGAAATAGGCTTTTTAAGACCATCAGGATCTGGGCCAGGTACAGCAAAAGATAGTGATTGCTCTGCACAGAACATAATTTTCCTGCCATCTGAACCAATGTCTTGGAAATGCATAATTCAATTATTTTAGATTAAGCACTGTATTTGTTCTGTTGCTATAACAAAATACCAGAGGCTAGAGAACTCTATAAAGAAAAGGTATTGGGGGATGTGGATGTAAATCAGTGTAAACTGCTTTCCTAGCATGTGCCAGGCCCTGAAACTGGAAAAAGGAAACAAACGTTTTGTTTTGGAGGCTGAAATTCCAAGATTGGGCAGTTTCGTCTGTTGAACCTCTGATGGGGGCTTCCTTGGCAGAGGAGTGAAAAGGGAAACAGCTGTGTGTAGAAGGAGCCACAGTGTGGGGCGGCTTCCTTTATAACAACCTACTCGTGAGAACTAACTCACCCACGAGACAGGCACTAACCCTTCCCAAAGACAGTGTCCCCGGGGAACCACCCACCTCCCTCTTGGCCCATCTCTTAAAGTTCCCACCACTTCCTCACATTGCCCCGCTGGGGACAAGCTCTGGCACGTGGCCCTGGTTTAACCCAGGCCTTTGGTCCCAGGTCTCTGCGCTCCGTGCTTGTCCTGGCGGTCCTTCCTGTGGGAAGAAGGGTGACTCACGGGCTGCTCTTGCCTCTGTGTAAAACCTTCCTGGAGACGGGTTTAGAGAAGGAAGTCTGCTCCTCGAGGGCCCGGCCCACTGGACTCTTTTCTAAAGATCCCCAAACGGCGCGGACGCGTCTGGTGTAAGGCCCACCCTGGTGACTGCATCTCTCCCCCCTCTGCCAACAAGCTGTGCCAACCGCTGGATTTGATCTTTCACTTCCTTCATTTGTTAGCTGGTCATCAGGCCCTTCCCAAATCCTCCTTTTATCTACAGAAGATCTGGAAGGCATTTGGTGGGAGAGAGGGCTGTGATTTATTGGCAAAGGAGAATCAGTACTGGGCAGGATGGATGTTAAAGACAGACTCTGTCCTCGACCCCCATCTGTGGGCGAACTCAGACGCATCAATAGACTTTGGAGCCACGTCACTGAGGTATCCCGTGGGTAGCCAGAGCTATCACCCGTACACAGTGTTCTTTCCAGCTTACAGGAGACACTGACTATATCAAAGAAAATACTTCTGGATGGGTGAGTATTTAAAAAAATGTCTGTAATACAGCCAACAGTAATTTTGGGAAGAACCAAATATCTGATACCTAAATCACTATTGATTTCTAGACCTTTAAACTTTGTTTTCCTGCTCTTTGGCCCCTGTTTCAGCTTTCAGTCACCCTGTCCCAGTAACAAGAGGCAAGACACAGAGCTGTCAGCCAGTCCGTAGTCACCTCCAGAGGTAGGTGGGGTTCAGGTCTGGAGGCTTGCGCTGTTGTTGGTGGTGTGCTTGGGTGTGTTCCCGTCCAGGTGGGGGCAATGCTGTTCCTAGGAGCAGCATTTCCACAATCCCTAGGTCACCTTCTTGTTTTGTTCAAATAAGGAAACAGAGAGAGAGGTAATGTGACCTGTCTGAGGTCCCGAAAAGTAAAAGGGACATAGACAAAACCAACATTCCTGACTCTAAATCCAGAACTTTCTCTTGACAGTATCTGGGAAACCCAGGATCCCATATTTTGGGGGTCAGCAGTAGCTCTTGTGTCATTCTGACACCTGTAGATCTTTTAATTATCTTGCACTTTATCTCAGATGACCAAAGAATTCACCCAGAACTCTGGAGGGGAGAAGCGCCCAGCCTGGACAGGATTTGAGAAGGTCCCGGCCATGATGGCGTCTCTCGTGTTCTTAAAGTGTGCAAGAAAGGGATTGGGATCTCCAGGATCCTGAACTCCTCTTGGGGGGCCACGATGTTAGACCAAGAATGTGACCTTCTAAATGAACAGATCTTAAAGCTCTGGAAAACTTGAGTCTAGGATGATATTTTTGAATACAAAGAAACAGCCTCATAGAACCAATGGCTTTGGGTTTATTGGGTTTCTGTCTCTAGGTTCCAGTCTTCCTCCTTTTTTATGCAAAAGGCAGGTGCACTTTTTTATGCAAAAGGAGGCCCACTGCATTCCATGCCCACCCTCAGCCAGGTGGCCCATACCGCGCATCCCCACCTGGAAGTGGGTCACAGAGTCTAAGCACTGCATGCCCACCTCACACGGTGCTTGCTGGTGTCTTTGCGGGATCAGAATACTCAGGGCCTTGGGTTCAAAGGCTGGGCAAACTGCCCTGGCTAGTTAACTTCCCTGTGCAAAGAATGCGAGTGATTTGCAGGATTTCTGGAAATCTACCATGCTTAAAAGATGGTTTTCTGATAGCCTGAAGTTCTCTTAATTGGCCTTCACCAATTAAGCTGTATTTTTGATATAAATGTCACCCAGTGGTAAATGAAGTCTCAACTTCTCAACTTGGCAATGTTCTATCGTCCTGCCCACTGAGGCCAGCCAGCAGGGGACATGGTTTGAATGGAGAAGGTCCAATAGAGATACAAGTGTTGAGGAGTGGAAACCCCCAAACACCTGATTGTTCACAATTTCTCCTTTTCTTTCTCTCCCTAATCTCTTGCCTCTCCTCCAATCTTCTAAAACCAGTTTTCCTAAAAGTCAGTGTATCTAATGATTCATGTACCTAAAACATGTATTTTTCCAACTTCCAAATTTCACAAATGCCAAGAGGAGAAGGAGTTCTCACAGTTCCTTCAAGTGGTCTCTGCAGTCACACCTGCTTTTCAGCAGAGTAATCTTGATGGGTACCTAGAGCAGCACTGTTCAGTAGGACTTTTTTGATAATAGAAATGCTCTGTCTGAGTTTTCCTGAAGTAATGGCCCCTGGCTACCTGTGGCTACTGAGTACCTAAGATAGCCAACAATTGGATTTTTAATTTGATTTAATGAATTTGAATGATGGCCCACATGATGATGTGGCCAAGGGCTGTCCTATTGGACAGCATAGACGAGTCTCCTCCGTTTGGGTTGAAAACTTCTGAACAAGCATGAAGACCTTCAGAGAGATGGACAATCACCACCTGTTATCACAATACCAGAATTTCACCCTTTGCTAGTCTCTTTGATATTCCTCCCTACTTGGTCTCAGTAAGACAGAGCAGCAGACAGAGGGTGAAGGGGGCAGAGGTGAGCGGGTAGGGAGTCTCCCTCCCTGACGCTCCTCCGTCAGTCCTGGGAGTGAGGTGGCTGGCCCAGGTTCCGGAGCTGAGAGGTGGGGGTTAGGATTCCAGCTCAAGTCTCTCTTACTCTGGTGCCCACATTCTTTCTTCTGTAAAATACTAAGCAGCAAACCAACGACCTTGGTATGGCCTCGGGTAGGACAGGTGCAGGGAGGGAGCAGCCCAATGTCCAGTGGGTAGAAATGCAACTCGACTCTTGGTGAGGAAACTGTGGCAGCGATTTTGTGGCAGCAGAGCCCAGGAACGTTTCTCCATCAACTCATGCTATAAAAACAATATCATATGTGCCAAACTTCAGCTGTAGGGAGGTTTATCTGGATATTCTTCTGTCAAGAAGAAAGGAGAGGGGGGCTGGGGATGTGGCTCAAGTGGTAGTGCGCTTGCCTGGCATGCGTGAGGCACTGGGCTCGATCCTCAGCACCACGTAAAATAAAATAAAGATGTTGTGTCCATCTAAAACTAAGAAATAAACATAAAAAAAGAAGGAGGGAGCTATTCAGACCTATTCAGGACATGAGGAGTGATCATAATTGGACTTTGGCATGACTTGTATGATGTCATCAAGCCTTTGTTTTTGTTTTTTCAAAATGGCTAGTTATTTCCTTTGTTTCTTCAGGAAAACTTAGAAAAGACAAATTTTATGTGACTCTTCAACCACAGGCTACCTTCTCCATTTAATGATTCAATTGTGCTGGCCCAGGCCCATCAGCTAACAACCCCATAAGCTGTTGAGAGCTGTGGCCTCTCCCTCCCTCAGAAGCCGCAGGACCCGGTCAAGATCCCTCCATGTGCTATTACTTTAGCTTCGGGTTTCTGCTCCTCCTGCCCAAGCTGACTGTCTCCCAGGACAGAGAGGAGGAAAGTCGAGGCACGTCAGATGCCTTCATAAGCTGGCTGTGGGCTCACCTCCCGGCTCTTCTGGGGGGAGACTTTGCGGGTTCCTTGGAGACATAAAATGTCATCTGGCCAGTTATAACTTGGGCACCTCCCAAACTGCAGCCCTCCTCTCTGCTACCACAGCCACGTTAGCCAGATGCCCACACTTTCAGAGTCGCCAGTCTTGACCCTAACACAAATATGCTGGGTGCCCATCCACTTCTGGGGACATGCAGTGAATTCTCAGGATGGCCTTCACATTTACTTCAAGGTCCCCTTTACAGGCTGGGGACATAGCTCAGGTTGGTAGAGCGCTTGCCTCACATGAACAAGGCCCTGGGTTCAATCCCCAGCACTCTTAAAAAAAAAAAAAAAAATGTAGAAGAAGATCCTCTTTCCCATCCCTTCAACTTGGCGTCATCTCTGTGGGTGTTTCATGAGCCCCCAACCTGTTGTTGCCAACAACTTTTCTCAAGTTCTGCTGAATAAACAGTTTCTTTGACTTTGGAATCAATCTATGACCTTTTTAAAAAAAAATCTGGAAAATGAAATTACAAGTAAAAACAGTATTTTCCTAGTACAGTTAGATTGGAAGTGCACAGGGCTAAGAATACTGGTTAATATTTAATGAGCACTTATCATGCATTATGTTAGTTTGCCAGGGCTGCCTTAGGAAAGTACCATAATGAGGCAGCTTAAACAAAATAGATCTGTTTTGAAACAATTCTGGAAGCTTGAAGTCCAAGACCAAGGTGTGAGCCGGACTGACTCCTGGTGAGGGTTGTGGTAGAGACTCTTCCACACCTCTGGTCTGATCCAGGACCTCTTGTCTTAATGCCTTCACTGAAGTGTCCAAATTAAATACCAGGACACAACATGTGTCCAATTTCATAAAAAATGACTGTGACATTAAAGTATACTCATGTACTGGTCGTCTCTAGGTGGTGAACTACGATCTATTTTACAAATCATATAATCTGAAGATTGGTCATTTTATATCATAAGACAATGCAATTTTTTAAAAAAATTTTGCAAAGGAAACGGGATTGAGTTGGGAAGCAGCTTGGGGAAGCCAAGGCCTGGCTTGGGAGTCGACCTGTGGTGGGTGCCAGAGGAAGAAGAGTAGGAGAAAGAATAACTTAGTACAGTAATAAGCACTTTCCCTCTCTCTCCTACCCTCTTCTCCTCGGCCCCCTTTCTACCTCCAGCAACATTTGGAAGGACCCATCTTCCGCCAGAAGCCAGCCCAACACACGCAGAGCCAACCATGAGGCTGGGGATTCTCCTGCTGATCCTGTTCACCTGTGGGGTTGCAGTGCTTCTGCCGGTGCTGGGAAGCTTCAGGAACAAAGAGGGTAGCAGTGGTGGTGTGGGAAGGGGGGGCGGTGCTCCGTCCAGTTCTGGGGGTGTCTATCATAGCTGGTTCAGGACCCACACTTCCAGGATCAGCCTTTAAAGAACCAGAGCCCTCTTTAACAGAGACATCCAAGCAAGATGGCGTCCCTCCCAGCTCCCTCCCCATCCCTGGAAGCAACATTGAGTGTAGGAAAAGGGAGCACAGCTTTTGCCTACAATCCTGAACTAGCAGGGAATAATATTTCCCAATGGGAGGGTATCCAGCTGGAATAAAGGGAATGTCGACACAGAGCTTCCCTTGGAGGCCACATTTTCAGATCTCTGTGCCCCAAGGGGATGAGCCTCTGATGAGGGCCAAAAGGATGATGTTTAACACATGCATTTAATTTGGAGGGAAGAACATCTCAGAACACACAAAAAAATGAAAAAGACAAATAAGGAGTCTTTAGTGGATCGTGCGGTCATATGATTAAAAAGTGAGGCTGACCGAGCAGAAACGTGGTGGTCAGTGACAGCCCAGAATCCAGGAAGAGGGCGAGTTCACTGGTGGTATCAGCAGGGGACAAATAGGAAGGGAGACAATCAGGTTCCTATTCTCCTTAGCTCAGGTTTCCCATTCTGCTAATTAGATATGGTAATTGGGGCTAGAGGATATTGTTAGCCTTAAAAACTAAGGTTATATGAGAATGAATTTAGTGGTGTGGTGTCATACACAGTGAGGGTATCCCAGGTCTTGTCTTTAGTACCCAGAATCCTGCAGGCCTGTGGTAACGTGGAAGGAGGGAGCGTATGTCAGGTAAGTGAGATTCAGTTTCACTCACAATACATGTCACCAAAAGTGGCCAGTAGGCATCTCTGGGGAAGAGATGCTGGTTAGAATTCGAGGAAGGAATTTTCTTGGAGTCAGAGAACTACTTCGCTTGCAACCTGAAGCCCTAGTTCCAGAAGGGTTTCTTCTTCAGGTTGTAAGTGGAGGGACCCTGCCGACTTCTACCATCTCCATTTCAGTTGAAGAAAAAGAAACTGAACAGTGCTGGGTGCAGCCTCCATCAAAGTACTGTGAGAAAAGGTGCACGAAGTCCCTGAGCTGTTTAATTCCAAATCATACATGCTGCTGGACTTACTGTGGAAACATCTGCCTGGACAATGAGTAAGTTGGTTGGTTGGGAGGTCAGGACCTGGGTGTGCTTGATATCTGCTCTGCACTCACCAGTCAGAAGCTGGTCACCCCATTAGAAGACTACAGTCACCCAAATTCCAGTCTCTAAATCCAGGCCACGACTCTGCAAAATAACCAAGACAGCAACTTTTTCCTCCAGCTTCATTTCGAATTTCAAAACATCATTCTGTATATCCTTCCTTTGTCCAGGGACCCAATTACTGGTCTCTTTCTCTCAACCAGACCCAAGGAGACCTGATCTCCTGTTGGAAAGTCAGCAGACCTCTTGGGAAAAAAAATTGGTTGGAATTTGGTGACTCCTGATGTAACAGAAAGAGTTTCTGTTCTCATCTGGAACAGAGGGTGCTAATAAGTTTGGAAACAGATTTCCCCAAGGGCTTCCGACTTCTAATCACCTAGCTTTTCTCTTCCAGAGAGCCCATGAAAACCATGCTAAACCCCTAGGTTCTGTGTGACCCACCTCAGGCGTGGGCGCGGGATGGCTGTGTGGTCTGGGAAGAGTGCTGCCTGGCTCCCTGGTGGGACACTTGCTTGCTCCAGCTGAGGATCTTGCTGGAATCTCCTCGATCTCTACATCCTACAAAGGTTCAAGGTTTTTCCCAAATAAACTAATACATCATACATAAGCCTGAGAGCTTGTATTCCTTCCCTAAAATTTAATTTCCCTTGTTACAATCCCTAACAGCCCCCAAGACTTGTTCCCATTACCTTGGGAACATAGGTACCCAGTTCTGCCTTCCTCGTCAGACCCGTGTGTTAGCAGCCTGGGTAATGGCTGTAGCAAAACTACAAAGTGAGTACAGTTTTACTCACAATAGATGTCACCCAAAGTGGTCAGTAGGCAGTCATCCGCACCATAAAGGACCTAAATTCTTCCACCTGTAGCTTGTCAGGGCCTCCTCTGCTGGTTCCTCTACATCTAGCCAGAAGATGAGAGAAAAGAGTCAGCATAGCGGCCCACACAGAAGATGTTCACAGACTGGTCTAGAAGCAGAGTTCATGGTTGTTATTCATCCTCCATTGGCCCTCCTGTAATCACATGGTACCACCTATTGCAAAGGAGGCTGGGAAATGTAGTCTAGCAGTGTTTTCAAGAAAAGAAAATGGAATTTGTTGAACACATGGTAGTGTGTGATCTGAGTACTCATGCAGAGCTAGAGTCCTCGGCAAAGACCCAAGGCCCTGGCCTCCATCTCACTCTGTCCAATGGCATATGCACTTTTCCTTGTAAGAAATAGGACTGTTCTGTCATTATAGAAAGCATCCTGCCTTCCAGGTGGGTACCAGGAGCTTCTAGAATAGATTCATCTCTCTGCCATCCTAGTCTCCTCTTAGGCCTATCAGGTCAATTCTGTCTGCCTGGCAGTTTTACCTGGTGATTTCAGGGAATGCAGGGCTCCTCATACAATTTTCCTGGATTGTGTCTAGAAGATCATTTTAGAGATGTGATTTCCCCTTGTGAGGGGTTTCTGGCATACCTACTGTGGATCCAGTCTCATGCCTCCCCTCATCTCCCCGGCCCCCGAGACAGAGGACAAGATAGTCTCAGGTGGATGAGTCTGAATGTTGCATTGGTTAACTCCATAGCCCAACCAAAGGTTTGGGGATATGATACATCAAAAACCAAGTCCAGGTAAGGGCTACGGCCCAAGAGAACACTAGTTAGTACCTTATTGCTCAGAGGAACTAAAAGCGTTGATGGAAAGTTCAGGAATGAGGGATTCAGGTAAACACCCTTCAGAAATTAGGCTTTGCCTTAACCTTGGGGAATAGGAGGACTTGCAGTTCTTTAGAATGAAGATGATTATTCCTTCCTAACCCCCCCCCAAAAAAATGTCAATAAAAACATAGAGCTATCCCCAAAGAAGCAGTAGGAAAGGAAAGTGTTGTCTTCTTGGGTGCCCTACTTCAATATCATAGCCCTTTCCTACCTTCACATGCCAAGCCTGGGTCATGAGGGGTAGAAAGGAGAGAAGATGTGGCTTGGCCAATATCAGCAAAAGAGCAACTGGCATATTGTGAATGGACAAATGGATAAAGAAAATATGGTATATATACATTCAATGGAGAAATACCCAGCCATCAAGAATGAAATCCTGTCACTTGCAGGAAAATAGGTAGAACGAGAGGGCATCACATGAAGTGAAATAAGCCAAACACCAAAACACAAGCATCATATGTTTTCTCTCATGCATGGAAAGTTAAAAAAAAAATGACATGAAATTAGAAGAGAAACCACAAGGGATTGGTAAGGGGGTCAGGAAGTAGGGAACAAGGAGTAGAGGGTAAAAGCAGGGAGAATAGATATAATTGACACATGATATTTGCAAGTATGGAAATATCACAGTGAGTCCAATTAATTTGTACAACTAATATGTGCTAATAATTATAATGAAAAGAGCACTGGCCCAGAAGTGGAAGGACATCAAGGAATCAGTAAAATGTAGACACACGGACAGCACTGCCCCTTTGTCAGCCCCACAGACACAAACACAAAGGCTCTGGACGGTGCGGACTGAGCCCACTAAGCTTTCTGCCATGTCGTCCTGAAGGGCCCAGCCGGGATTCCAGAGAAAGAACTACTGAACTCCAGGGTGATCTGCCCAGTGCACTCACCGGGGAACTTGTCTATTGAATGCTGCAGCCTGTCTTCAAAATGGATTTCAAGGAAAGGGGTGTTCTGCCCACAGTGCCTGCAGCGAGGAGGCCAGGGCACGGCGTTCTTAAGAAGGCTTAAGGAATTGGGCGCAGGGCCAGGGCCAGCGGCTTTCAAGGTTTGGGGCAATGATAGAGTTACTTATATCAGCGCTGGGGACAATCTAAAGCTGATTGGGTCACAGAGTGGTCAAGGCTCTGGAGTGATTTTTTTTTTTCCTCATGGACATGAAGAAAGAGGGGCTGCGGAGGTCACCACATCCCATCAAATGCTACAACACAGATGAACCTTGAGGACATCACACTAAGTGCAATAGCCAATCACAAAAAACACATGCTGCAGGATTCTACTTAGGAGGCTTTTAAAAATGTTTGCTTTTAGTTGGAGATGGACACAGTACCTTTATTTTGTTTATTTTACGTGGTGCTGAGGATCAAACCCAGTGCCTCACACGTGCTAGATGCATGCTCTGCCACTGAGCCCCAGTCCCAGCCCCCTTACAAGGCTTTTAAAGTGATCAATCATAGAAACATCATGAAGTAGAATGTGGATACCAAGGACTGTAGGAAAGATAAATGGAGAGTTGGTCAGTGGGTATCGCGTTTCAGTCACGCAAGATGTAATGCTTCTGGAGACCCATTCTGTTGTTATGGTACATGCAGTTACGAATATATGTTCTACCATATGTTGCAGGTGAATTTATTTTATGTGGTTTTTTTTTTTTCATGTTAAAAAATTAGTCTCAGTGGCTCAGGAGGCTGAGGCAGGAGGATCACGAGTTCAAAGCCAGCCTTAGCAACAGCGAGGCACTAAACAACTCAGTGAGACCCTGTCTCTAAATAAAATACAAAATAGGGCTGGGGATGGGGCTCAGTGGTTGAGTGCCCCTGAGTTCAATCCCTGTTATCCACCCCCACCAATTAGTCATTCTTTACAAAATTAGTTAAAGTAAGAAAGTTCAAACCATAGCATAACTAGAAGTCAAAGAAATAGATTGCTCCTTAAAACTTTGCAGGGAGTCTTATATTAAGGCCTTAATGATTAAAAAGATGATATCGTGGCATAGGATATTGAAAATATCAATCAAGTTGTTATTTTATGCTTCTGTGATTCCTTCTTTTCCACCAAGCCCTGCCACCATTGGAACGAGGACATGAAGCTGAAGGTGGTTTCTCTTGGGAACAGAGATCACAAAATGAACAAATGGACAGAACCATTTGCGCTCATGAATCTGAGGTCCAAAATCACTTTGAAAGTTATTCCTGATATTTGAGAGAGGAGAGTTGTTCTTCTGCGCTTGTCTTGTGTTTGCAACTACCAAGATTTGGCTTTGACTGTCAGAAGTATGGAGTTTAGTGAAATCTATAGGTTAGGAATAAAGCCAAATAACCTAAGAACAGTCTTTGCCCATTGCAAAAGTCATAAACATCTAACAGCCGGTGGGAAGAACTCTAAGGAGTGGACAGGAGAGGGGCAGGAACATCCAGGTGGGCTTGGGAAGCCCAAGGCAGAAGCAGGGCCTCTGGTTAAAATAGGTATTGAAACATGAATGTGGGTATTTTTTTTTTCTATTGCTATTGCTATTAACAGATCACCACAAATTTAGTAGCTTAAGCAACAAATCATGACCTTACAGTTCTGTGGTCAGAGGTCTGGCTCGGGTCTCATCCGAAATGAGGGCTCAGCAGGGCTTCGTTCCTTGATGCCTTTCCTCCCGGTAGAGGATTCACTTCTTGGCATTTAGGTTGTCGGCTGAATCCAGTTCCTCAAAGTGGAGGACCAAGAGCCCCATCTCCTTGCTGGCTGTTGGCCGAGGGCTGTTCTCAGCCTCTAGAAGCTACCCACGTTGCTTGGTCTCCCTTCCTGTTGAGAGGCAGGGACAGCAAGTTGAGTCTTTCCCACACTCCACATCTCTCCTTCTGGCTCATCTCTCTGACCCACTGGAGCAGAGAAAAGCTCTCTGCTCTTAGGAGTCGCGATTTCATTGGGTTGACTGTAGTAGCCAGTCAGAGCCCCTGGGCAAGCCGTGCATGTCCACTGACCTGCTTCTCTCATACCCTGGAAGCAATCAGACTTCTTGAAGAAGCAATGAGGGAGCTGGGGCACCATTAGAAAGGGGTTAATGAAACAGAGCTGTGCTTTCCTGTTACTGAACATAAAAGGAAGAACCAAGAACAAGGAGGGAATAAAGCTGCCTCCAGTGAAAGTTGCTCAGAGCGAGGAGCCCTAGAGCAGAGGGCAGATTGAGGGTGAGTCCGGTTTTTCTCCAGGCCTCTTCGCCGGGAGGCCAGAGGTCTTCCCTGCCAGCCAGGGTAGAAAGGTCTCAACACGGGGCCCCAGGAAGCTTTAGTTAGCCTAACAGTAGGCGTAACATGTTCTCTTCTGTGTGTTTGACCATCAGCCTCTTCCCTCGCCCCATACTGCCCAAGAGATGAAGTGACCCCTTGAGTTTCTAGAGATCATAGGATCGGGGGCCACTTAAGTTAAATCAATTACTATTCCTACTGAGGTCCAGAATATTAAGCCAAATATTTGGTTGTCCTGTTTGGGATGTGGAAAACTTATTAGCTATTAGGTAAACTCAAAGAAAGCAACTTTGGATTTCTTCTTTCTGGTAATAAATTAGTCATTAAGAATATAAAATTAGAGATGTATATGTTAATCCTTATTAAGGTTTGGAAATGGGCCAGAATGTGTGAACATTATTGAAAGAAATTGAGTGAAAGAAAATCAATTTTACACATGCAAAAATTAGATGTTAAGTATGCTCGAAATATGAAATATGTTTCTATCGTGTAGGAGTTGATTATTGAAAAGAACAGAAAATGTTGGGGAAATTCAGATACAGAAAAAATTGTTCCAATTAAAATTATGTTTTTTTTTTAAATTGTCAATAGATCATTATATTATTTATTTATATGTGATACTGAGGATCGAACCCAGGGCCTCACACGTGCTAAGCAAACACTCTACCATTGAGCCACATCCCCAGTCCGTATGTGGTGAATTTTTAAGTCTCTGATGATTTTAAATTTTAATTTACTTCTTGGTGCTCTTAACTAGCTTTTTAAAATACTGTAAAATATTTATATAATAAATATGTATAATTTTATTTTTTATTTTTTTTAAAGAGAGAGTGTGTGTGTGAGAGAGAGAGAGAGAGAGAGAGAGAGAGAGAGAGAGAATTTTTAATATTTATTTATTTTTAGTATTTGGCGGACACAACATCTTTGTCTGTATGTGGTACTGAGGATCGAACCCGGGCCGCACGCATGCCAGGCGAGCGCGTCACCACTTGAGCCACATCCCCAGCCCAATATGTATAATTTTAAATATTGGGGGAAGGGATTTAACTCTAAAGCTATCATACAAGACAGCAATACTGATATCCATAGAAATAAAAAGGATATCAAGAATATGAACTAAATCTCTTAAGCTGTTGTCTCATTTCATTATGTTCTTTAATTTTTTAATTTTATGCCTTTTTAATTTTCCTTTGTGTTATTTTGTATGGGGTATTACCTGTCGCATGATTCTGTACTATTTAGTATTCCCTATGGCGACTGTCTTCAGTCTTAAAATAAATGAAGCCACACTTATTTAAAAATTAAAAAGGAAGCTATAGAATGTAAACTAGATATCAAGATAGTCTCCCATTAAAAGTAAAGAAATATAAATTCTAACAATTAACTTTAATTATTATGCAAGATAATTAATGGATTAAGAATAGTCTTCAACAGCTGGGTAGCCACAAGTAAAAGAGTGAATTTGGACTTATACCATATACAAAAGTTAACTCAAAATGCATTAAGGAAATTCTTAATGCAAAACAGTAACCTAAAACTATGAGAACTAAAATTATAAAACTCTTAGAAAAGAATCAGTGTATGAATTTTTATGGCCTTGGATTAGGTAGGGGTTTTTAGACGTGGCTACTCAAAGTTCAAGGAGCTGGAGAAGAAAACTTTAATTCCTCAAAATCAAAAATCTTTATGTGTTAAAGGATCTTATCAAGAAGATGAAAAGGCAACCATATTTTCAAACACAAATCTGATAAGGGCTTAGTATCCAGAATACATGAAGAACTCTTGCAATTCAACCACAAAAGAAACAAGCCGGTTTGAAACCAGACCAAGGAGCTGGAGGCGAGGCTTGGTGGAGGGCCTGCAGAGCATGTGTGAGGCCTTGGATTTCACCATTAATTCTTCAAGCAAACAAAACCCCAAATCAGAAAATTTAAAAGCCCCCACCATAGGCAAAGTATTTGCATAGACATTTTGTCAATGAAGATCTATGAGTGGACAATAAACACATGAAAGGGGGCTCAATATCATTTGTTATTAAGAAAAGGCAAATTAAATACATATCAATACCACCCTTAGAATGGTATGATTTTAAAAAAACACTGTGAACAGTAACAAATGTTGGTGGATGTAGAGAAATTGGAACCGTGTACCTTGCGGGCAGGATCAGACAACGGGCAGCCACTAAGGTAAACACATGGGAAAAAAAACTCAGAAAAATTAAGCATAGAGTTACCACGTGGCTGAGCAATGCCACTCGTGGGCACAGACCAAGAAGAATTAAAAGACATCTTCCATATAAAAACTTACATTCATAGTAGCCCCCAAGTGGAAACAAACCCAACAAATGGACTTAAAATGTGGTCGACCCATAAAATTGAACAGTAAGTCATCAAAAGGAATGCGGTGCTGATGGGTATACCCAGAAGGAACCTTAAAACATGCTAAGGAAAAGATGCCAATGCAAAAGCCCCCTGTCTTCCGAAGTCTAGAAGAAGCCAGTTCGTACAGACAGAAAGTAGGTCAGGGGCTGGGTGGGGGAGAGGGAGGGCAGTGACTGCTAAGGAGTACAGAGTTTCCTTTAAGGGTGATGAAGATGTCCTGGACTAGACGGCTGTGTGACTGCACAACCTCGTGGATATATTTGAAGCCGCTAAACGGCACACTTTGAAATGGCGAATTTCCTGGTATGCAATTCGTAACAACTAAAAAGAAAAGAGGAATAACTAGAGGAGGACTTGGTTCTCTCTCCTGACTCCACTTGGCAGGCGAGACTGACGCAGCCGCACAGTCGCCACCAACTCCTCTGCCCCTATAGATGGGAGGGAACAGAAAGGGACCCGAACAGCCCAGTCAGTGTGAGTTCAGCAATTACACTGGGACCAAACAAGAAATGGAAACTAAAGAGAAGAAAGCCCAAGATGTGCCTGGAAGATCAATTCTCGCCACCTGAAGACCCAGAAGGCACAAGAAGCCACTGAGCTGCTCCCAGAGTCATCGAGAAGTTTGGAGGCCCCACTGCTCTGGGGCAGCCAGATGGCCACCAAGGGCAGGGGAGTGGTGAAGACCTGCGCTCCCGGGAGGCCTGACAATGACAGCATCTGCCCAGAGCCCTCCACATGCCCCAGGGAGGGCCGCCGGAGAAACCAGCGGAGCCTGGGGAGAGCAGAGCACACTGAGAACGCACACCTCTCGCCCCCACAGTTATGCACAACAGGGTAACAGCATGTTCTGATGGGTTATCAGAATTCTTTTATAGACCTCCAGCTCCCCAGCTGCCCCATAGCACTGTGGGGTTCAGGCTTTCTCATGGAATAAACCTCTAGGGTTCTCCTGTACCATCAGCAACAATTGTTCCATGATGCAGGTGTAGATCCTCTTCCTGTGTATAAAATTAGACAGTCTAGGAGCTGGTGCCAGTCTCCAAATGTGGAATACTGCCAGGCACAGTGGCGCACACCTGTAATCCCAGTGACTTGGGAGGCTGAGGCAGGAGGATTGAAAATTCAAACCCAGCCTCAGCAACTTAAGCAGTCCTGAAGCAACTCAGTGAGATCTTGTCTCTAATAATAAATATAAAAAAGGCTGGGAATGTAGCTCAGTGGTTAATACTCCTGGGTTCAATCCCTGGTGCCAAAAAAAAAAAAAATGTGGAATAATTATGTAGGGTCATCAGCTTGGCTTGGCTAATACCTAAGAAATGATTTTTAAAACACAGAAAAGTAAACTAAAAGGGAATCAAAATGGTATATTAGAAAAAACTAGATATGCATAAAAAAGACAGTAATGGAATCAAGAAATAAAATAGATGTAAGACAATTAGAAAGCAAATAGCAAAGGGCAGAAGCCCTTCTTTTTTTAATCTATAAAATATCTTTAATGCCTTCAATTTCTTATATACATAAATTGAAAACCATTCACCTGTATATGCAAAAGAATTTTCTCTTGCAGGTCAACAGCACCAGAAAACAAGCTAAGCTAGGTAAAGGTGTTTTATTTTTTAAACTTGATGTGTCCATTATGTAAGAGACATGATGGATTTAACAACTCTAAAGAAATCTATATCACACTCAATCCTAAACACCTGAATATTTATTTCATCAATCCACTAACAGAATAAATAGTTTAATATATTCAGCGCACTGAAAATAAAACAACCAGACTCTAAAAACCCTTCTTTATTAGTATTTACTTTAAATTTAGTTGAACTTAAATTGCTCTTTAGAGAGTAACTTCAGCAAGAAGTTTCGATAAGGAGCCCTGGATTTTCTTTCTCCCACATGACACCAGTTCAAAACCAACACGTGGCCCAATTCCATTTCTGAGAGATGCAGGACCAGCTGAAAGGCTCCCGTATCCCAGGCAAGCGTGGAGCCACACATCGGGGCTGGAAGGCATGTCTGTGGCACTCGCTTGCCATCATTTCAGGGCTCCGTGTGGCACACACTGGGAAAGTGCCACCTACCCCCCACTCCTCCCTGAAGAGAGAAGACTGAAAAGCCCTGCCAACATCCAGGCTTCCCCCGGGGGTGCTCGGGCCGGTTTGTGTCACCTATGTTGGAGCCCTGCCAGGACCTCACATACCCTAGTTTCTTGGCTGCCCTGTCGTGCCCATGCAGAGAACTTGTGATGCAGCAGTCAGACGCCAGAGGGAGCAGGAGATCAGGAACCCCTCTAAAAAGAGAATTGCAAATCCCTCTAGGTGTCTCTGAACTCAACTCCAGAGAAGACACATCCATGGACAAGGTTTGAGAAGCCCCCGCCCCGAACCTCAAACTTTCAATTTTCAAATTATAAAAAAATTAAAAATGAAGAAAAAAAATCCTGAAGGAAACCATAGGAAAAAAATCTTATTATAAAAGATGAGAAATACACCTGACCACTCAGGAACCATGAAAGCAAGAAGAGAATGAAGTGTTGAGAGAAAAAAATTCTCTAAGACCCTGCACCCTGACAGACTGTCCCTCCAAAGTGAAGAAATAAAGATGCTCTCAAGCAAAGAAATGAGGGAATTTGTGGCCAGTAGTGCAGCCTTTAATAAATGTCAAAAGGAATTCTTTAGAGAGAAGGAAAATGATATAGATCAGCAAACCAGCTCTGCACACAAAGCAAGAGCTTCAAAGAATGCATGAGAAGAGAAGGTAAAGCAAGAAAATTTTTTTGTTTTTTCACTGAAAACAATTTGTTGGTTCTCTTTAATTATATAAGATAGTAGAATCCATTTTGATAAAATTATACAAGCATGGAATATACCTTATTCCAATTTGGACTCCATTCTTGTGAGTGTACACATGGTGGATTTACTTAGGTATTTCATATACATACATAGGAAAATTATCCTACTGTCTTTTCTATACCTATCCCCCGCCCTTCCCTTCATTCTCCTTTGGCTAATCTATTTCTATTCTCCCCCTCCCCATTTTTGTTGTGGTTCAGCTTCTACATATCAGAGAACATTTGACCTTCGGTTTGGGGGGATTGGCTTATTCCAGTTAGCATGGTAGTCTCAAGATCCATCCATTTACTGGCAAATGTCATAAAGCTATTCTTCTTTATGGCTATTTTATATGTCACAATATATGTCACAATTTCCTTCTCTACTCATCTGTCAGAGGGCACCTAGGTTGACTCCATAGCTCAGCTATTGTGAATTGTGCTGCTGTAAACGTTGATGTGGCTGCAGCACTGGAGGCTGCTCATTTTAAATCCTTTGATGTATGCTGAGGAGTGGGATAACTGGGTCAAATGGTGGTCCAATTTGAGGAATCTCCATACTGCTTTCCAGAGTGGTTGTGCCAATTTGCAGTCTCACCAATGGTGTATGAGCATACCCTTTTCCCCACATCCTCACCAACATTTATTGTTACTTGTATTCTTGATAGATGGCATTGGGACTGGGGTGAGATGAAAACTCTAGAAAAGGTAAAATTATGGGGAAAGTGAAAATATCAGTGATTTCCAGGGATGAAAGAGAGATGAATATGTTGGACATGGCCAATCAGAGCATAGGGATGTCCAAACTTCAGGCCTTGTGCTCAAACCAAGATGGGAGCAGATGGACCACACCTGAGATAAGGGACACCCAATGATGCTATGCATCAGCAGAGGAGGAAAGGAGCTGGTCACTGGCTTAGGTCTTGCTGCTGAGCTCTATGCCAAGCAAAGGCAAGACTGTCTCAATGGAGAGAAAATGGGGACTATCTGAAGGACTTTGAAGAGTTCTCAGTAACCAAGGACAAGGCTCCTTCTGAATGCTCCACAATTAGAACCTCATTCATGAGGCTAAGCATTGCCAGCTGGTGAACTGTCCCTATCATTTCAGCCTGAGCACACTCTCTTCCCAGAACTACACTGAGGACACGGCAGAGATTCTAGAAGTCATCATCACCAAAGCGCTATGCTTCTTCCTGGGCCACAGATGAACTACATTTCCCAGCTCCCCTTGCAGTTTGCTATAGTCATGTGACCAGGCGATGTGAGCACTTAAATATAGGGTTTGCAAAGCTTCCCATGCTGGCTGTCTTTCCCTATTCTTTAGCTCACTGAAGAAGACCTGGGGGAGGGTGGTCAAGTCACAGGTAGAGCTTGATCCTTCGAATGACTCCACTGATAGGTGCTTACAGGTTTGCCTCTGACTGACATAAGCGAGAAGCGAACTTTGGCAGAGGGCTGAGGCCAAGGGAACTGTGCTACCATGGCATTTAACCTACCTTGACTAACCCGTAAGGTAAGCACCAACAGAAAGTGGTGGGAAAGGAAAGAAAGGAGGGGAGGAGCGGAGAGACTGCCAAAATAAGTGACTTTAGACTCTGGGACTTCTCGGTTTAGGAGAAATTTTTGTCTTTGCCCTAATCCTCCTGCCTTATATTTCCTAACATCTGTCCATTTGTTCCTGCCTCCCCTTAGGACACCTAAAATCAGGCAGGCATCTACCGAAATGTTCATCTAAAATTGCTATTTTTCATTTATCACTTTTTCCCAATAAGCTAAAGAATACATTTGATCCTTCCTGAGAATTTTTGTAGTTTAAATATTTTTTAAATTTTTGTATTTTTAAAATTTTACCATTTTAAGGATTTTTAGACAATATATTATGGAAACTTCTGCCTTAATTTTGAGACTTTGATCAGAAAATGATAATATTATATGAGAATCGATTTTTGATGTAGGAGATTAAATTACTTTTATATGATTACAACAGAAAGCTCAGCATTTCCCCCATGTTTCACCTCTCCTAATACCCTTGACATTTCTGCTGGAAGATCTCAAGTAAGGCAAGAAATAAAGAAGGGAAGGTATTGAATGTGATAAATCAGAAAACTTAGAGTGGAGCGGAGTGTCCACCGCCCCTGCCCCTCCTCCGCTTGTCTGTCCCTGAGGTGTCTCTTCACGACCTCAGTGCTTCTCCACTGGCGCAAAAGCACCCCTAGGGTGATTTTGGCGATTCTGGAAGACATTTTTGTCTTTGCACTGGAGGGGTGCTACCGTTGTCTAGTGACCAGAAGCCGGGAGTGCTGCTGAGCATTCTATAATTCACAGTCCAAGCCTCCACGACAAACAATTATCAGGCAGAAAAAGTCACAGTGCCAACGTTGAAAACCCCTAGCCTATACACCAGAGCCAACCCAAATCAAATTTCGTAGTTTAAAATTTGAACATTAAAATAGTAACAAAACATGTGGGGAATAAAATTAAATACATATGAACCTCTGGAGGAAAAAACAACTTTCCATAGTTAAAATTAGCAAATAAACACTTCTTCTGTGGTAGATGTTATACCCAGCATTTTAGAGGCATGAACTCCTTTACTCCTCAGAATACGTCCATAAAGTAGCTTGGTCATGACCCTTTACCTTTTTTTTTTTTAAGTTTGGAATAGTAGCAAACTTTCAGAAAAGTTTTCTTGAACCATTTGAGTGGTAGTTGCCAAAGCAGTGTCTGATCATCCCAAGTTTTTAGTGTGTATTTCCCAACAAATAATTCTTTTATATTATCCCAATTCAACTATGAGAAATCTTATATTTTAAAATATATATTAATATATTTTAAAACATATTAAAATCTTCCACTCAAGTTTTGTTCATTACACGGTAACAGCTGGTGTAGGGGTAGGACCAGTGCAGGATCATGTATTGCAGTCAGTTGTCAAGTCTCTGAGTTTCTCTGATATTTTTCTCCTGATTAGGTCCGGGCTTGTGTCATAAGCACAACAAGATACTGCCAGCTCATTTTAGGCTCTTCCTGCCCAGCCCTATAGTCAGTCATTTCCCCCAAGGAGTCCTGACTCTTTTCAGTGGGAATGTTATTTAGAAGCCACAGTCTTGAACTGAACTGCTCATGGTCTAGGAGTGACGTTTCCTGGTCCCTTCTGGTGGTCAAAACCAGCAAACTAACCCTGCCTTCTCCCCGAGTCTGGATGTTGCACGTCCACATACAGAACGTGTAATTCAGCAAGTATATCTACGATATATATCTGTCTGTATGTTGGAAGCCATGGCTTTACACTATTATCTCTATTCTGATTTCTCCCTTTGCATATTTGTAGCAAATCTCAGACAAACTAACTTCTATTATCCTTGATATTTAATTATTTGATAAACCCCTTCTCCCAGTGACCATACCCCAGTGTCTTATATTAGGACGCCCACACTGCGTGGAAGCCCTGCTCCCTCAAGTGAGTCCTGATCTCCAGGCCGGGATATCTTCTTCAGGTTTGGGCTCTGGCTCCGCCACATGCCAGGCTCCTCCTAGGTGGGATTTCCCTCTTCCCCCTGCAGGGGTTCAAACCTCCCACTCCAGGTCATGTCCCACAGGTGGATGGACTCCTCAAATACCGCCCCCTCAGGTGGACGCCCTTCTCAGCTGGTGTTTCAGTCAGCTTTTTTGTTGCTGCGACTGAAAAAACTGACAAGAACAATGTAGAGGAAGAAAAGTTTACTTGGGGCTCACAGTTTTACAAGTTCTCAGTTGAGACACGGTTGATTCCATAGCTCTGGGCCCAGGATGAGCAGAGCCTTGGCAGAATCCTGGCAGGAGGGCACGACGGAGGAGAGCAGTTCAGCACCCGGCAGTCAGGAAACAGAGGGCTGCCTTCCTCTGTCATGCTTTCCTACTTAGACAAAATCTAAACTCCAAAAGCATGCCCCCAGCGACCCGTCTCTTCCAGCCCGCCCTACCTGGCCAACAGGGACTACCCAGTCAATCCATGTCAGTGGATTAATGCGCCAGTTAGGTTAAAGCTCTCATGACCCCATCATTTCACCTCTACGTTTTCTTGCATTGTCTTACACATGAGCTTTTGGGGAACACTTCACATCTAGACCATAACAACCAGCTTGGGCTCCAACTTTTTATGCCAGGGCACACCTCTGTGCGCATGGCCTCCTTACTGTGGACTCTGACATCTTGTTCTCCCAGGCAGACACAACACTGCTCAGTTTCCAACAATGCACCAGTGCCACTTCCTGCCCCCTCCTCCCCTCAGTACCCACATGTGGTCTGTGGTATATGCCTACCTTGCTCTGCCCCACTTAATGGGCTTAGGTATCATTTTTTCAGGAAGAGAAATAAGAGAAGAGTTAAAGCTCATGTATATTTTAGAAATAAGGAGACACAGGTTCCCTGAGTTAAATAACTTGCCCAAAGTTAAAAACTTAGCAAGTGGTAGAATGAACATTAAGCTCAGACCAGGCTGACTTGCTTTTGTTTAAATGCTCCAAGAGATGCCCAAATGCCATAAAAAAGGATTATACTGATGAACATGTGAAATAAAAAATAATAATATTATAGAACTTCACTCTCTGCCTATGAAAGATAGATTGCAGCAGATCAAGCCTCTTGCCAAGATTAACTAGGAAAACTGTATACAAAATTTATGATGCATTTAGTCGAATCAGAGTTGTACCAAGGCAGCTAATACTGGGAGAGCCAAAACGTGTTCAAGAACAGCAATTCACTTAGTTCAGTCCAATGAGCTATAACACTTTCCCCTGAGGCATTTGCCAATTTATACATAAAAAAAAAAAAAAGAGTGAGGGGCTGAAAAGTCTAGCAAATTTTCAACACAAAGTAGTAGCTTAGCAGAACTTCTGGTGAGTTCACAGGATTCGATAGAAAAAGGATCCTAAAAAAGCCTGGACTTAGTGAGGTCAGACTCTCAGAGGAAAGAGAAGCATGAGCCTAATGTTCTGCACCAGTTTTCTGCTGAAGGTGTCTACTGATTCTTAAGTGACAGAAGCCAGACAGCATGTCCTGAAAGACTGAAAAACTAAGTCGAGCTAGAAACATTCTAATGGTGTGAGAGAGAGAGAGAGTTTGAAGGGAATTCCTGGAAATAACCTGGACTTTCAACTACAACCTAGGAGTAAGGTAAACTCAAAATAAACCAGGATTTTAAAAGACCGACTCTTAATTTCAAATTAATTCAACCTCCTACTTGGATTAAATTAACCTTATTCCAGTCTAATACTTGCTACTGGTTATAATAAATTATCGCCAGAGGCAAAAAAAATTATCCAGAGCATTTTTTATTTTTAAACACAATATCTAGCATTTCAACAAAATTAGCAAGGCATACAAAGAAAAAATAGACAATAGAAGGAAACTCATAATTAGACAAAGTTCAAAAATTTAAATGATTCAAATTAATGTGTTCAAGAAAATGGTTAATTTTACTAGTGAATTAAATTCTATAAAAAAGAAAAATTAGTTGAACATGGTGGTACATGCCTGTAACCCTAGCTACTTGAGTGGCTGAGGCAAATGGTGATTTCAAGGCTAGTCTGGGCAGCATAGTGAGATCCTATCACTAATTAAATAAATACATAAATAAATAACAAAAAAAACTTCTAGAATAAAAAAAATATGATAACTGAAATAAAATAAACAGAAGACGGGTGTTTAGAGAAGATTAGACTCAGCTGAAGAAAGGTTGGCTGAATTGGAAGGTAAATGATCAGAAAATATCCAGAATGAAGCAGGGAGGGAAAAAGGAATGAAAAACAGAGAAAAAAACTAAAGATGACATAGAGTGAAAATTGGAGGCTATTCCACCTATGTCAGGAGAAGCTGGGACTCCTGCCAGCTTCTCTTTCTTGGAGAAGAAAGAGAAAACAGAGCAAAGGAAAGGAAAATAATGGAGAATTTACAAACTGATGAAAGATATCAAGTCACAGATTCAAGAAGCCCTTGGCCCATCACAGTAAAACCATGTCTAAGTTACAAATATCTGTTTTTATTTTGCTTTAAAACAAAGAGAATATCTTAAAATCTGACGGGGTGGGGGAAGATCTGCTATCTTTAAAGAGCAACAGTAAGACTGATTTTTGGCTTCTCAATGGAAATAATGGAAGGTAGCAAACAATGGAATCATATCTTTAATGGTCTGAGAGAAAATAGATGCTCACCTAGAATTCCACACCCAAGGGAAAATGTCTTTCAAAAATGATAGTGAAATTAAGGCCCTTTCAGATAAAGACTGAGGAACTTTATCACCAATATTCTCACATGAAAAAGAAATATCAGAGATTTTTTTATTCAAGCAAATGGAAGATTATCTTGGACATAAATAAGGTAATGCAAGAAGAAATGAAGAAAATAGAAAGGGAAAATATATAGGCAAAGCTAATTAATGGTCCCCATCTCAGGATGATTTTGCCCACTATGGAACGTTCGGCAATGTCTGCGGTCATTTGTATTTGTCACAGCCTGGAGGCTGGTGCTACTGGCATCTAGTTGGTAGAGATCAGGAATGCTGTTAAGCAATCTATAATGCTTAGGAAAGTCCTCCGCAACAAACAGTTACTTGGCTCAAAATGTCAACAGAGTCAAAGTTGAGAAACCCTGATCCAAATTACTATTGCTTATATAGAACAATAATATTGTCTATGAGGTTTAAATTTATGCAGAATTATAGTATGTTACAAAAGTATCACGAAACATGTGACTTGGTACATGGAGTTAAAGTGCTTGAAGATTTGGTGTTGCCTTGGTAGTGATAAGAGTCTATTTTATACAGTAGTAAACCAAAGATGCACTTTGTAATGTAAAAGCCTGTATCATTAATAAGCTAACGGGAAGGTTAATAAAATTATAGGGAAAATTGTTGATTAATCCAAAGTGCAATTGTAAAGAAAGAGAAAAAAAAATAGAACAGATGGAACTTCAGAAATTGCATCGTAACTGGTAGATAGAAACTCAAATATGCCATTAATGGCATTAAATATAAACAGCCTTAATGTTCCAAATAAAAGACTGTCAGAGCAGATAAACAAATAAAATCAACTAATATGCAGCTTAAGCCATCTGTTTTAAAGTTTGAAAGATTTGCCTTAAATATAATATCTGGAAGTTGAAGAATGTAGGTAGATAAACTATGCAAATGCTAACCAAAAGCTTCATATTGGTCTGTTGATATGAAATAAATCAGCCTCTAAAGTAAAAAGCATTGTGTAGAGACAAAATTGGACATTTCATAACAATGAAATTGTCAATCTACCATATATACTCAGTGATTTTTACATGATATATCAAATAATGTAGCATCAAATACATTAGGCAAAAATTGGCAGAAAAAAAGTAGAAATTAACAAATAGAAAATCAGAATGTGACATCTGAACATACCACTTTAAGTAATGATAAGAACAAACACAAACCTACAAAAAAGCATTTTTTAATGGAAGACCTGAACAACATGGAATCAAAAACCCTTGTCTTAGTTGATATACTATAAACCACTTCACACAATAAAATTCATATTCTTTTCAAATGCATATAAAATATTTATCAAAAAGTACCATATGTTTGATAGAGAAATTTAAAGTTTTAACTGCAAAAATGTATTGTAATTTTAAATATTATAAAAGAAAGAAGTCTGGGCCGGGCATGGTAGTACACACCCATAACCCCACATACTGGGGAGACTAAGGCAGGAGAATCACAAGTTCAAGGCCAGCATGGGGAATTTAATGAGGCCCTAAGCAACTTAGAAAGACCATGTCTCAAAATAAAAAGGCTGGAGATGTAACTTAATGGTAAAGCGACCCTGGCTTCAATCTCCAGTACAAAAAAGAAAAGAAAGAAAAATAAGGAAAGAGAAAACAAATTATACTCAAAGAAAGAAGGAAGAAATTAAAAAGAAAATGAGTGAAATATAAACACCCATCTTAAAAGTATTCACCTTTAAAAAAATTTTTTTTCAGTGCTGTAGATTGAACTGAGGGCATGCTAAGCGAGAATTCTACCACTGAACTACATCCCCAGCCCCTAAAATAAACTTAGATCTATAATCTAGGTTATAAACATCAAAGGTAATAACATAAGATGCTAGAAAATAACACGAAGCATATCTTCATAACTTTGGGGAGGGAAATACTTTTTAAATGTCAAAAAATAATAAATTGAACTACATATTAATGAGAATCTCTGTTTATCAAAAGAAGACACACTTAAGATATTAAAAAAGCAAACTCTAGATTGGGAGAAGGTATTGATAAAGCACACACCTTCTCAGAGCACGTGAAGAATGTTTACCATACAAATAAAGACAGAAAATTGAAAAGTAGGCAAAAAAGACTTGAAGAGGCAATTATAAGAGTATCTGAAAGTTTAATGGATGATAATAAAACGATGCCCAAATTCATTAATCATGAGAAAATGAACAAACTACTGTGGCGGAGATACCAGACCTGATTGTAAAATGCAATTATAAGACCATTATGATAAAGAAACCAATTCCTGGGGAAAGGGTTCATCCCCACCCCGCCCCAGCCTGTCTGTATCCATTGGATTGTAAATAGCTGACTCCAGGAGTCGCCCTTTTGAAATGTAAACATCAAGGAAAGACATTCAACAGGTGCCTGTAAAGAGTCCTTTCTTACACTTTGAAACTTTCTGAACTCTGTAGGAATGTAACTATTCCACTTACTTGCTAGGCCAAGTAACTGCTGTCTAAGCTATGACCTCCTTGGCTTAGTTCCTAGAAATGTAGCTCGGGAGATAAAGTCACCTTGAGTTACTGCTGCCTATGGTGAATGATAACACTCATAGGTGTTTTACTGTCTTTGTTCTATACCTGGGAACTACTTGTGGTAAATTCCTGTGGGTGGTCTTTGGTCAGGTAGGCCAAGAATTCCAACCCATCCATGTTGCAATGGTTAAGATATGATGTCGGATCTCCTATAGAAGCCCTGGGTACTCTCTGCTCGGGGCCCAGAACTTCAGAACACTCGCTCATCTGGGTCCGCCAGAGGAAATAAACCTGAGTTCTCCAACCCTCTGAATGGTGTGTGTTCTCTTGCTGAACGAGATTTCCATAACACACACACACACACACACACACACACACACACACACACAAAACCAGAGGGCTAAAATGAAAAGTACTTTTAAAAAATAGTAAAAGTTGAAGACTATGTGAAGTCACTAGAACTCTCATTCTCTGCTGATAGGAGTATATAATAATACAGCAGAGCTACTGAAGCTGAAAATATTCAGAGCTCATGACCCCAAATTCTACTTCTAGTTATACCCATCAGAAATATGTACAGTTGACCCTTGGCATCCTCAGGGGATACGTTCCACACACCTACCCCCAGGTACCAGTTGGTGCTTCAGTTCCTTATATTTCAGTGTCATATTTGCATATAATTTGCCTACATCTTCCCATATACTTTAAATCATCTCTAGATTACTTAACTAATATAATGTAAATAGTTGTTTGCTGTATTGTTTAGGGGATAATGACCAGAAAAACAAAAAAGTCTGAACATGTTCAGTATAGGCATATTTTGGATCTGGGTTTGGTTGTGTCTGCAGGTGTGAAACCCACTGACGTGGAGGGTCAATGGTATGTGAATGCTTAATGACATAAAAATAATTGTGGAAGCATTCATAACACTGTTATCAAAAGTGGAATGGATAAACTGTTATGTTAAATCCAATCGATGAAATATTATACATTAATGAAATTGAACACATCCATAAGACAGAATCTCCAACATTGAATTAAGCAAAAAAAGTCACATAAAATAATATGCACTGTATTATTCCACTTCTGTAAGGTTTAAAATAAACAAATCTAGTTTATGGTATTAAAATTCACAATAATGATTATTTGGGGGGGGATAGAGAGAGGAATATTATGTGTTTTTTCTTTCTTGAGCTGGGTGGTGCCTATATCATTATATGTTCACTTTATGAAAATTCACTAATGATCTGTGCACTTGGTTGTGGAATACACAAGGAAAATATATGGAACTTCCCTAAAAATATATTATAGAAAATATTTGATGAAATGGGAACATGCTAAAATGCATGTATTATCTGATCACCAATTTAACAAAAAATACTTATGTAGATAGAGCTCTAGATTGTATGTGGGTAGAGGTAAAGATTAAATATAAATGTAGAAGATATACATATTGATGTATTAGACTGAAAACATACTAAATTATTAATAGGTGTTATCTCTGGATATTATTACTTTTATTATTACATTTCTTTGTACTTTTATGTTTTTCAAATTTGTAAAAAAAAAAAGTTATAAAGTCATGAGGAATTCACTTCTGCAATGGGAGGAGTTGAGATGTGAGAGAATTTCACAGGAAGCACCATCCGGCAGGGCGTGGAGAGGGGCAGAACCAGAGGGCAGTGAGTAGCCGATCACGTGCTCTCAGCTCCTGCTGGAACCTCTTTCTACCCCCAGCAGGGCCTGCTGACATCCTGGGTGTCCTGCCAGCTGCAGCTCAGAGGTCCAGAGCCAGCATCATGAAGTGGTTGCATCTCCAGCTGCTGTTGCTCCTCGGCGGGGTGGTCCTCGCCGTGTCGGGGAAATTGAAAGACAGAGTTCATTTTGAAATTGAATTTCTGGATTACCGTAGGTATTTTGGCTGGGTTTCAAAATGAAGAGTGGATGGAAAATTAAAGGACTTTCCTCAGTCTGGTTGCAGAGAGGAGCCAGGGGTGACCATATAGAGAAACACGGGTTCTTTTTTTTAAGCCAGGATACCCAAGGGAAATAAAATGATCCACTCTCAACCTTGAGCATCTCCTGACACGACAAGTAATCTGGTGTCTCTGCGTGTGTTGGGGGGGGACTGGGGAGGCCACATTGAGTTTTTGAGGAGGACACTTATAAGAGGTCCAGAGGATTCAGAGCTTGTAAGAGGGGGTACCAGGAGTGTAAGTCCTTGGTTGAGTGTTCCAAAGATGAACACCAAATTGGGAAATGGCTACTAATTATTTCTTAACACATGGCCCTTTTTTAAGGAATTGAATATTTCGGAGCACTGAAATACGAAGGAGAAATAAAATGCATGCCTGACGGAAGCCCTGGGGTTAAAACAAAATGAAATGTGCAGAATTTGGGGAGGGTGGGGGTAGATAGTGCAGCGTGGTGGGAGGAAGGAGCTCAGCTTCAAGGGCCATTTCAGCCGGCAGCGGAGGTGGAAGCCCCTTGCTCTACTGCTCTGGGACTCCACTTTTCCCACACCCCCACAGAAGGAGGATCGGGGGGACTAGTCGACCTCTCGGGGCTCTTTGGAGAATTGGGCTTGGTTTCTGTGGGTTTAAATTCCACGAGGTGACTTCATAGTGGCCAGGGGAATTGAGGAGCGTGTTGGGGATTGGATCTTTATCCCAAGAATCAAAAAGACCGCTTATGTCCTTGGGTGGGAGAAGAGGGGGAGTCTACACAGGGGGTCCCTGAGCATGAGAGGAGCTGATGATAGTGAAGGACACTCTTCTTTGGGGATTGAACTGCTTTTTCTCTCCTCAGTTTTATCAAAGCCGAAAATAAAATCCTGTCCCAAGACCCCTACCACCACACAGTGTGGGACCCCCTGCAAGATACACCTGGAGTGCCCTATGGACCATCTTTGCTGCGTCGCCGTCTGTGGAAAAGTCTGCATGCAGGTTGAAGACATGGGTGAGATATGAAAAGCACCTTCCCTCCTACCAGGCCCCCATACCGTGGGCAGACAGCCAGCCAGACACGCTGTCTCCCCAGTCCCTGTATCCCGCCTGGTGACCTTTGCTTTCTCACCCTAGCCCCAGAGTCCGAACTCCACTCTCAGGCCCGTTCCTTCCAGCCAAACCCCAGGAGGTATGGCGTGGCCTTCTCTGCTCACTGGACTTAACACATCTTGAGAAGCCTTTGTGGGCATCTCTCAAACCACAGAAAACATTCCTGCCCCCCGGGGCTCAGGAGGATCAGTTACGCCTAAAGAAATGCTTCTTCCCCTTATGTCTTCCAGAGAACGAGAATCTGGGATAGAAGATCCGCAACATGGTTTAGGGCTGAACATGAAGTGCTGAGCCTTAAACCACAGTGAGAACTGGAGGGAACCCGAGGAGTCTTGGAAGAGGACTAAGCGACCTACCGGGGGACCATCTTGCTGCCCCAGTTGTGGGTGGGGGAATGGGCCCAAGGGCAAGGTCTCTCCTGTCTGCCAACACTTTCCCTGGAGCTGATACTTCAGCAGTCTTACGTCCTTTCCTAATAAGTTGCTGTAGTCACCTGGAACTTCTGTTTCTTTTGCTGTCCCCCAGACCTGCTCTCACTCCACCTTTTACGCAGGCCCCCAGCCCTGCCTCCTGGTTTGGCTCTCCCTCTCTTCCCCGCTTTCGAGGCTTGGTCTTCTTAGCTGGGACTCCTGGACTGACTGACCTCTGTGCATTGGCTAACAAACACCCCTGGGAATACTGCCTGGGTGGGCAAGGCTCTTCAGAGGGCCCAAGACCCTGCTCCTGGGGTTCTCCACCTCCCATTATCTCAGGCCTGGGATTCCAGTAGATCTCCACAGCTACTTCCCCTTTAACTAATCCATGGAGATAAAATCTTACATGAATGTGCAATCGGTTACTATTATTTATTCAGTCATTTGGAGTTTTCAGGGTTTTTTTTTTTTTTTTCAAATATAAGTGCTATTACAATCAACAACCTCCTGAGGCCCAACACGTGCCGCTTTGTGGCAAGAGCCACCTTACAGGAGTGGAGGTGTCCCTACCCAGGAAGGGTTAAGTCATGTGATCCAAACAGTGGAGACCAGGGAGTAGGTGACAAGAAGACCTAACAGAGTCCGCCTCATGCTTGGAACATAACCCTGGCCACTCTGCCACTGTGACCTATTTTAAAACGGACACTCCTTTTCCCTTTCTCTTCTCCTCCTCCCCTCACCATGAGGGGAGCAAGATCAAACTTCTTCCCACCCTAGGCCAAGTCCCTGTCCTTGCGCTCACACGCCACAGGAACGAAGGGATCAGACTTCAGGACTGAAGCCAGAAGACCTGGGAACTGGCTGGCTCGCTCTGGAGGCTACAAGTGAATGATGACCTCTGGAATGTAGCCTCCTGAATCACCTCTTTAAAAGTCCCCTGCTCCCCCTAACAGAGTCACAGCCTCTGGGACCAGAGTCCCCCGTTTCTCCTCTGCTAGCAAAGCAATAAAGCTTCTTTTTTCTTTTTCTTGAAAAACCTTGTCCTCATTATTGGATTGGCCCTGGGAACAGGGACTGCTGAACTTTCAGTCATAAAAGGACTAGTGGAAGTTTACTCAGTAAGATAAGGTGACGGATGGATGTATATAGACCCCCCCACCTCCACCGCACCCCAAGTGTCCTGAAATGCCTCTCTCAGGACTAGCACACAGGGGAATAGGGTTAGGAAAGGGCTCCCTGGTGTTCTCTTGGACTAGCAGGGAGCGACCGCCTTCAGCCAAACCCAGTGAACTGTTTCCCGGGTGAGCAAGTGGAAAGACACAGCTGAGGAAAACTGTGGCCACCTGGTCCACAGGAGGCTCACTTGCCCCCAGGTGCTCTGAGGAACCAGCCTTTCCACTTGGTTGTCTTGCTTCAAAGCCTGGAGCTAATCCATTCTGAAAGCTTCCAAAGTGGGAGGAGGTTGGAGATTGGTATTAAAGGTGTGGGCTGGAGCCCTCTGAGGGGATTCCTTGTGGCTTTACTGGAAGAACGGGTCCAGAGGGAACTGCTTGGCCATTGCAGCAGGCTTGACCAGCAGACAACTCCCACCGACTTCTCCCAGCTACACAGAGAATTAGAAGACAGAGAAATCAGTAACGAGAAAGAGAATTTAACAACAGAAATGACTGACCGCCATGTGAGGTATTCAGAATTACTGTGCACATTCTTTTTAAGAGCACATGGAACATATTTTTTAAAGGTCTCAACAAACGTCAATAGATTTAAATCAAACTGACTACAGTGTAATTAATCCAGAAATAAATAAAAGAGCTACAAAAATATTCCAGATGAGTGAAAATTAAGCAAAGCACTTCCAAGGAACCACAGGACAAAGATGAAATCATAAGAGAAATTTTTAAATAACAAATGCTGAAATCAATTATCTTTTTATCTCAAAAATTAGGTACAAGCTGAGTGCAATGGCACGTGCCTGTAATCCAAGCAGCTAAGGCAGTTAAAGCAGGAGGATCACAAGTTCAAAGCCAGCCTCAGCAACTTAGTAAGGCCCTAAGCAAATTAGATCTTGTCTCAAAATAAAACATAAAACTGGACTGGGGATGTGACTCAGTGGTTAAGCACCCTGGGTTCAATCGCCAATACCAAAAGAGAGAGAGAGAGAGAGAGAGAGAGAGAGAGAGAGAGAGAGAAAGTTAGGTTAAAAATAACAAGCTAGAGCAGTGGAGCACACCTGTAATCCCAGCAGCTCGGGAGGCTGAGGCAGGAGGATCACACATTCAAAGCCAGCCTCCGCGATTTAGCAAGGCCCTAAGCAACTTAGAGAGACCCCGTCTCAAAATAAAACATCAAAACAGCCATGGGGCTGTGGCTCAGTGGTTAAGTGACTGGTACCAAATAAATAAATACAATAAAAAAGAAAGACAAAGAAAAAGAATAACAAATAAGGAAGTAGTGGGAATAAAATGATTTAGATTAGAACAGAAATAAGAAATAAACATAAAATATAAAACGTTCACAAAGTGCCCAATTTTGGAATAAACTAATAAAGTTGATATACCCTGATGTTTAAGCAAGCATAGAAAGAGGCAAAAATAGCCAATATAAGCCAAGGAAAAGTGAACATAACTACAGATCCTACGATAAAGGTAAAGAATATTATAATTTCATAGCAATAAAAATTTAGATGAAATGGGAAAATTCCTAGAAAATTGAACATCAAATTTCTCAGAAGAAATAGAGAATGTCAATAATTATACGTATATTAAGTAAATTGAATCTAGAGTTTTCAAAGAAAACTTCAGGCTCACATGCATCATCAATGAATTCTACCAAACATTCAAGGAAGAAATAGCATTAAATCAAAATCTTTAAGAGAATAATAAAAAAGGGAGTACTTACTTCTCAGCTTATTTTATGAGACCAACATAAACTTGATCTCCCAAACTTAAAAGGACATTACAAAAACGGAAACCAGAGATCATTTTATCTGTTCTATAGATGCAAATGTCCAAAGCAAAATATTAGGAAATGTATTCATTACATTAAAAAGGTAACACATATTGGGGAAATTGTTTTATTCCAGATATGCAATGTTGAATTTTCATTTAAATATTAATAGAAGAAAATTTCTTAGATATCCTCAATTTAATTACAAGAGCCAGCAGATGGAAGGGAGGTGAGATAAGGTTATCAGCTAACATCTGTGGGTTGAAACCAACAAAAGACTGTTCCACATTCCTGAGTAAATATTGAAAACTTGGCTCAAAATTCAGGTGGATGAACCCCTGGGTACCATCACATCCTGCCTATGACCTCAATCAATCCAGAAGCCACAAATATTCCTCCTAATGGATTGTTCTCTAAACCCTAAACTCTCCCAACTTTGAGTTATCCCACCCTTCTTTTCTATAGCCAATGTAGGCTCAATGTTGACAGCTTATGCTTTCTTTACCCTAATTTTCATTATAAAAGTGCTGTTAGCTCTAGGTCCAGCAGACATCTTTTGAACTATCAGTACTTGACCTGCTACTAATAGTTCTGGAAACATATAACGCCTGGACCTGAACCTATTCTGGTTAACATCTGTAACAACTAAATAAAACCTTTCATTTCAGTGATTCCCCAGTCGCAACGAGTTTTGGTTTCACAATATTTTTATCATTAATCATGTAAATAGAATAAAAAGAAAACTCATATAATCATTCCACTAGATACAGACAAAGCATTTGATTAAGTCAAGATCTATTCACAAGAAGAATTCTTAGTCAATTAGGAATTGGAGAGAATTCTACTTGATAAAAACTACCTTAAAACACAACAACACTACTCTATTACAACATCATACTTGGTGAAAAGTTGAAAGTTTTGCTGCTGAGATTAGGAAACAAATATCAATGTTTGCTATCATCATTTCTATTCTGAGTCATACTGGGGGTCTCAGCAAATAAAATAAAAGTAAAACTGCAAAATACATAAAAGAAGAATAAAATGCTTCATATTAAAAACAAACAAACATGAGAAACTGGGCATGGTAGTATACACCTGTTGTCCCAGCAACTTGGGGGGCTGAGGTAGGAGAATCACAAGTTCAAGGCCAGCCTAGGCAACTTAGTGAGACCCTGTCTCAAAATAGAAAAATAGAAAAAAAAAAAAGGGTTTGGGGTGTAGCTCAGTGGTAGAGTAACCTTGGGATCAATCTCTATTGCCACCAAAAGAAAGAAAGAGAGAGAGAGAGAGAGAGAGAGAGAAAGAAAGAAAGAAGTTGATAAGGTGATTATAGATAATTAGATAATTATAATATACTGCGTATTTCAAAACTATTACACAAATTTTTTATTTTGATTACACACACACACACACACACACACACACACACACACACATATAAAACCAGAGATTGAGCCAAGGGGCACTTAACCACTGAGCCACATACCCAGCCCTTTTTATTTTTTGAGACAAGTTCTCTCTAAGTTGCTTAGGGCCTTGCTCAGTTACTGAGGCTGGCTTTGAACTTGTAATCCCCATTCCTCAACCTCCTGAGACATATTTTTATTTTCACTCAATATTTTTGTTTCTCTTGAGAATTCCTATTTGGTCCATGATCCACGAATTATTGAAAAGTGTGTTGTGTGGTTTCCAAATGTTGGAAGATTTTCCTGTTGTATTTCTGTTGTTGATTTCTAGTTTGATTCCGTTGTGATCAGAGATACATTCTGTATGATGTAACTTTACTTATTTTAAATTTGAGATTAACTTTACCATCCAGGATGCCATCTATTTTGGTTCCATGGTTATTTAAAAATAATGCCTTGTCTGCTGTTGTTGCCCAAAGCGCCATATTCTACATGTGTTTATTAGATCCCTGTGTTGGAATTCTGCAGGGAAACAGAACCAAGAGTATATACAGAAAAATAGAAGAGGACATTGATTATGGGAATTGGCTCATGTATTAGGGGCCAAGAAGTCCATGATTCCATCTGTGCCCCAGAGAACCAGGAAAGCTGGTGGTGTGACTCAGTCTGAACCCGAGAAACACAAGAACCGAGGGCACGACTCTCAGTCCAAGGTCAAAGTCCTGAGAACCCGGGGGCCGCTGGGGTAAGTCCTGGAGACTAATGGCCTAAGAACCAGAAACTCCAATATTTAAAGAATGGAGAAGACAGATGTCCCAACTCAAGAAGGAAGAGCTTTCTCCACCTGTTCAGGCCTTCAATAGACTTGAGGATGCCTGCTCTCATCGGTGAGAACAGATCTGTACTCAGTCACTGACTCAGAGTCCAGTCTTTCCCAGCAGCTCCCTCATAGACACACTCAGCAGGGACAAAACATTTACCCCAACAGCACACCCCCAGTGATCCACCCTTTCCAGCATCACCCTACCTACCTACAGTCTCCACCTAGTTGATCCTTCAAGTTGATAATACACTGATTAGGTTAAGGCTCTTGGAACCCAGTCACTTCACCTCTGAACTTTCTTGCATTGTCTCACATATGAGTTTTGGGAGATACCTCATATCTAAACCATAACAATACATAATAAATAAAGGAAGGCTGAATTAATCTCCAGGATATACAAAGAACTTTTAAAACACGAAGAAAATGTCCCAATCAAAAAATGGGCAAAGGCACTAAACAGAAGAAATATGACTGGTCAACAAATATATTAAAAAAATGTTCCACATCTCGAGCAGTTAGAAAAATGCAAATTAAAACTACACTGAGATTTCATCTCACTCCAGACAGAATGGAAATTATCGAGAATAAAAGTAACAATAAATGTTAATGAGGATGTGGGGAAAATGCTCACTCATACATCGTTGGTGGGACTGCAAATTTGTGCAACCCCTCTGGGGCGCAGTATAGAGATTCCTCAGAACACTTGGAATGGAACCACCCTCTGACCCAGTTATCCCACTCCTCACAGAACCAATGCTAAAAAACCAAGGACAAATGTCTTCTCTAATACGCAGATGTTAACACACAATAAGGAGGTGGGGTGGGAAAGAATAGAAGGACTTTGGATTGGACAAAGGGGAATGGAGGGAAGAGGGGGGAATAGGAATAGGAAAGATGGTAGAAAGGATCGGACATTACTATCCTATGTTCATATGTGAACACAAGACCAACGTAACTCCACATCACTTACAACCAGAAGAATGGAAGTTGTACTCCATGTGTGTATAATATGTCAAAACATACTCCACCACCATGTATAACTAAAAATAACAAATAAAAAATGTTAAATTCAAGAAAAAGGGAAGACTGAAGGAAATATTTGCAATACATATGACAAACCAAAAGTCATTTTCCCTAATATACAAATTGAAGAGAAAATGACAAACATTTTAATCGAAAAGATCTGCATAAGCAGTTCTCAGAGAGTAAATGCAAATAGTCAGTAAATAGAAATACTTCAAATGTGCTGAGAATAGATTTTAAGTGTTCCCAACACAAAAAATAAGTATGTGGGGCGATGGATATGGCAATTACCTTGATTTTGTGATCTCACAATGTATGCATGTACCAAAATATTACGTATATACCGTGCACAATATAATACTTTGATACATGTATACATTGTATAATCACTAAATATAAATTCATATATATAAATTTTTGTCAATTATAAAAATATTTTATGAATCAAGATGATCAGTATCACTAGAATGAATGGAAAGAAACCTAAAAAGAACATTAAGGCATAGCTAGAGCGAAAGAGGACATAAAAATGACCAGAATGTTTGAGAAAGTGCCAGATAGAATACCTAGAAACTAAACCTGTAACTGCAGTGAAAGCAAAAACAAAGAAACTATTTGACTAACAAAGAATTGCTCAAGAAAACAGCAGTGGAAGCCTGAAGACTGCAGAATATTGGGCTCTTAGAAAACAACTGCTAACTTGGCTCAGAATACAGAGTGAAGCGCTCTCTCTCTCTCTCTCTCTCTCTCTCTCTCTCTCTCTCTCTTTAAGAATAGGAACAAACAAAAGTTATTTCAGACAGCAAAAAAAAAAAAAATGGGAATGCTAACCACCCACAAATCCTCACCAAAGGGACTTCTAAAGAAAGTCCTTTAGGGAGAAGAAAAAATCATTCCAGAAAAAAAGTCAAAGGTGCAAGAAAGTGTACTGAATTGGTTCAAACTCTTTGGAAAACAGTTTGCCATCAGCTCAAGAAGTTGAAGAGACACACACCCTGTGACCCAGCTTCTCCAATCCCAGGTACATAACCTACAAGAATCCCTGTCCCTGTGCACCTGTGAACACAAGCAAAATATTCATAGCATCTTTTAAAAATATTTTTATTTTTTTAATTGTAGTTGGACAATACCTTTACTTACTTACTTTATTTATTTATTCATTCTTATGTGGTTCTGAGGATCAAACCCAGGGCCTCGCAAGCGCTAGGCGAGCTCTCTACTGCTGAGCCCCAACCCAGCCCTACAGCATCTTATTCTTAATAGTTGCAAATTGGAAACAATCCAGTCAAATAGATAGGCTGCATAGAGTCATAGAGCAGATGATACAGCTGTAATGACATACAGCTACATGGATCAGTGTGGATGGAACTCATAACATTGAACACAAAAAGCTATGCCCAGAAGAACACTTTCCAAATGGCTCCTATTATATAAAACACAAGCATATGACGTTTAAAAAGGCACATTTTTAAAATACATACTTCAATTCTAAAAATACAGAAAAGAAGAGCAAGACTTTGTTATCATCAGCTGCCTCGGGAGGATGGGAAGTGTTGTGACTGGGAAGGAACAAGCAAGGGACTTCTAATGTTCCAGATCTTGTTTTACTTGACCTCAGTTAATGAGTGGTCACTTCACAGTAGTTTGTTAGATCAAATACTAATGTTCAATGCATATTTTATTTTTATATCTTTTTCATAATACTTTTGCAAAAAGAAAAAGCATCTTTTCCTCTTTTCTTTCATTTGCACAAATGGAACTAGTCAGTCCGGAAGCCATCAGGTGGGACAGATCAAGGTAGGTATCTGCCCCAAGGGGAAAGAAGCCATGGTGCCCCAGTGTGGGCGTCAGAGCCACGACAGGAGAAGGGCATCTCTGTAGAAGGCTGCTGGAACCTGAGTTAGGTAGGAGACTGCCCAGTGGAGGGGTGGGGAGCAGCACAGTTTGGTAAGAAAGGCATCCACCTCAGTGGGCTGGGGAGGTGCTCGTGCAGGGAAACAGCCCAGGGAGGAACCCAAGCCCTGGAGCCACGTCAGGGACAGAGGCTTGGTACGGCTTGGTTGTGAAGGAGGAAGTCCACGGGGTGAAGGCGGAGGTCAAGACCCTGCACACGGTTAAAAGAAAAAAAAAAAACTTGAGCAGGGTAACAAGGGGTGTCCATTCCTGGGGCAGATAGACATAAAGATTCAGAGTCCAAGGAGATTAAGGAGGACATCCAAAGGTTAGGGTGGCCTGCCATGAGAAGTCACACCCAATGAGGAAAGGTTCCCCAAGAATCGGTCTGCCTGAGACGGAGCAGACTGAAGAGGTACCAATGCGAAGGAGCAACCCAACGTGGCTGTCGGAGCCCAGGTAAGGTGCGCTGGGCATCTGCAGGGCAAGTGTCCCAATGTTCAGTCGTCTGAAACAGGGGAGTTTTATATTTTCTCAGAAAAAAAAAAAAAAAAAAAAAATATATATATATATATATATATATATATATGGTATATACACACACAAATACATAAACATCATTTTTTAATTCAAAAGGGAGCGATAATGATGGGATATATCATTGATCATAGTTGCGCATTCCATCCTTTCTTTAAGGAGATTAGGTCCTGCCCGTTGCCTTGTGATTTCCAGAATCTCTGTGAAAGGAATAGGCGTCCCTGCCTCTCTGACTTTGAACTTGGCTGTAATCTGTGCTCTGGCCAATGAAATGGATGTAACCTGGGCATGAAAAGGATGTAACCCAGGATGTAACCCAGGTGGGTCTCTGCCAGCTCCACTGTTGCTTGCCCTCTGCCATGTGGGGGAGCCAGGCAGGAGCTGCTCCTTCAGCCCCCTCCTGGAACAGAGAAGTCGACGACAGGAACTGAGATTTCTTGAACAAGAAAAATATTGTGGCAAGTCTTGGGGAGCTTAAAGCTACTTGTACCCCAAACAAAAGCAAAGCTAATAAAAGTGCAGTTGATGCTCATTATTTCTGGGAGTTATGTTCGGAGAAAATACCAGGCTTAGCCTCCTTTAAGCCTCCAGTCACCTTTTCATAAACTGGTCGATGCACAACCTTGTTCTATGTTTGCTTCTGTTTGGTTGGTTCATTTTATGGTACCAGGGCTTGGGGCAGTCTTCCACTGAGCTACCCACCCCCAGCCCTTTCTATTCTTTATTTTGAGACAGGGTCCTGCAAAATTACTGAGGTTGGCCCAGAACCTGTGATTCTCCTGCCTCAGCCTCCCTGGTCCCGGGGATTACAGGTGTGTGCCACCATGCTCGGCACATGCTTCTGTTTAAAGAACTGTGTTTTTAAAATGTTGTTTTATAAACATTGAATCGTGACCAGCAGTACTATCACTTGTGCCTGAATAACGCTCATCTAACACATGTGTTTTCTTGGTAAGGCACATCACAGTCATCTTACTCTTAGAAACACAAGTTAGCACTTCCGCACCACCCTTGGGGGCCATTTTGAACAGCGAAATCACCAATAAAAAACACAAAAATGTGAAAAGTGCAGCACTAACTAGGCTGTAAAAGGGCCCCTGGTTTAAATTTGAATTGAACCAAGGATTCACCTTCAGGTGGGAATGTGCATGTTGGGTGACTCTGAGTGACAAATTTTAGCAAGTAGGTGAATTTGCAAGTACAGAATTTGAGAGTAAGAAGAACAGATCATAGAAAACTCAAGATTGTAGAAATGAATCCACATATGTCATAAATACCAATAATAAATGTCAATTAATAGGCAAAAATTGCCAGACAGCATTTTTTAAAAATGTAGATTGATACTATTTAAAAGACAAAAGATAAGTACTTGAGATGGCTGAATGCAAAAAGATGGGAAGAAAGCCTAAGCAAATGTGAATAAGAAGAAAAGTATAGTTAGATTAATATCAGGTAACAAAAAAACTGTAAGATAAAGATCAATTTGAGAGAGAGAGAGAGATGGGGGATCTCTAGATAATAATGAAAGATTTAATTCACCGGGAATGCACTTGTATTTACCTAAATCAATAAAATCAGGATATATGGTAAGCATGAAGCAATTATAGGCATAATTCAAGAAATCCATGGTCATGTTGAAAGCCCTCAACATTCTCAAATTATGGATAAGTCAAAAGGATAAAAAATTAGAGAGATTTAAAATATTTTAGCAACACATTATGGAACTGTACAGGGAGTGCTCCAAACTCAGCCTTTAAAGACTACCTATTGGAATGTAGACAGCTGTGCAGGAGTTATTTAGAAGGTAAATTTCTTTAGAGAAGCTTACACACATGCTCTGGCATGGGTTTAGGGAAAGATTTATCAGCCAGACCTATGGAGTAGCTGTTCTTCTCGAGGTCTTCTGTTCAGGCTCAAAGCACATTCCTGGTTGACTGGCCATGCAGCAGATCACACTATGCCACTGGGACGAAGAGGTTGTGTACAAGCTCTCAACCATGAAAACAGGGCCTGGGATTGGGTGTTCTCCAAGTGGGGGAGCAGTGAGTGGTAGCAGAATTTGGCAGAGTATCAGTGGGGCCTCACCCGTAATTTCTGCCCATAATTTCTAAAAGCCGTAACCTGGAAATTCACACTGCTCTCCTAGCTCCTTTCAACTGCAAAATGCTTCTCAGTTTACTACACGGAGAAACCTCTGCCATCCGGAAAGTCTGGGCCAAAAGGTAGGTTCTGGACGGTATGGATTTTTAACAATGTCTAATCGTTCAACCCATGAACGTGGGCTATCTTTCCATTCACTCCTGTTTTTCAGTGTCTTACGTCAATGTTTTATAGTTTTCAGTACACAGATCTTTCACTGTTTTATTTAAAGTTACTCATCAATATGTTTTTGTGGCACTGTAAATGAGATTATTAATTTCTTTTTCAGATAGCTTATTGTTAATGTATAGAAACACTGCTGATCTTTGCATGTTGTTTTTGTATCCTGTAACTTTACTGAATTCATCTATGAGTTTTTTTAAAAAGATATTTCTTTTTTAGGTGTAATTGGACACAATATCTTTATTTTATTTATTTATTTTTATGTGGTGGTGAGGATCAAACCCGGAGCCTCGTACATGCTAGGCGAGTGCTCTACCGCTGAGCTACAACCCCAGCCCCATCTATGAATTCTAATAGCTTTTTTTGGTAGAGTCTTTAGGGTTTTCTATAGAATAATCATGTTCTCAGCAAACACATTATTTCAGTTCTTCCTTTGTTATTTGGATAATATTTATTTATTTATTTCTACTAATTTCCATGGCTAGCACTTCCTATAGCATGTTTTTAAAAAGGTGAGAGTAGGCATTCCTTGTCTTGTTCCTAATCTTAACAGAAAAGCTTCCAGCTGTTCACTGATAGTATGATCCTAGTTGTGACGTTGTGCTATGTAGACTACTGGGTTAAGGTACATTCCTTCTCTAACGAACCTATTGAGATCATAAAAAGATGCTGAATTTTATCAAATGCTTTTTCTACATCCACTGAGATTATCACATGGTTTTCCCCTGCATTCTATTAATATGGTGTATTACATTTAATGTTTTGTTGTAGTGAATGATGCATTTTAAAATTAATTTTTATTTTATAACTGACATGATATTTGTACTTATTTATGGTTATAATATTATAATTTGATATGTGTATACAATGTATAATGATCAAATCAGGTTGAGTAATTATCTCCTCTAATATCATTTCTATGTGTTGAGAAACTTCAAGGTCTTCCTTTCTAGTTATCTTTTTTTTTTTTAAAAGAGAGAGAGAGAGAGAGAATTTTTTAATATTTATTTTTTAGTTTTCAGCGTACACAACATCTTTGTTTGTATGTGGTGCTGAGGATCGAACCCGGGCCACACGCATGCCAGACGAGCGCGCTACCGCTTGAGCCACATCCCCAGCCCCTTTCTAGTTATCTTTAAATGTTTAATTAATTGTAGATATTAGTTGCCCTACTGTGCTCTAGAGCATTAAAGCTACTAACTGTATTTTGATCCCATTATTCACTCTCCCTCCATCTTCTCTCCCCATATTCTTCCTTACCTCTAGTGACATCTAGTCTACATTCAACTTTAATGTGATCAACTTTATTTTACTGATTGATTGATTGATTGATTATGCTGGAGATTGAATCCAAGGATGCTCTACCACTGAGCTACATCCTCAGCACTTCTTATTTTTTTTTTATTTTGAGATGAGATTTCACCAAGTTGTGAAGCCTGGCCTCAAACTTGTGATCCTCTTGCCTCAGCCTCCTGAGTGGCTGAGATTACAGGCATGTACCACCTTACCCACTTGATCAACTTTTTTAGCTTCTACAAATGAATGAGAACATGTGGTATTTGTCTTTCTGCAATTAGGTCCTTTCACTTAACATACTGTCCTCCAGTTCTATCCATGTTGTCACAAGTCACATGATTCATCTTTGTATGGCTGAATAATATTGGGTTGTGCATATATAACATATTTTTGTTTTAATTAGTTATACATGACAGTATTTTTATCCATTCACCTATCAAAGAATATCTTGGTTGATTCTAAAACTTGGCTATTGAGAATAGTGTGGCCATAACATGGTGTGCAGGTCTCTTTTTGATGTAATGACTTCATTTCCTGTGGACATATACCCCGCAGTGGCATTGCTGGGTCACCTGGTGGTTCCATTTGTTTTCTTTTCTTTTTTTTTTTTTTAGAGAGAGAGAGAATTTTTTAATATTTATTATTTAGTTTTCGGCAGACACAACATCTTTGTATGTGGTGCTGAGGATCGAACCCTGGCCGCACGCATGCCAGGCGAGCGCGCTAGCGCTTGAGCCACATCCCCAGCCCTCCATTTGTTTTCTGAAGAATCTCCATATTATTTTCCATAATGGCTACAAACTAATTTACATTCCCACCAACATTGTGTAAAAGCTCTCCTTTTTCTATATCCTTACCAGAATTTGTTATTTTTAATCTTTTTTCACAGTAACAGTGGATAATTCTTTCAATGTGTCACTGAATTTGCTTTCCTAATATTTTGTTGAGGATTTTTGTCAGGCGCATTGGACTATGCTTTTTATTTTCTTGAAGTGTCTTCTCCTTGCTTTGGTATCAAGGTGATGCTGGCTTCATAAAATGAGTTTGAAAATACTCCTGCCATTTCAACTTCTTTGGAAGAGTTTGAGAAGGATTGGTCCTCGGTTCTCCTTTGCTGTGTTTAGTGGAATTCAGCATTTGAGCCCTTGAGTTCTGGAATTTTCTTTAATGGGTTCTGGGATTTCCTTTGACTTGATCTTACTGATTTAATCTCCTTATTCATTGTAGGACTATTCAGATTTTCTATTTCTTCATGATTCAGTCTTGATGTGTTTCTAGAAATTTACCTATTTCCTCTAGGTTATCCAAATTGTTAGCAAATTATTTTTCAGTCTTTATCAAAGTTTCAAGGACAATTTTTTCAGAAATAGACAAAACAATCCTAATCTGCTTAAGTTGCCACAAAAGACCCAGTACAACAGAGACACAGTCACAATAACGTTTATTGTAGCACAATTCACAATAGCTAAACTGTGGAGCCAACTTAGATGCCCTTCAGTGGATGAATAGATAATGAAAATGTGGTATACATACACAATAGAATATTTCTTAGGATTCAAAGAGAATAAAATTTTGGCATTTGCAGGTAAATGGATGGAGTTGGAGAATATAATGCTAAGTGAAGGTAGCCAATCCCAAAAAACCAAAGGCCGAATGTTTTCTCTGATACAAGGAGGCTGATTCATAGTAGGGTAGGGACGGGGAGCATGGGAGGATTAGACAAACTCTAGATAGGGCAGAGGGGTGGGAGGGGAAGGGAGGGGGCATGGGGGTAAAAAAGATGGTGGAATGAGATGGACATCATTACCCTAAGTACATGTATGAAGAAGACACAAATGGTGTGACTCTACTTTGTATACAACCAGAGATATGAAAAATTGTGCTCTATATGTGTAATAAACATTCACACACACACACACACACACACACACACACACACACTCAACACACTCACTCACACACACTAAAAATTATAACCGAATACCCTCAATTGTTTGGAAGTCCTGTTCATCTGTGTCCCCCCTCCATATCCACCCCTGGAGCCCTGCTTCTACTAATAGACTGTGGGCTCATCTGACCAGCTAATTCTCAAGACTCAGTGAATAGGTATCTGGGTTAAATTTCAAACCAAAAGAACTTAAGACACACAGGGCCTCTTGTCTGATCTCTCAGGGAACTGAAGAGATGGCACAGTTTCTGACTAGGGAACTTCAAAGCTGAAAGAGCCGTGGGTAGTATTGGGGCAATCACTGTTTCATTGTTATTTGTTTCCTGTTGAACATATATCAAGCACTGATCATACCCCAGTTACCATGATTTGCTACAATAGTTCAATTAATCCTCATGTCTAAGAGGCAGCTTTTGCTATTATTATTTCCTTTATGAAAAACTGAGGCTTGGTGAAGTTAAGTGACAGGCCAGACCCCACGGGTGGGAGTGGTTGGATCTGGGATGTTAACTCAGGTCCAAGTGCAGGCATCAGCTTTTCTACCATCCTATTTTGCTGAGTTAAATTTTCATCTTTTCTCATCTTAATCCCCACGGTAAAAGCAAAGTTTCCAGGTTAGTTGTATTATTTCCATTTTCCATATGAGGAAACTAAGGATCCAAGATATGCTGTAGTTAAAGTGACCAAGCCAGGACCAAAGTCAAGATTACTGGATTGGGGTTGTAACTACCACTAATGAAGAGTCCAGGAGCTGTTGTAGAATTTGGGGAAGATACAGCATTAGAATTCTGGGGAGGAGGGAGCAAATGTGGATACGGTGACATGTCTTCACTTTAATCACCACATAATATGGCTTCAGGATGCTGGAAGATCTCTGCATAGCTTCCTCAAGATCTGATTCCACGTATAAATGAGGCACACATGAATAAATGGCATAAAGATCAGTCTCTCTCTCTCTCTCTCTCTCTGATTTTGAAATGTGTTCTCTCCAAGAGTTACTACAGTAAGATGCTGTTAGTTCTTCACATCTTAAAATAAAAAACACACTTAGATCTTGAAAAGACATACGGAAAATGGGGGTTTGAGTGAGCAGGGGAAGATTATCCACTTATCAGGTTGTCTAGGAGTATCATGGGAGCTTAGCCTTGGAATGCCCCAGAAGGAATAAGCAGAATCTTTTTGTTAACTTACGGCCATTTGGGATCACTTTTACTTCTGAGATCCAAGACCCAGCAGGGTCTGTTCAGGCCTTCCAGAAAAATCTCTTATTACCTATTTCTGTCATCAATGGAGCAAAGAAGAAGTGCTCACCAGTGTCAGGGGTTGCCCAAGGAATGACTGTGTGCAAATCAACGCCACAACTGTTCCAAACAAAGCCTTTAATCACTCAGGTGTGGCCTTTCACCCAGGAGAAACACAGTGGACAGGTGTCTGGGTAGGACAAGGCATAGCACTGTGACAGAGTATGAGACACCTGGGGAGAGTTCTGGAATGAATGTCTAGGCCTGCCCCCATCCCAAAGGGCTCCTTTTTCTTATGTGAGAACTAAGGGATTCTGGGGGATCCCCTGGAAGGCTCCTCTGCACACTTTGTGCCTCCTCTGGATCATGCCTAACTCGGATCCCTCTTCTCTCACACATCTGCCTTTCTCTCCACAGCTCCACCTTCTCTTGGAGGAATGTAGCTCTCCTGCTTCTTCTCCCTCTCTCTTTGGAGCAGACTTCTGCATCGCAGTCCAACAAGATCAAAGGTGGGTTCAGAACAGCTGCCGCCATCTTCCTGTGAGAGGCATTCTTGGAGGCTGAGGGTTGGGTGCAAAGCTAGTGTCGGCTGAGGTCATCCCTACTGTGGATTCTGAGCCACCACTCTAAGCTCTCCAAATCCTCCCCTGCCTGTTCTCCCCACGTTATTTCCCTAACTTTTCCCAAAATATGTCTTCCAGGGTTTTTTTTAAATTCATGAGTCACTGTGCATGAGTCTGAGAGGAGAGGATCAGTGAGGACATGGCTGCATTCCTGGGGAAGAGAGAGTGAAGTCAGGGGTTGAGTCAAGGGAGTGCGGTAAAGAAGGAGAAAAGGTTGATTTTAAGGAGATTGGGGGCTGGGGATGTGGCTCAAGTGGCAGCGCGCTCGCCTGGCATGCGTGGGGCGCTGGGTTCGATCCTCAGCAACACATACAAATAAAATAAAAAGATGTTGTGTCCACTGAAAATTAAAAAATAAAAATAAAAAAATTCTCTCTCTCTCCCTCTCTCACTAAAAAAAAAAAAAAAAAGGGGATTGGAGACAAAATTGGCCAAAAGCCATGATGGACAGGATGCTGGGGTGATGGGGGAGGAAAAAATGTCTAGACTCTAACAACAATTGTGATGTCAAATATCAAGATGGGGAACAGGGGTGGGGAGGTGCTACTTAGGCACGGGGAGACAGTAGTTCTGTCTTAAACACGTTAGAACAGAGTTACCCATGAGTCTGCCTGAATAATTTTTCCCAGGCAGTTGAATAAAAGGAACAGGATGGATCTGGAGTGAGAGATGGGAATCAGTCAGGATTGTGGGAATGGATGTGATCACCCAGGAAGTACATTCTAGTAATGACATGAGAGCAGGACTCTGGGGAACATCTCTGGCAAATGCAGAACTCCAGGGGGTGTACCAGGAGGTATGCACCCAGGGTGAGGTGTTGGGGACCACCCTGAGCAGGAGCTATGCACACACCCGTTAAGTCCTGAATAAAGATACTGGACTGGCATTGCACCCTGCAGGGCAAGGGGACTTGCCTCCGCTCAGATAGCAAGGTGTAGCTCTGGGATTGGGCATTACCCGACTGGAGGAAGCCGCCCCTTGTTCCTTGGTAATCCTACACATTTGGCCCTTTTTTGGATGAATGTTCTTTCGAACAGCCTCCCCAATGAAACCCAGGTTCAAGGCATGTCTCTTTATCGCCTGCCTTGCCTCCTTTGTGGGAGCTGGGTTAGAGGGGCGTCCCAGAACCCAAAGAAAAAGGTATTTCTCTGTCTTTGTGTGATTATTTCGTGCCAGCGCAGTTCTCCTGGAGTGACCCTGACTGATTAGTCGTGTGTCGGGGCAGTAAGTGATTAAGAAGAGCTGGCCAGGGAGGGAGGGGATTCTATTCTATGTAAAGAACTCAAGCTGATAATGAGGAGATGTCCAAAACCCAAGCAAAGGTTTAAATGGTTGCTGGAAGCCGGAGAATCAACTCTAGTGAGATTATTGGCTTTACCTCCTGATCCCAAGGTTTCCCTTTCTACTTCTCTTTACCCTTTTGAGGTCTCCATGTTTAATTTGCCAAACTCTTTCTGTGCCCAAATCTTGAGCAATGGTCCCCAAGTGGTAGCTTATCCCATGGTGCCTACCAACTTGCCTTAGGATTACCCAGGGGGCTTTCTAAAAATTGGGGTCAGCGGCTGTTCCACTCCTTGGTTTATAGCCAAAGGACTTAAAAACAGCATACTACAGGGACGCAGCCACATCAATGTTTATATAGCAGTTCAATTCACAATAGCTAAACTGTGTAACCAATAGATGAATGGATACAGAAATTGTGGTATGTCTACTCAATAGAATATTACTCAGCTTTAAAGAAGAGTGAAATTATGGCATTTGTCAGTAAATGGTTGGAGTTGGAGAATATCATGCTAAAATAATCCAATCCCACAAAACCAAAGGCCGATAAATGTTTTCTCTAATATGTGGATGCTAATTCACAATAAGGTGGGGGAGGGCACTAGGGAAGAATAGTGTTACCTTAGGTTAGGTAGAGGGAAGTGATGGGAGGGGAGGGAGGGGATGTGGGGATAGGAAAGACAGTAGAATGAAGCAGACATTATTGCTTGTGTACATATGTGACTGCATGACCAATGTGATTCTACAACATGTACACTCAGAAAAATGAGAAATTATATCCCATCTATGTATGATATATCAAAATGCAAAAATGCATTCTACTGTCATGTATAATTAATTAAAACAAAAATTTTAAAAAAACTTTTAAAAATAGATAAATTGTGGGACCAACCTATATGCCCTTCAGTAGATGAATGGATAAAGAAACTGTAGTACATATATACAATGGAATATTACTCAGCATTAAAAGAGAATAAAATCATTTATGGATGTAGTGAAGAATATTATGCTAAGTGAAGTAAGCCAATCCCAAAAAACCAAATGCCAAATATATTTTCTTTGATATGAGGATGCTGATCTATAATGGGGATGGGGGGAGCATGGGAGGAATGGAGGAACTTTAGCTAGGGCAGAGGGGAGGGAGGGGAAGGGAGGGGGAAGGGGGGTAGAAAAGACAGTGGAATGAGATGGACATCATCATTACCCAAGCACATGTATGAAGACACGAACGGTTTGACTCTACTTTGTGTACAGCTGGAGACATGGAAAATCATGCTCTATGTGTGTAATTTGAATTAAAATGCATTCAGCTGTCATATATGACAAATTAGATTAAATTTTTTTTTTAAAAAAAAAAGGGGAAAAATTAGGGTCAGTAGGCCTTACTTTCTAGAGATTTTGATTTCAGTCCAAAGTCCTTATTTACTTAAAGATACACAGAGAGTTTTGATGCGCACTCCAGATCAGGAACCATGTACTCTTCTTAGCTTTGAGCCATCCTTGGGGGGTGCATTTAGAGAGATGTGATGGGTAAGAGCTAGCAATAGTAGGATGGCTCCTCCTCACAGTCTCAATCTCTGTGACCTCTTCCCTCCCAACCTTCTTCTTTTAAAGGACCCAACTGACTGGGTCTGACCCACTTGGGTAATCTCTGTCTCTTAAGGTCAACTAACTTTGAACTTCACCTACACATGCAGAATCCTTTCACAGCAGTACCTGCATTAATGTTTGGTTCAGTAACCAGAGGACTGGAATCTTAGGGGTGCAACTTTGGAAACCTGTCTATTGCAAGCACTTAAATCAGCATCCATACTTACTCCTAAAAAGGGAGTAAGCAACCACATAGCTGCAGAACTCTTAGCAGGCTCTGTGATTAGTGTATCATGAACGTCATCCCATTTAATTCTAACTGACCTGTACAGTAAGGATTGCCATTCTCATTTTACAGAGAGGACATTGATGACTCAGACAAAGGAAGACACTGTCCCAAGATTATTTAGCTAGTTAGAGTTGCAGTCAGTCTGCCAACGATGCTCCTCCCACTCCACCATTTCTTCCTGTCTTAGATGTAAGTCAGAATTCACGCCGTTGAACTCAGATTGGTCTTGAATTCACAAGAAGTCAAGGGACCAAAGTCAGGACTCCTGACTCCTATTTCCATGATGTTTCCATGACTCTTGACTAATTTCTTCTATTGCCTCAGATGTTGGAGACAGAGGAGTTAAGCTTAAAATATCAGGTTTCAAGAAGATTGGGGAGCTCCTTAATTTAAAGCAAGGGCCTTTGTCCTTACTGAATCACCTGCCCTTGGGATCTAAGATGCTTTTCCTTCAGTTCTACCTGGGCACAAATTCCGGATTCACCTCCTTCTAAATGGGCCAAAAGCGGTGAGAGAGACAGCCATGGATCCTACATGTAAGCAGAATGAGAACTGGGAATTGAAGGTACAGGATAGGACTGGGACATTTTCATCATTCACCGTTTCCCTGGTAGGAGAAGAGCTTAAACTCCTGGAATGTGAGTTTGGACAATTCTTCCTTGCAGTGAAACCTGGAGAGTGCCCCAGAGAGCGGCTCTTCTGTGACATCATGATGCCGGATTTATGCAAATCGGATTTCAACTGCCCCGCTTACATGAAGTGCTGCACTTTTGCCTGTGGGAAGAAGTGCATGGATCCATATGAAGGTAGTGGCATTCAGGCTGAGGGCGGGTGACTTTTGAGGTTCCCCACTTCTTACTCCATTCAGCAATGGCTGAACAATTCCTTTTGATAGCAGGACAAAGAGTCCCAAGTTTGCATTTTTCTCACTATCCGATTTAACTCTCACCCTTAAGTGTAAGCCATGAGTCTAGGCATGGTGGCCATCAACTAGGCAATACTGATGTTTGCCTTCTTGGGCCCAACATTCAATCTTTCATAAACAATACTCTGGTGTGCTCACTGTGTGCTGAGAAACTGTGGTTGGCCCTGTGACAAAATCAAATCTCAGTTAACTTAGGTGCTGGGTTCCTTTCAGACTCTTGGTCTTTTCAAGGAGGTTTTCTGGGAACTCATAAGTATTCCTATGCACATCTTATAAAAGTGTGTATGTTTAACAGAGATTCATTCGTTCGTTCATTCATTTATCCAACTGGTATCTTTGGTCGGTGCCATTTGGCCAAGACTACCAGGAACATACCTGGAGCTGAACAAGTTGGATTTATTACTGATTACAGGGAGGGAGAGTGTCCACTGTAGATAACCATGTGACATCTCAGTGAGCAGCTGCTAGAATGTATTACAGGATTTGGTCTTTGGATGATTTGGGGGAGGGCTTTAGAATCTGTACTGTCAGGAAGTGGGGGGGGGCAAAGCCACAGCTTGGCTCCTCAGGGGATCTCATCCACAGAGGGAGCAGGCAGAGTGAGGGAGCTGAAACTGGCAGAGACACTCAAGTCACTCACGTTGGAACAGGGAAGTGTTTGGTATTTTATGAATCTCACAGATATCTTGCTTTCTGTCTCACGTTGTCGTGGTCTTAGAGCGACTTCATTTGATGCAGATGTCCCATGAGATGTTTTATGTCAACAGGGGAACACAACAGCTTACTGATGGGTTTTCAGACATCAGGGACTATTTTTTCCTTCCTATGTACCAGGTGCTTTGTTGGGCCCTTTGGATACAGTTCCTGAACAGGTCCTGGCCTCTCAAAGCTCAAAGCAGTGGAGAAGATCAACTCCAAAGTATCTTCAGATGCCCTTCAAAATCACCTTTGTGAAACAGAGGTGATGTTAGGAGAATTCAGTGGACAATAGTAGTCGTGGATCTAGGGCCAGAACCTACTTTTTTTGAGTGTGGCTTTTTCTGACTTGGATGATAACACCATCAACTATGACAGTCGGGGGGATCTTATCCCTTCTTTTTACCTCTGCCTTTTATGCTCTTCCCTTTTTACACCCTGACCTCAGAACCCTGCATGCTACCCTTTAAAGGAGGAGACTGCAGGATGAGACTGCAGCGTTGGTATTATGACTTTAAAAAACATCAGTGTCGAACCTTTATCTATCATGGCTGCCAAGGGAACGCCAACAACTTCCTCAGGCTGGATGACTGCAAGAAGGCCTGCATGTTAATTGGTGAGACCCACACCCCTGCAAGGGGAGGGCTTGGTTTACCCAGAAACAGAATACCAGCAAGGTTAGAGCTCAGAGTTGGAGGTGGAACTACCTGGGTTCAAGCCACAGCTCTGTCACTTACTGGCTGGGAGGTCTGGGGCCAATTGCCTGCCTTGCTGAATCTATTTTCTTGTGTACAAAATGGGGATGGTAATAGTATTTATCGAATGGAGTTGTACCTCAAAACGACGTAGTACCCATAAAGTGCTCACAAATCTTGGCTCATGGGAACCAGGCCTACTTTCTTGGAGAAAGATATTTTCTCATCACATCAACCTATTGAGCATCACCTGGAGGACTCACCCAAGAAGGAGGCTTGGACAGGCCAGCCTGGAGTCCCAGGGAGTACGTGAGACACTGAGGGTAGAGAATAGGGTGCGGTGAAGGTGAGAGCTGGGGGTTCCTTCTTTAGTGGAGTGATCATCATTAGCAATGTTGGGGGACAGAGTCCTACTGAATTTATGAGCTGGACTCAAACCCTGCTTGTCCCACTTGGTGCAGATGTTTTGGCCTGTGGGAGCTTCCGTTTTCTCCTCTATAATATTGTTACAGTAGCCAACACCTCACCAAATTTTTGGCAGGATGACATGTGTTCAAAGACACCAAACCTTGACATGGCAGCTTGTCCAGTGGCATGGGCCCACTAAATGGTACCAAGTGAGAGAGATGGTGACCATTCATCAGGAGGTGGCACAGTGTGATTTACAAGGCAGCACCAGAATTTCAACCTCACACCATCATCACCAACACAGAGAGGTAGCTAGCTGTCTAAGAACCCACAATCAGTCAGGAGTAGAGTGATTTTAATTCCCCACACCCCATGTGCCTCAATGGCCAATGCGATCTTGGGATCTGTCTGGATGGAATCAGAACCAAGCATTCCCTGAGTGGGAGGATCTGAGGAATCATGGGTCTACCGACAAGGGCTTGGTCTTTTCTCCCCAGAGCAGCAAGAAGAGGCCATGGAAATGGGTTTGGGCTGGTTTATGGGAAACTTAGGTCCATGCTCAGAGGTAACTTGTACCTCTAAGAGTTGAACGCATTATCGTCAGTCTGACCGGAGACAGAAGGAAAAAAAAAAATCTACCCTCATAGACTTGGCAGCCAGATGAGAACAGGAGACCCACATAAAATCCTAAAGAATTGATTTAAATGCCATCTAGGTCCTAATGACTACAAAGTTGTATCTCCAGCCCAAATCTGAGAGCTGCTGCCCCACTAACAAGGTGTCACCTTCTCAGTCGGGGTGCTGCAACAGCCTGCCCCAGGGTCTCCCCACTCGATATTCACCTTCTTTTTATAATCACTATCAGCACAGCGGCCACGACAGTCCTTTCAAAACATGAGCCATCGTGACATCCTCTATTGAGAACTTCCCATTTCACTCAAAATAAAACCAAACCCCTTCAAAGGGCTTAACTTGATCTGTGTGAACCGGACATCATTAGCCCTATTTTATACAGAAGGATGCTGTCACTTATTTAGTGACCGGACTGAGACTTTATGTTGGGGCTTCAGATGCTGAGCTCAGCATTCTTTCTACCACATTCCAGAATGCAGTGAGAGAGTGGACAGGGTAAAGTGAACCAAGTTGCAGGGATTCTACTTTAGAAGAGAAAGAAAATCTGTTTGAAGGGTGGTAGGATGGCGGGGTCTGCAGGTACTCACATCTGCTCTTGTTTTAGTCAAGAAAGGACAGTGCCCACTCTTCCCTTACACCTCTCGAATGGAGTGTCCAAAGCCATGTAAGAGTGACATGGATTGCCTTATGACAGAAAAATGCTGTGACTCCAGGTGTGGTTTTGTTTGTGCCAACCTCTGGCAAGGTAAGGACCAGGGATGGTAAGGACTTTGGGAAGATATAACTCCCAAAGTCCACTGGGCACGGATCAAGGATGCCATGATATCCCATGAAATGAGAGTCTCTCGAACCTCAACTGCCCCTTGGATTGACCTTGGAGGTATCTGAGGAGATTTCACCTTTCAATGCCCAACCAGTGCTCTCATGTTGACCTCCTGGCCTCTGGACACTACTGTGCTACTCTTCAAAGTCATTACCACACTTGGTAATCACTCTCCATTCTTCCCCAAGAAAATTTATTTGTTATGATCTCATTCTTCCATGACTTTCAAAGTGACAATGTCCATGGATTCACATGCATACAGATTCTTAACACTAAGTACATTCCTGATGATTCACATTCTATAAGAGGATTCGGGGAAGACTGCTAGCAAATGCTTTGGGGGTAGAAGCCAACTCTCCCACTCCTAAGGCTGGAGGTACCAATTTCCCCACGTAGACCCAGGGATTGGTAGTGCCTGGAGATACCCGTGGTGAGGTTGCAAGAGGCAAAGCTTTTTCAACTGACTTCAACTTTTTCAGAGGCTGTGTGTGCGACTTGGCCAACTCACTGCCCCCTATATGATCCTCACTTCCTATAATTTCTAAGACAAGGATGTTCTGGGTCCACCCCAACCCATTAATTCCATAGGGAATACAGGAATCTTATCAGGTTGGACAAGTCTGGGATGATGCTCTTCAGGTTACTAGCCGTAGAGTGCCTCCCCCACTCAGTGCTGGGAAGGGAAGAGGCTTGATTAGAACAAAATCCTTTATGGGTTTCCTAAGATTCCCCAAATGTGTGTCTAATTATGATGGAGTGTTTCAGGTCAAGTGTCTTATTTTTACTCCATAAAGTCAAACCAGGTTTTTGCCCACGTATGCCTCAGATGTGTAACAAGATTAGTAAACCAATGTGCCTGCAGGATAGCGATTGTCCAGAGGGGGAGAAGTGCTGTTCACGCTGTGGACTGATGTGCTTGGCACCCCAGAAATGAACAGTAAGTGGAAAATATTCTCATGGGAAGAGTAATTATGAGTAAGCATAATGAAGAGCTCTTTTGTTTGTCTTGGACTAACTACCTTACCAGACTGTTATTAAGGGTAACAATATTTATAGGGTTATTATATGTATCCTATCATGTAGGGTTTTTATATATAATCAATTTATATATAATCATATCATCGTAAAATAATGATAAACTTGGCTCTTCTTTTCTCCAACTTCATGGCTTTGTTATCTTGTCTTCTATTGTAGAAGTTCTAAAATAATCTTGAAAATAAAGGCAACGAGGACCTGAGGTGCAGCTCCATGGCAGAGCATGTAGTTAGCATGCACAAGGTCCTGCCATCAATCCCACCACCAAAAAAATAAAAATAAAATGATCAGCCTTGGTATACACTTATTAAAATAATCATTTTTCCATAAAAAAATAAAAAATAAAAATAAAAGCAATAGTGTCTAGTTCCTTATTTTAAAGTCAGTGGCTACTGGTGTGTGTGTGTGTGTGTGTATGTGTGTGTGTGTGTGAAAGATAAATAGGTTTTATGGCACTTATTTCCTTTTTTAAGGTTTTTTTCTTCTCCATTTTCAGCTGCTACTAGAAATGACTGCTGAATTTTATCAAATACCTTTCAAGCATCTGCTCATATAATGACTGTTTTCTTCTGATTTGTTGGCATAACAACTTATTAAATTGTCATATGTTGAACCACCTTGCATTCTTAGAATAACTTTAATCAAATTGTTAGTATATTTGTATTCATTTACTATGGCTTTTTTTGGCAAAGAGTTTGTTTAAAATTTTCACTTCTATAGTCAAAATAAAAGTAAGTGTTCGTTTGTTTGTTGCTGTTTGGGTCATGGTACTTTCAAAAAACTTGCATGGGCAAAAATCAACTTGAAGTGGATCAAAGATCTAGGAATTAGGCTAGAAACTTCGCAACTAAAAGAAAATGTAGAATCCAGACACCAACATATAGGTGTAGGAATCAACTTCCATAATAAGACTCCTAAAGCTCAATAAATAAAACCAAGAATCATTAAGTGGGATGGCATCAAATGAAAAAGCTTCTGCACAGCACAGGAAACAATTCAGAATAAGAATAAAAAGCTTACAGAATGGGAGGAAATCTTTGACAGCTAGTCTTTGGGCAGAAGATTAATAGCTAGAATATATAAAGAACATAAAAAAACTCAACACCAAAAAACAAATAGCCCAATCAATGCACAGGCAAATGTACTACACAGACATTTCTTGAAAGAAGAAATACAGATTGCCAAAGAATATATCAAGTGAGCAGAAAAAATGCAAATCCAAACTACACTGAGATTTCTTCTCATCCTAATTAGAATGGTAACAAATACAAATACCGGTGAGGATGCAAGGTATACTTACACATTTTTGGTAGGATTACCAATTAGTACAATCACTGTGGATATCAGTATGGAGATTCCTCAAAATACTAGAAGTAGAGGGGCTGGGGATGTGGCTCAAGTGGTAGCGCGCTCGCTTGGCATGCATGTGGCCTGGGTTCGATCCTCAGCACCACATACAAACAAAGATGTTGTGTCCGCTGAAAACTAAAAAGTAAATATTAAAATTCTCTCTCTCTCTTTAAAAAAAATAAAATAAAAGACTAGAAGTAGAAACACCACATGACTCGGCAATCCCACTCCTTAGTATTTATCCAAAAGAACTAACATCAGAATCCTATATAGCCATTCCTGCACACCAAAGTTTACAGCAGCAAAATTCACAATAGCCAAGTTATGGAACATCAACAGATGAATGGATTGAGAAAATGTGGTATGGATACACAATGGAGTCTCATAGAGCCACAAAGAATGAAATGATGTCATTTGCTGGCAAATGGATGGAACTGGGGGACGTCATGATAAGTGAAAAAAGCCAGACTCAAAAAGTCAAGGGTTGAATATTTTCTCTCACATGCAGAGCTAGAGAGAAGAAAAGAATAATTTTTAAAAAAGGATCTCACAAAAACAGTAGAATAGAGGAAGGGAAGGGAGCAAAGAGAACGGGGAGGAAATCGAGCATCAAGAGGAACAAACTATGTATGTGCATGTACAAACACATCACGATGATCCCACTGCTCTGCATAGTTATTATGCACCAGTTTAAAAAAATAGAAGGGAAATCAGTCGAGTTACAGGAAAGGGATCGGGAGGTAGGGAAAGGGGAGGTACTAGAAAATGAAATTCTGTTATGTGCATGTATGAATGTCGCAATGAACACCACCATTACACATAATTATAATGCACCAATAAAAAGTTTTACAACTTGACCTATGATGTTTATTAAAGATTATAGTTGCTGAAAAACAAAATAAGAATAGAAACTTGGTTAGAAAACTTACATACTATTTCTGAAATCTGAAATTTTTTGATAATACATAAGTTCTCCATTCTTTGAAGACTGAAGCCAGTACATCTAGACCATGTTTCTTCCACAGTGCTCTATTTTAGCAATTTTTAAATACTTCACCTTTTAATTTGTGCAGGTTCTCTACCTCCTCATCTGTGAATTTGAGTCTCATATTTTCCTACATAATTATTTTCATATCATTAGATTTGGTTAATGTTTCCACCCACCCATCTACCTGCCAACCATTCAGTCCTTTTATTCACCTGCCCATCCTCTCACGGTGCATCCAGGTACCCATCCCCACTTACCATCCCTCTGTTGACATACCTTTCAACGTATTCCTTTGCCCACCATCTATTCACCCCTATATCCATCCTCTTACCCTTCTTTCTCATCTGACTTTCGCCAACCTAGTTGTCTATTTTATGTATTTTATGTCCAACCTTTAATCCATCTGCTTATTATTTACCTCTCTCTTCTTCTTTCTCGTGTGAGCGCGCGCGCACACACACACACACACACACACTCATTCATGTATATCAACATACTTATCCCACTACCTGATCTTCCCTCTGTCTGTCCATCCCACCATCCAATCAAACAACTTCCATCAACAGACCTACCCACCCGATCACTAACCTTATATCCAGTCCAACCCACTTCACCCATTCTTCCATCCACCCACAATCCTTGCATTCTCGCACCCAGATAGCCATGCTTTCCTCACCTCTTCCTACTCCTCTAGCCAACCTGGTGATATGTTGTCCCCTGAGGGACACACATCAACACACACATCCATCCTTCCTACACTGATCTCCTCCATCCACCCACCAACCCACTCACTATCCACACACTCACCAATCTCAACGTATCCTCCTCTATTCACGATAGGCTGTCCGTTGGTGGACACACGTCTGCCTACCTTTCTACACACTGCCATCCCCCACCTACCTCGCCCATCCCGAAGAATGCACCGAGTATTTATTCTGGGCCTCTTCGTGTTCTACGCACTAGGTTCTAGACCCAGGCCCATTAAATGGACCTCAGAGCTTCTTACACATGCAACTTGGCAATTCAACTAGAGGCACGTGGAACAATACCGAAAGAACCTGACAGGAAATCAGCCCAGGAGACAGGTCTTGGTCCATTGAAAAAGCAGGAGAGGCCAGGTAGAGGCCAATGTGCTCTGGCTCTCCCTGGAGCTCACATTCATGAAGTTGGAAATCATGCAGAAGCCAGACCGGGGCAGAGTTAGGGCCATGGCCCTCAATGAGGGTAGATGAAGGAGGAGGCAAGGGCCCAGGTGGGTCCCTACCCAGCTTTCTCCAAGAAAGCAGACGCTAGCAGGGGCCCAAACCATGATTCATTCCAAAACTCAAAGACACCCGTTTCATGTTCCCTGCTTAAAAAGTGAGACCCACGGGTTGGCCGGGAAATTAGATGAGACAGAATGTGATAGAACAAACTGAGTTTTAATTTATTTTCAAGAAAATTCAGAGAAGAAAGAAGCCTTAACTGGGGTCCCTGGGAGCCACGGGGAGATTTGCTGATGCTGATTCTTCAGCTTCTGTCTCTTCTAATGATCTCATTCATTCCCTTGGACTCCATTCTTTACCTCCAAGTCCACAGTCAGATATCACACCCACACTTCATCAGAAATTCCCTAATGGCCTCTGGCAAGGACGTTCATGCTCAGCTCCCTCTTGTCCTCATCTCAGACACTCACGTGCTGGATGACATTCAGCAGCATCCTCACTTCTCTGGCCCTTAAGATTCCAAACTGTAAAACAAAGCAGTGGCACGTGGTGGTCCCTCAGAGCCCTGCCACCTAGGTATTCCATGTGTTCCTCTCCCCTGGGCTGAGCTTGGTAGAAGCAGAAGGAGGGCCGCCCTGCCCAGGACATCTTGATGGCTCACTAGAAATTGCATTCCCCAGCCTCCTTAAGTGAGCCTGCAGAGTTGGTGGGGTGGATTCCCACGGGAGCTCTGCTGTGATCTCCTAGATTTTGTGACCATAATAGTAACTCACTGATGATGAGGCTGGCTTTTTCTGACTTTTCTCTGTCACATAAGAGACTTTTGAGAACGATGGTTGGCACAATAAGGCAACTCCTAGTCAGGAAAGAAAATGGGAACCTACAGATAACTCACTCTCTGAAGAGAGCCTCTGCCCCGCCAGCAGCCTGGCTAAATGGCTGTGGGTGTGCAGCTCCAGTTCTGCAGCACCCTTGTCCAGTCGCTCAGTGAGCAGTCAGCAACTCTGCGGGTCACTGAACCAGAGTCTCTCAGGAAGTTCTGTTCGTTTTGTAGTTTTCTAGTTTTCTAGTTTGCATCAGATGTGACAGAGACTCCCAACAAGCCCCTGCTCTCCAAGCAACGCGCTGTGACCAGCACCATCTGGGGACTGTTATCAGCCTGAGCCTTGCCAGCACCCGCTGTGGGGCAACATCTTTACTCTTTGGCTGTAGTCAAACATGAGTGACCCAAAGACAAGAGGAGAGGGAGGATGGTGGGAAGACACAGTGGGAGGGAGAACCGGACACCCAGGCCCTGGGGGGCCTTCAGAAAAGAAGAGAAAAAGCTAGGAACAGAGAGGCACAAAGAGACAGATAGCAAGAGATGAAAGGAGACATTGTCAGCGGGGAGCGGAAGGGGCCAGTGGCTAGTGTGTGTGGGGGACAGAAAGAGGCCAGGCACACTCCCAGAGTTTCCAAGATAAGACCTGGGAAGTGGCATTCACTCCCAAGGTAGCCTGGAAAGTGTGAGCCAAGCTCTGCACACTGGCCCTGCTGGAGCAGAGGGCCCAGCCCAGCCAGTCAGTCCCATTTTATGGCCTTGGGAACTTGGTGTTCCTGACAAGAAAGGGGGTGGCTGGCTCTTCTCCAGCTCTCGACTCCAAGGTAGAGGCCCTGAAGGGACAGGCTGGCTAAACAGCCCGCATTTCCATGTTCTGGAACCATCTCTCCTCAGAATGGAGCCTTGTGGACTTCTGAGAGTCCTGGTGCTCTTCATCCTCTTCGTGAATGTCCAGGGACCTGGTCTAAGCGACCGGTTCTTTCCCAGTAAGTATTGGGCCTCTGTCTTGCCCTGGGCAGAGGGGAGTTTGCTGGGAGGGGGGACCAGGAACAGTCCCTCAGATCTGGGTAGCTTCCCCCATCTCAGCCGTGCCTGGGCTGGGAGAGGAGGGAGAGAGATCTGTTCTGTGAGGGCAGGATCCCAGACCTGGGCAGTTTGGGGCAGCAGGGGGCGATTAATGGATTTGGCAATTATGTGAGGGGCTATAGATAGCTGGGCAGACTGAGGGTCCTCCTCCCACCCCACAAGAAAATTAGATCCTTTTCTCAGGATATCACCTCAATCTTCTCCTGTTTTTTTCCAATGTAATCCTATGAAGTCCCCAGAGGGTTTTGACTTTGGAGTAAGAAGACTATCTGGGAGCGCCTTTCAATGTAAGACACTAATACTCCAGGAATATATAAGTGATAATAGTAATTGTTAGCATTTTCTGAACAATCAAAAAATAGGGATTTCTGAGTAGAGATTTAAAAATAAAAAAAAAAAAAAAGCATTCTGGAGTCATACAGAGGGGTTAAATCCTGACAGCCATATAACCTTTATATAGATTCCATGTGCTTCCCTGATCTGTAAAATGGGACTGATCATGGAACTGACCTCATAGAGCTGCTAGGGAGGTTAAATGAGGTGGTAACATTTTAAATACTTAAATGAGTGAGTGGCTTATGGCAAATACTTACCATAACTGTGCCTCCTTACTCAGATTGGAGCTTTACACTCACTTCTTCCTCACAACTCCCTAAGGCCAAAACCACCTTACAAAGGAAGAGAGTAGCTTCAGGGAAAGTGACAGAACAGTGTTAGAATTCAAAGCCCACACTGACTCCAGGGGGCTACCAATCACTGCATGATGTCACACACCTGTCGTGGCAGTTTGCCCCCCCGCCCCCCGCCCCGGGCATTTGCAATGTCTGAAGACATTGGGTTGTCACAACAGGGAGGGGTGCCACCCGCATCTAATAAATTGAAGCCAGAGATACTGCTAAATGTCACCTGAGCAGGAAGACCCCACTGCCAACAAAGAACTCCCCAGCCCAGATGTCACCAGTGGCTGAGAAATTCTGCCTTAGAGGGACTGGGGCAGGAAGTGGGACGAAGGACCAGGTGGGAAGGTAGAGATGAGGGGTAGTCAACAGGGGGACGTGTCGGTCAGGCTGGGAGATACCCAGGGGACCCTGAGGAAGACTCCTGGTGACAGAAGGAGAGCAAACTTCCCGTCTGCCCAGAACGGGGTTGGAAGAGGGTGGGCAGGGTCCCTCCAAGGCTCACACTTGTAAATCTGCTCCTCCCCCAGAAAAATGTCCCAGAATCCGAGAGCAGTGTGAATTCAGAGAGAGGGACCTGTGTACCAAAGACAGGCAGTGCCCGCACAACCAGAAGTGCTGCGTCTTCAACTGCGGGAAAAAGTGCATTGACCTCCAGCAAGGTACCTTCAGAGCCGGGAACACTTCACCCACGCCCTCGCCCCCTGCCACTTGGGCTGGGTTGTCCCTGGTTCACGGAGGGCTGGTCTCCAGGCAGGACTGCTGGATGTGGGAGGACTGGGATTTAGATTTATTACTGCTCCTAACATGTTGTACAACATGAATAATGTCCTGATCCTGTCAGGTAGCGTCTGGGCCTCAGTTTCCCCAGACAAATGATGGGTACAGCAGTGAGACTCAATCAGCCGGCTTCTTGACCACTTTTCACCCTTATGATTTTCTGAGTCCTCAGATGGTCCTTGTTGCCCTAATATATACTGATGCTGTTTGTTGTTGCAAGTGACAAAAATTTTCTTTCTCCGCCCCCCTACTATTGAGCATTGAAGCTAGGGGCACTCCACCACTGAAATACGTTCCCAGCTCCCCCGTTCCTTTTCTGAGACAGGGTCTTGCTAAATTGCACAGGTTGACCTCAAACTTGCAATCCTCCCACCTCAGCCTCCTGAGTTGCTGGGATTACAGGAGTGTGTCACCATCCCTGGCTGAATTAAGCAATTTTCTTCCCTGTTTTTGCTTCTGACCGACTCCCTCTTGGCCTATGTAAATCCAACTTTGCACCAGGAAAGCTCCCCTGACTTCTCCAGACCAGAGGGGGTTTCCTTTCCATCTCCCTGGGCTCCAGAAAAGACTATGAAGGATTCTTTTGTCATTCATTTAGCTAATATTTACTGAGTGCCTCTAAGAGGTTTCCATTTTAGTCCATTTTCAAATCACTCTAATGAAATGCCTGAGGCAGGCTGACTTTATAAATAAAAGAGGTCTATTTAGCTCACAGTCTTGGAGGCTGAGTCCAAACATCATGGCACAGGCTCTAGCAAGAACCCCATGGCAGGTGGGGGGCACCTAAGAGAGAGAGAGAGAGAGAGAGTTCACATCACCAACAGAGGCCCAAATAGAGACTGAGCTCCCACAGTCCCTTCAAGGTCACACCCTCAATTGACCCAAGGACCTACCCCTAGGCCTCACCTCCTGATACCACTACCTTGGGGAACAAGACACCAACAAATGGACCCCGGGGGCACACACTTAAACCATGTTCAACCCACAGCACCCATAAAGGATCTGACCTGCTCAGGGTGGTCAGGGAGGATAGGAGGGGCTTCTCTGGACAGCAGGCCTGGAGTTGAGATCCAAATGAAGGGCAGTGATTTAGACAAAAAGAGGGTGGGAGGGTTTTCCAGGCACAGGGAACAGCACACACAAAGACTCAGAAAAGCAGGAAATGAACCAGATCACGGCACACAGAGAAAAGATCCAGCAATTCAGGTCTGGGGGCCAGATTATAGTCTCATCCTGATCCTAAGAGCCATGGAAACACCCTGAGTAAGGACAGCGGCCTCCCAGGTTCGTGGGGTGCCTGCAGAGTGGGATAGGGAAAGCGGAGGAGTGGGGCGTGCTAAAGGGACTCGGAGGAGAGAAAAGGGTGACTTGAACTAGGAGAAGCTGGGTGTAGAGATGTGCTGGGAAGACACTGGGAGGCACGTGGGCCACACGCACGCATGACGCGCTGCCCAGACGCCTGCAGGTGAGAGCTTCGGAGTTACTAGCTGAGCCCCAGGTTGGACCAGATTTTTTATCTGGAGCAAATCAACAAATTTCCCCTTTTTTCTGCCTCAATTTCTTCAGATAATAAAGATTACTTTGAGGATCAGATAGATTGATGCTCCCAAAGTGCTTAGAGCAATGATTGACATCCTTATAAAAAGGGTCGATCTGAACGTAGGCACCCGCACAGGAAGAAGGCCACAGGAACATGGAGGCACATGGCAGCCACCCAACACCTACTGACTTAACTCACTTGTCTTTCTTGACTGGGAACCCCTACGCCGTAGGGACTGTGCCTTGTCGTTGTCCCTTAAAGTGTTGGCACACAGGGCTAAAGTGCCCAAGGACACAGTTCAGGGCGGGAGGCATTTGGTTCCACCCCCAACATTCCATAAAGTTCTAAACCGTGCCAGGCCACCTGCTAGTCATTGGAATTCCAAGATGCAATCAGACTCAATCCCTGTTCAGCCCAGAAACTTACTGTGTCAGGAATGAGCCTGAAGATACGAACAGATGATAGGTGTACACACAAGATTCAGAAACAGGGTGAAGAGATGCTGACCGGGTTCAGGCACCTGGGATACAGAATGGAGTCAGGAGGGACCCTGGTATGCTGAGTGAGGCTGAAGCATGTAGATCAAGGGGGCCTGAGGCAGGGGGAGAGGCCTGAGCCAGGAGTGGGAGCCAGAGAATGAAGGGCCTTGTGGGTGACGGGAAGAATTTGTCATAAAGTCAAGGTAGGTCTTACCTTGGCTTGAACTTCAGATCCATCAGTTCCTTCTCCCTGGCATGAAGGATTGGAGGGGCCAAGACTGGAGGCAGGGATAGCCTCCACTCGAGGATAGCTCAGTAGCCCCGTGTGAGATTCTGGGGCTTAAGTTCAAGGAACTGGTGAGAAGTGAGCTATTAGGTGGTAGAAACAAACAAGACTTAATGGCTCAGCTGTGAAGATTTGCCTTCATTGAATTCATAGTTTGGTGGGGACCTGTATTCTTGCTAGGGTTGCTAAAACAAAGTAGCATGGGTGGATGGCCTAACCAACAGTACTGCCTTACAGTTCTGCAGGTTTGAAGGCCAAGGCCAAGTATCAGCAGGGCTGATTCCTTCTCAGGATTGTGGGGGAGAATTCTGTTCCATGCCTCTATTTTTCTCGCCATCTTTGGTGTCCCTTGGTTTGTAGACACATCACTCTGATCTCTGCTTCATGTTCCAGTGGTCTTCTTCCTGTGCATGTGCCTGTGTCCAGATCTACCCCTTTCTATAAAGCTGCCGATCATATGGAGTAAGATCCACCCTACTCCAATATGACATCCTCTTAACTGATTACGTCTGCAACGATCCTGTCTCCAGGGACTCAGGCACCTGTTCTGGGATCTCTTTGCAAATGCATGTAATATGTCCACAGAGCCGGCTCCCAAGTGGGTCAGGGAAAAGGAGCACGTTCCAGGGTGGTTGCGCAGGAGAACATGGCAGCTGTTTTGTTCCAAGCTGAGCTGCTGAGTTCTCAACTCTGAGGTCTCTCTGCAGACATATGCACTCTGCCAAAAGAAAGCGGGCCCTGCATGGCTCTGTTCCGTCGTTGGTGGTACAGTAAGAACAATAACACCTGCTATGGCTTCGTGTATGGCGGCTGCCAGGGAAACAACAACAACTTCCAGACCAAGAGCATCTGCCAAAATGCCTGCCAACAAAAAACGTGAGTCCTGGGGCCCCGGTTTCCCCTTGTCACCAGAGCCACGCTGGGAGGTCTGGGTGTTGAATGATCCGTTCCAAGGGAGCTGTGTCCTTGGCAGACCAGTGCCAACAGAACCCGCTCCAACCAGGGGAGAAGACTGCACCTTGCAGAGGGGAGTTGGGGCTTCCCGGGAACCGAGGGTGAGGAGGGACATGGAGGCCAATCAAAGCCAGCAAATGCCAGGGGATTCAGGCAGCCTGAAGGAAGGACAGAGGTGGTGCAATTTCAGAAACCAATAGAAAGGCCACAGAGCACCCACCTGGCACCGGTCACGCTGACCAGCCCGTCGTACCTTGCCATGGGTTTTCTCATCAGAGGTCTTTGCCTCAATCCAATCTCATTCATTGTTCCTTGAAAGAAACTGACAGCTCCCAGTGCAAGCCCAGTGTGAATCTCCTCCTGTAGAAAGGTGTTAAACACAACCTCAAGTTCAAAGCCAGCTACGTTTTATACCTATGTCCTCAACAGGCTTGGATTCCTGAACGGATAAAGATACATGGGGACAACCGCCAGGGTTTGGCTCCAGCTCCAGCTCTGTGCACCTGAGGATGCTCCAGGTTGACCCCCACAGCTCAGCCCCCAACTGTTCCGCTCCGCTCAGGGCTGCAAGGCCTTAGAGCTTCCCAACTGCGAACCCCAGGATCTGCCTCCTCCCTCTTCCTCTGTGGCCACCTGTTTTTATGCATAATTCCTTCCTCATGGATTCCATCTCTGCCTCACCCCATCATCTCTAACTTCCAGAAATCTCTGTTTGCTCCTATGCAGCTCCCAATTTTTTTTCAATAAAGTGCTTGGTTTCTTCCTGTGCCTCTGAGGTGGAGTAATTCACATCTGTCTGGCATATTACACTTTGCAGACAATAAGAGATTGTGAAGCTTCCAGTGACCCCATCTGAGCAAGTGAGGACAATGAGAACCTTGAGAGTTGAGAGCTCCAGGGATACTGTTATCCTCCTCCATTTCTTTAAAAAAAAAAATGATAATATAATAATAATAAAAAAACTCATAAGACAAGGGTCCAGGGACATTGCCTTAACTTGAATGCCCCAGAAACTGACCTTGGGACAAGGGCGGGGTGCACATATCTGATCTAGGAGATGTCCCAAGCACAAGGTGGGAAGGAGAGGAGTCGATCATGAGTTGGTTGCCACTGAGGGAAACAGTAACTCAGTCCTGCCAGATGCCCTCCCAGGAATCCTGTGAACCACACAGAACATACCTCCAAAGCTTCATCTGTCGCTAGTGCTGGGGAAGCTGAGGTGCTGATCCACGGATCCCCACTGGATTCTGGGGCATCAAATCCCTCACTCTACCCGGTAGTTCCACATGCAGCAAAGAAGCTCCTGAGGAGCCCGAGAAAACCTGAGGAGAGAAGTAGGAACTCTGATATTTTGAAATGGGTGACTCATTGTGCCCCGGATGTTATTTGGCCACAAGAAGGAACGCCACACCAATACACACTACACCGTGGATGAACCTCGAAAACATTCCGCTATGGGACAGGAGCCCAGAATGACAGGTGAGTCCATTTATGTCAAGTATCCAGAATAGGTTAATCTATAGACATAGGAAGAGCTGCCGGGGTTGGAGTAGGCAGGGAGGGGGACAACTAAGGAGTGACTGCTCACAGGTCCAGGGTTTTAATTTAAAGAAAGAAAAAATGTTTGGGGATTAATGGAGGGAGTGGTCACACAACTTTGTGAATGTGCTAAAAAAAAAAAAAAAAAAAAAAAAAAAGAAGCCACTGGATTCTTCCCCTTGACATGGTCGATTTTACATGATGTGGATTCTACCTCGATTTAAAAAATAGATTAAGACAAAATGTTCTCTGGGACCGACTGTCTCTCCAAGTTGCAGGTGAGACTGAAGGTCAGCCCAGAGTGTGTTGGGATGGAGCAAGGCCTTCCCCTCTGCAGCGCCTGCTAATGCTCTCTTCTGATGCTTCAAGACTTAGGTCAACGGGACAGTTCAGGAACTAGCAGCGGGACAAGGGCCCTGCTGCTGCACTGGTTTTCTGAAGGTACAACTGCAGGATTTTCTTGGATCTCTTACTCTAATTTGCATCTGACATTAGAAGGTCTCTGGGAGCTCTCGTCTTCTTTTCTGCTTTCAAAATCTTTTCTGGACAGCCTTTCTCTGTGGACTCAGTTCAACCTGGAATTCATCTTTCCTCCCCACACTTACTCACAGCAATATCTTTGCTCCTTGACAACAGCTCAAGAAAAGGGGTAAGCGGACACAGCTGCAGACACCGGTAACCCCAGCAACGTGGGAGATGGCAGGTGTGTAAGGGGGTGGGGAGGCTGAGGCAGGAGGATCCCAGGTTCTAGGCCAACTTGGGCAATTAAGCAAGATCCTCCCTCAAAATAAAAATGAAAAGGGCTGGGGACGTAGCTCAGTGGTTAAGCACCCCTGGGTTTGCTCCCCCAGGACTGCAAAGAAAAGAAAAAATGGACCCAAGAAAACAGAGAGGGGAAAAGAAGAGAAGTGATCGGACAGTGAAAGAGAAACTTTGAAAAGGAGGGGGGGACGGGGGTGGGGGGCAGGGGCTGGGGATGTGGCTCAAGTGGTAGCGCACTCGCCTGGCATGCGTGCGGCCCGGGTTCCATCCTCAGTACCACATACAAACAAAGATGTTGTGTCTGCCGAAAACTAAAAAATAATAATAATAATAATAATAATAATAATAAAATAAATATTTTTAAAAAAAGAAAGAAAAGGAGCGGGCGGGGGGGGGGGGACAGGAGCAAGGAAAAAACACAAAGGGACACAGAGAAGAAAAAGAGAAACAGTGAGAAAAATAAAACGCTAATAGAGGTACCGGGAGAAGAGCAAAATCAGAAAGATGAGAATGCATTCAGCCTGTACATTGCCCCTGAGAAAAGGAAGGTTCTGGAGCTGTCCACGCCTTCTACTGGGGGCATCTGGAATGTCCAGGGGGAGTGACCCCTCCCCCTGGTGGAGAGAGCCTAGGATCGCCAGGCCTGGGGGAGGGAGTGGCTGGCTTGCCTCCAGGCTTGTTGCTTGGAGTGTTGGGCTGTGCTGGGCGGCCAACACTCAGAGGCAGTGCAGAGAGCAGCGTACCTAGTTGGGGTGACATCCGCCAGCACTTCCTAAAATGGGACTCTTGGGACTTCTACTATTCCTGGTACCGTTCATCCTCCTGGGGGGTGTCCAGGAACCTGGGCTGGTTGAGGGGTTATTTTTCAGTAAGTATTGGGGACACAGTCCCTCTAATGTACAGAGAGAATTTGAAGGGGACGAAGGACAAAGAAGAGCATCGAGGAATGCTTTCCCCACTTCAGCCTGGACCCTGGGCGGGACAGAGGGGCGGTATTTGGAGTCTTTATTTCCCCCTTCCTGGCAGCTCCCCACCCCCACCCCCACTCATCCCGAGGGGTTCTTCCTGTACGTGCCTGGACCCCCCCATAAAGTGTACTTGAGGAACTAGATAGCCAGAGGGACTTTTCCCTGAGCCCACCACACTCCCTAGCAGCACCTGCACCGACTTCCAAATTTCTCCACTGAAGCCCCAAAATAAGTTTCCCTACTCCCCCACCCACACCCACAAAGGATCCTTGCCTTTGTGGTAAAGAATTGTCTCCCAAAGTCCCTTGCAGTATTGAAATACAAAGATTCCAGGATTAGTAGCTAAATATACTGAACACTGGAAAAGCTGCGGTTGGCAGTGAGTTCTCAGGAGCCACATGCTACAGGTTCCAATCCTGACTGCATCCTTAATAGTCGTGTGACCCTGGATGAGTTTATATAGCCTCCCTATACTTCAGATTCCTGCTTATTAGATGTGAGTATTAATAGTACTTACCGAGGTATTTGGAATGAGGATTAAAGAGAAAAGTTCAGGTGCATAGTAAGTACTTCATCACTACATTATTATATGGTCCCAGGCAGCCGGATGATGGCTTTTCAAACTTTGTTGCATCCGTCTTTGGAAGGACCCTCTAGGCAAATGAGGAAAGGAAGGTTCAGACAGGGTGCCTGCCATAGGAAAGGCTGTACAGAATTTTGAAGCCCAGCCACCAGAGGCTCAAGTGCAGATCTCAATTAGCAGGAGCTACAGCGCCCCCTAGGGGAACCTCCTAGAGGAGCATGTTCTCCTCCCAGGAGCCTTATACAGGTGGTGGGAGAAGGGTTGGGAGTGGGCTTAGGGATTAGGTGATGAGTCACCGGGTCCGGGCTGTGGCTAGTGTTGTGAGAATCCTGATCCCCCTGAGAGTTACTGTCCTCCTGGGGCAGGAGAAGGGAATCAAGCTTCCCCAACTCTGCAGAGGTGCCCTACGCCTGGGAAGGGGGAGAGACACCCACTTCCAGGCCTCAAGGAAGCATCTCTTCTCCTCTCCAGAGTCGTGTCCCAAAGTCAGAGTAAAATGCGAAATCGAAGAAAGAAACCTATGTACGAGGCACAGGCAGTGCCCAAATAATATGAAGTGTTGCATGTTCAGCTGCGGAAAGAAATGTTTAGACATGAGAAAAGGTACCTATGCCTCCCCTGAATGAATGCAGCCCTCTTTCCCCCCTCCCACACTGGCATTGTCCAGCCCCTTCCCTGGGTCACTGAGGGCCGGAGCCTGAACAAGTCCTGATGCATCTTCTCCTTGACAAAAGTCCCGTCAGTGCCAGACTTGGGAGACCCCGACCATATCCTGCCCCTGTGTTGTATGTGCTGTGAGCAATGTGGCTTTCCCTTTCTGCACCTCAGTTTCCTTTTCCACAAGTTACTTATGGGTACTGAACCACATGGTCTCTGGGCTCCTGTTTGGTGATCTGAAATGCCAAGTAGCCACCAAAGTCCGGTGAGATGCCAACGTCGCATCAGTTTATGTGACCAGCATAAGAGACAGGTGGATGGCTGGCATTTCCTGGCATTTGTCCCCAGGCCTCCCTGTGTGTATCAATCCAGGAAGCTTTCTGTGCTCACCTTTGGCCTCCTGCACTCTTTCCTCTCTGCCCCATATCACTGGGCTCTAAAGAAGACCATCAAACACTGTGCATTCATTTATTCATTCAACAGATATTTGAGAGGTCCTCTGTCACCCATGATGGGCTGCACTTGCTTGTTGTGGCTAGGGAGGGCAGGAAAGATTTTTCTGTGACTGGGATTCATGGTTCTGAAAGATGGGTGGTATGCAGGCAAAAATTGGAGGGAATTTTCCGGGCACAGATAACAGTACAAGCAAAGGCCCTGTGTTAGGAAGCATCATGCTCAGGCCTTGAAAAGTCAGAGAGCCGAGAAAGCCTGAGAGGATGAGAGATGAGACAGATAGTGCTGGCCAGCAAGGAGCACAGGGGTCTGGTCTTGATCCTAGGAAGGGGGGATTGTCTACATCTGAATCCCTTATCATTTACCTGGCTTCACTTTTGTTATCTTTATAGTGAGAGCAGTAAGAGGGATAGCTACATAATATTAAATGTTAACATATATTAAATGCTAAGAATATGACTGACATTTTAATAAATGCTAAAATTGTTTTTGATGTGGTCTAGACCGGAAGTGCTAAAGGACTGTGTTTGTACCTCAGAGCACAATGGACAAAAACAATTGCTTATTAATCCTTATTCTTTATAGGCAGGGCATGGTGGCACATGCCTGTAATCCCAGTTGCAGGAGGATTGTGAGTTCAAACACAGCTCAGCAATTTATCGAGGCACTAAGCAACTCAGTGAGACCCCGATGGGGATGTGCCTCAGTGGCCAAGTGCCCCTGAGTTCAATTCCCATTACCCCCCCCCCAAAAATAAAAGCTTCTTTATATTCAGGATACACTTGTTTAGACTGTGAATACTCCTGAAACATCCTCTCTATGCCAAATCTGCTAGAACGGCTGCACCAAGCTGGCATAAGACACAACACCCACTCTAGAAAACCTTACATTTTCATAGAGGAGTCAGAAAATGTGAATAAACAATTACACTGAAGTGTAAATGTGTGTCACAAAAGTGATAAATGTGCAAGATTTAGAAGCAATAAAATAAAAAGCAAGGAATAAAGAATGAATTGAGGTAGGGCATCACAAAGATCTGATACCTGGAAGGGTTTTGAAGGATAAATAGGAGTGCGTCTAGTTGGTGAGAGGGGGTCCGATATTTGGGCAGGGCAAAGGCAGAGGTGGATATGACCATGCTGTTCTTAGAGCAGGAAGTTAAACCCGGTGAGTGTGAGGGGCAGCAATGAGATAAAGCCAGAAAGAGGGTCTGAGAGAGACTTCTTTTGGGGGGATGGGGTGCAGGGGATCAAACCCAGGGCTCATGCCGGCAAGGCAGGCCCTCTGCCCCTTGGCTGTATCCCAGCCCAGGAAATGGGTTCCGGAGTCCTTCTGGGTGGCACTTTGCCCCCACCCCTGTGGATCAGTTCTCTGGAAACCGTGTGGAGCAGATGGGAGAAATGCACAGATCAGTCAGTGGCCTTTCAGGACAGTCCTGGGAAAAGATAATGATGCTTGGATTAATAAAATGGTAGAAAGGGAGAGAAAGGGACGCTATTTACTCTCAAAACCCCGGAACTCTTCGTTGCTCAGATGTGGAGGAGGCACAGCAGAAGGGTCCATGTGGCCTTGTCACATCTGCTCGTACCACAGCCCTGTAAGAGGAGCAGGGTGGCGTTTTGTATTCTCATGTTCTGTTTTCACTATTTCATTGGTTCTTTTTGGTGATCCATGACAGTAGAATCCATTTGATATAACTGTGCAAGCAAGGAACATGTCCTGTTCTAGTTCAGACCCTGTGCCTCCCCTCTCCTTCCCCACCTTGTTCCCTTCCCTCCACTGATCCCTTGGCCTCTACCCATAGTTATCCTTTTAAACTGATTTCCGAGGATGTACAGGAAGCCAAGAACGAGAGAGGTTAAAGCAAGTGGCCAAGGTTCACACTGAATTGGGAGCCGAGTCCGAGATAAATATGCCTCACAGTAGGGACAAAGAGAGCAGTGGCCGGAGGCAGGGAGGTGGACCTTGCCCAGGAGACCAGCATCCCCCCTGCCCTGCTCCATGATCTCCCTGCAGACATCTGCAGCATGCCCAAGGAGGTGGGGCCCTGCATGGCCTACCTCCCGCGCTGGTGGTATAACAAAGAGACCGAGGTCTGCTCCAGGTTCATCTACGGTGGTTGCCAAGGGAACAACAACAACTTTCAAAGTGAGGCTATCTGCATGGTCGTCTGCCAAAAAAATTGTAAGTCCTGGGGGTGGGGGTGGGGGGCGTCTCAGACTCCCACGCTCCACCGAGCACCTGAGAGATCTGGGTGCTGGTGTTTTCAAGGCTGCCGCAGGCCCGGGGCTGACAGAACCAGGGCCAATCAGGAGATACGGGCACGTCTTGTGGGAGTGCAAGTAAAAAGAAGATTTGAGAAAAAGAGGTTAGGAAGGAAGCCTGTAGGCAAAGGGAGTCGGGTGATGAGGTGGGAAAGGGGGCGGAGGCAAACAGATTCAGAAGGCCACCAAGCACTGGGCGTCATTCCTGACCCAGTCATGGCAGGGCCACTTCTCATCAAAACCCCTCACAGCTCCTCTTCCTTCAAAAGATGATTGAAGGCCAAGGCAACCTGAGGTCCTTTCTTGTCCACACGAGACACTTTGGGAACACCTAGGGTGGCCATGAACTATTGTATCACCCTGTGACAACATGATAAACTGGGGCTCTGCTGGGCAGATCAGAAGACGCGATCCACTCTGTGGGACCCTAACCTCAACTCGCTTTGGTTTCACTTCCTGCCAAAAGATGTAAAAGTGACCCCGCTCCTCTTTCCCGCTTCCAAGCAGCCCACCCTTTCTTCTGCTGTCTTGCAGACTGACAGGAGGAGGAGGAGCTGAAGCACCTTCGGGGTTTGCTTTGCAAGAGTCTCCACGTGGGCCTGACCCAGGCTTCACATTGGCTTCCACGGTCACCTTCAGCCACTCCAAAACTGAGCCCCAGGACTTGCTCCCTCCCTTTTCTCTCCTCGGCTTCTCTTCAAACATGGTGGCCTTCACCCTTGGGGCCTTCCTCAGTGTGAGATCTCTTCAACTTTCAGGATCCCCATTTATTCCTATGAAGCCTCCAGTTTCCCCTATTAAAGTGTCTGAGACCCCGTAGCCTGGTCTGAATGATTCCATTGCAACCTGCAGGTCTTCACGTATACTCACCTCTCGGTGTACGCAGTTTCAGAGAACAAGAGGTTTGGGGTTTTTTCCAGTAACATCAAAAGGAGAGAAGAGAATGAAAATCTGAAAAACTGAGACCTCTGTGACACTGTCACCTGGTAAAATGGCCCTAAGATGCTGAAGCAGAGAGCCTGAGAGATCTGGGTTTGTATGATCTAAAACTGATGAACTAGGAGTCCTTAAAAAGCCAAATATAAGTGAAATGAAAAGAGAAGATCATTCACAGGGAAAAGGAACTCACAAGCAACTGCAAATTTTAAAAATACCACAAATTGCACAGAATCCATAGAAATCAATTATCTATTGATGTTTTACCTTCCTGACATCAATTTCTTTAACAAAACCCAATTTCTAGAGAGAGCATGGAAAGATAAGTCAGTCTTTCACTCAACACGACTGATCAAACATGGATATATTTTTGTTTGGATGATAGTTGGGATGCATAGACCCTGTGCTTGGCTAAGTCACCCTTAATATTTGTAGTTCTCTTTACAGGCTTGGGTGCTAAAAACACAAGAATTTTAATGAATTCTTGTTTGTGTAATCCCATCAAAAAAGAAAATATTCATGGGCTGGGATTGTGGCTCAGCCGTAGCACATTCGCCTAGCACGTGTGAGGCCTGGTTCCATCCTCAGCACCACATAAAAATAAATAAATGAAATAAAGTTATTGTGTCCAACTACAATTAAAAATAAAATATTTTAAAAAATTAAAGAAAATATTCATGATAGAATACCGAATTAGCAAGGATGCTCTTACTAGTAAAGAACTTTGAACAGGCTTCCATAAAAACCATTTTTTTTTTCTATTTGTAATTTTATGCACCTGATATTTGGGAGAATTTTCCAGACACTTGTTTTTCTGGCTCAATACATGTCAAAATTTGTTTCTCCTCCTCAACTCACAGCCTTCTAGGGCCAGGTACATTCATACCAGAATGCCACCTCAAAGTCCCAGGACATAGTGTCGGGACCGCAAGGGGAATTGACAGGGGAACAAGGGGAGTACTCTGCAGCCATTCCAACACCACCTGGCCAGGAGAAGTGTGACACGAGTCAGAGTGGCGAGGAAAGGCAGCCTGGTTGGTGACGGCCAGAATGATGTCACCAATCATTTGACAACGTCAATGGACAGCTAGAGCCACCCTCGGAATCGTAGAAGAGGCTTGCTCAAGTGAGGAACCCCGAGGCTTGAGCTCCATCCATCTCATGGCCATCTGTCTCTAAAAGGGCTCAAGGACTTGTTTTCTACGGCTTCAGTAAAGGGGACAGTTTCACAGTGTGATGCAGAAGCGCCACCATAGTCAATGATTAACGATTTCTGAAAATGCCATTAAAAAACATCACACGAGAGCCACTCAGGAGAGGGAGGGGTTCAAGATGTGGAGCCTTCAGATCTGCTAAACTGCTGTCCCGAGAGGCGGGCCCAGACTGGGTAGGGTGGAGGAACACATTTCCCATCTGGGTTGAAGGCGGTGGGCTGGTGATGTTAAAAGGGACTTAGAAGTTCAAAAACCTGGGACAGCAGAGGAATTCTGCCAAATCTGATAAGCACCTGAGCACCCTCCAGTCCCCGATTGGAGTTGACACACATGAATGACTAGAATAAACTGCTCTGTCCCAGGAGCCTGTGAACCCAAGAGGCCCTTCGAAATGGCCAGAGCGTCTCGGGGCTGATGGTATCTGCTCACCTGTTCTGCTCAGGGGTGAACTCAGAGCACCTGCTGAAGGGGACACCTCAGTGGAGCTAGAGGGTCCGGTTCTCAGTGCTGACTGTTGGGGTGTCACTTTTCCCTTTAGACCCCGGAAGATATGTCAAGTGGACCCTGTAGGTGTTTCCCAAAGTGCAGTGCAGACCCAGGCCCCTCATCTTCCTCTCCTCCTTCTCTCCTCAGAGCTGCCTCCAAAATCAGAAATGCCGAGGGGAAGCCCAGATGGAGATCCAAGGCATCCTGAGCTGAGAGGCCTGGAGAGCTCCACCAGGCCCAGGGCAATTTCTAATGGGGACCGGACGTGTCCGTGACCACACAGAACATTGGTGGCAAAACGGGAATTAAAATCCGGGTCTGAAGCATGGCCAGGTGTTGCCAGATCCCGAAACCAGAATCTGGAAACCAGGGCTGTTTGTCATCTTGCTTTTTAATATTCAGCATCTGCGTCTCATTCCTGCAGTTGAAGGATTCCCTATGGGGGGAGTATTTCAGTATAGAGCTGAAAGGGCCAGGCTCTCCGTCGGGGTCCAGTAAGGAACACGGAACCCACACCAGCATTCCAAACAGGGAGGGATCAACATTGAGAACTGGTTGTAGGAGTCCTGGGAGGGTGAAAGGAAAAAGGAGAAGCTGAGTCATCCATCACTCCTAGATTTAGGAGAATAAGAGATTATTATTGGGAGAAGCTAGAGTTAATGGAAGGGACCCAGGTACAGCTGGCTGACACCTCTGGCGAGGACAGAGAGGCAGCAGCTATGGGGCTGGACCCTGTTTCCTCTCCTGTGCTGCACCTGGTGTTCAGACCTCTGAGGGCTGAATGGTACTTGGCCCACTGGGTGGGGAGGCACAGTGAGCTGGTACTAACTTTGGTGGGGGTAAGAGGGAGGATTTGCAGTTCAGCTGATTTGGAGAGTGCCAGAAGGATCCAGAGACTGTAGGTGTAACAGCTTTCTGCTGCTGGATAGAAATTGGTAGGAGCCAGAAACTGGATGGATGAAAGCCCATTGTCACCTTATTTCACCCATCACTGTCCTCTCAGTGGCTTCCATTCTGAGTCCAGCTTGAAGCCAACTAGGAAAAGATAAGGAGAAACCTAGTGGGCTGAGTTCCACTCCCAGCATCACGAAAAAGAGTACGGAAGGTTGGGCTTGGAGCTGAGGTCAGCAAATGAGTCACCAGCATGTTCACTTTCCCAGCCTCCCTTGCAGCTAGGAATTGGGCACTGGACTTAGGCTGTCAATCAGATACACCTGAATCAGACAGTAAATTGAAAGCTAATAAGGAAAAAAGGCAGAGATGATGGAGGATTCATTGTGATGGCAGCAACTACAGCAGACGGTCTTCTCCTGTTTCTAGGCAGCAGCCGTAGCAGAGATGATGGTGATGGCGTCAATGGTACAAGATGGGTAGCCAGTGCCCAGTGTCCTGTTGACGGTGGCCCTGGCCACACAGCCTTCCTCATTTCCACCCATTCTCCTAATCTTTTTCAGTCTTGCAGGTGATTCTGTAAGTCACCCCACTTTTGTGTGTGTGCCACCAAAGCAAAAGGAAATATTTGGTTAAAATATCAGACTCAAGCATACACAAGGTTAGGACATCTTATGACAGAAAAATATCACTTCCACGGTAAAATACATGTCACTATGTGGGTGCCACCCCATTTACACTTTATACAGGAGTTTTAATCCAATTGTCGAGTGTTCCCAGGCACTGGGTAGCATTAATTTCGGATCTCTTATAAGACCTGAAACCTATCAGAGGCGATTGCTGTACACACCAGCCCGGTTTTCTCCTCAGCAGACATTAACATTTTTCTGTTGGAGGCAATCACCAGGTGTTGAGATTATTACCGTCTGGCGACATATCGACCCTACTTTTCCAAAAGAATTCTAAGGCACAGTGATGCAAACCTAGGAGGAGGTAGACTTCCTTTTAGTGCCTGAAGCACAATATCACAAAATAATTTTGTCAAGATATCCCGCAAACACTCCAAAGCTGCTGTCCTCTCTTCAATTTCATCAGGAGGGAAACGGAATAAAACCTGTCTTACCGACCACTTTCCAGCAGCGGCTCCCTCATCAGATTTCCGTCTCCTGTATGTGACTGAGAAGTTCCTCTTTCTCCATCGGGTGGCCACCTTTTTCCCCACTGTTCACATAACTGTCGCAGCAGAGCCCTGATCTCCTTTCCCGAAGAAATGCCCCCTTTCCTGATGTCGTGGTCACACACAAAGGGGGGACTGACCGCTGCATTTCCCACAGGAGACAGTGCTCGCCTTGACACTTGAGCCGTCCACATACGTGGGCCATGGTGACAGGCTCCCTAGACTAAGTGCCAGACACACGTTAAGTCTTGTCACGTGTCGGAACACTTGCTTAAGATTTCACCCTCACATCTGAAAGATCCTCACTCTGAATTTTTTTTGATCAAAACAAGTAAAGCCCAAGAGCACTTGTTCTAGCGGTGAGGCCGACATGCATTTCTACTTAACATCTATAATAAAGTCCTGAGTGGGCTTCAGGGGTCCGGGTTATCTGCCGCTTTCACTAAATCCTTCCTGTTTTTAACTAGAAATAAGCCAAGATTTTTCTCTTCTTTTGAAATCTTCAAACCTCATCCAACTTTGTCATGTCATCCTGTGTTCTGAATAGCGAGGCCAGGAGAGTCACTGGCTTTGGTGAAAAGCCTTTCACATTTCCACTGACCTGTCAAACTCTTCCAGACCCTTGTTGGCAGGTAAGCCTGCGTAAGTGCCACATCAAGATCGTAGATATGGTGAATCAAAAGGTTTATGTGGTTACCTGTAAGGATTTTCTTCAGTTCCACCCAAATCTTCTCTCCTGATATCCCACTCAAGCCTTTAGCATTTTCTGTGATTTTCTCCAATATCTCGGGATCATGGTCACTAGGTCTGCCTACAATTCTGCCCTAAAACCTGAAATACCTTAAAATTCAAAGATAATCTTGTACTCTCTGTTTGGCCTTTCCAATAAATCTAACTTTCTTATTTTTAAATCTGCATAGCCATTAAAGAAATCAAATAAGGTACCATCAAAACCTAGAAACAGAGAATTTTAGTGAGATCTCTGCATCTTTCTGCCAGTCGGTTGGGAACTCTACCTCGGCAAGTCTTCCATCCGTGACGATATCCATACGTAGTGTGGTGATTTCGAAATTTTCTTCATGAGGTTGTCACACTCTTCAATCCTTCCGTGAAAGGGGACTGGAATTCTGGAGACTGTAACTTCATTGTAAAGAGATGCCGCTTCAGAAGGCACAGCCTACCCCAACGGCAGCACAGGACTGGGCTGTGCCTAGGACATGGGTGCCTGAGCATCTGGAGAGAAAGTCACCATGCACACTTCAGCCCGCACCTCACGGCCACACGCCAAAATACCCCAATTTTTAAAAATGGATTTATGTTTAAAATAACCAGAGTTACATTTGGAGAAACCCTGACTTCTACGGGGGAAATGGCACCTGCCACCTGAAGGGACTCAGGCTAGAAGTCCCAATGACTTGGCACTTGTCATTTCTTGCATCAGAAAGAAAAAAAAGATGGATTGACGTATGGATAGAGATGTACAGATGGATAAACAAGTAATAAAGCAATTGCAATAGACGGTTCCCATGATAACCCACTGGGAGATCTTGAGCAGATCTTAATCAAGATTAGAGACAACCTTCATGGTTGTCTCTAATCAGGGTTCGGGGGTCAGGCGTTTGACCATTTGTTGGATATTGGTGATATTGGATATTGGGAACTGACCCAGGGCGATTCTCACAGAGAAACTCAGTTCTGAGCCTTCAGGAACCAACGGTCCCAGCAACTCGGGGAGTGAGCGCCTCAGTCCTGAAGGGGAATCCGAGTGGTGATCCCTGGGCCCACATGACGCGGCACACTAGGCGTGAGATCTTGTAGGAATTAGATCTGGGAGTTCTTACTTCTTCTCTGAGGGCGATCACAAGTTTTGGAGAAAATGGGAGCTAAATGAGAAACAAAGTCCTACTGTGAAATATATAGGCAAGATTTTTTTCATTAAAATGGAGTTTATCACATGCTTAGCTCTCAGCTCCCACCCTACATCTGAATTTTGAAGCGAGACATTTGGACATGAGTGCTCGTGAGGAAAGAGAGATGGCCTACCTTCAAAGTAGGTGACAACTTGTCAGGTGCAGTGGTGCACACCTGTAATCCCAGCAGCTCGGGAGGCTGAGGCATGAGGATCATGAGTTCAAAGCCAGCCTCAGCAAAAGCAAGGTTGTGAGACTAAGCAACTCAGTGAGACTCTGTCTCTAAATAAAATCCAAAAAAGGGCTAGGCATATGGCTCAGTGGTTAAATGTCCTAGGTTCAATCCCTGGTGCAAAAAAAAAGTGACAATTCAAATGCATATATAAATTCATCATCCAAATAGGACATTTCTGAGAGCCTGAGAAGGCACTGTTTAAAATGGCACCAAACCAGTGGGTTCAAGATAGTGGCTCTAGTTGTTGTTAGCTAACTTGCTCATGCAATTGTGAACTGTGGGAAAATGAGAGCAGCAGTTCTCAGGTGGGTGGCGAGCAGCCTGAGCAAGTACTGAGTACAAATGCACACCTTAAAGTCACAACAGAGAGCAGCCACACGTGTACAGAAACACATGGATAGATGCACACAACACATGTTTATACATATCGCACCTCCAGAAAGTAATGGAACCACTTGTATTTGAGGAAGAGTTATGGTGACCTAAAAACGCCAAGTAATTCCTCACTACAGAAATCAAGTGTAAAACTGAATAAAAGCATCAAAAACAAATCAAGGCACTGGAAATTTACCAAAGTAAAACAGCAAATTATGAAGCTTTTATTCTTGCATGACAGTTAGACTTCAGTTTCAAGAATCTTAATGACCCCATGTAGATCAATCATAAAGAAAACCACACTTAGACACATTAGAATCAAACTTGGGATGAACAAATAAATATTTGAAAAAAACTATAGAAAAATGACTCATTGAAATGGCTCAGTTTTCATCAGAAACAAATGGAAATCAGAAAGCATTGAAATGTCAAAATGCTGAAAGAAAAAAAACTGTCAAAGAATGAATGATTCTTTATATCCTTTAAAAATAAAGGCAATATACTATACATACAACAAGAGCTAATGACTATCAAATACGAAGAACTCCCAAAACTCAATAGTGCACAAACAATTCAATAAGAAAATGGGTCAAAGATCTGAACAGATGTTTTGCCTAGAAGGAGATGCATATGAAAAACACATGAAAAGGTATTCAACATGATTGGTCGTTTGGGAGATGCGGATTAAAATCACAATGAGATATCACTATTTGCTGCACATCAAAATGTCTAAGTTTTTTTTAAAAAAGAGTGACAATAACAACAAATGAGGACAAGGATGCAGAGAAGCCGATCACTGTTAGAAATGTAAAATGGCACTTCCCCAGAAATCAGTGCATTTCTTGTAAAACTAAGTATTCCTTTATCATACCACCCAGCAATCTCACTCCTGGGCATTTATCCAGAGAAATGAAAACGAGTGTTCACATGGAATCCTGCCCGTGAATGCTCATGACAGCACTATTCATCATGACCCCAAACTGAAGACAGCCCGGATGTCCTTCAACAGGTGAGGGGCTAAACAAAGCCCGGAGCTTCCATGGGCCACTCCCAACCCCACAGAGGAACGAGCACTGGTGGAGGGAAGAACCTGTACAAATTCCCAGGGAATTTTGCTGGGGAAAAAGCCAATCCCCAAAGGTTAAATACGTGGGAGTCGATTCATTTAAAATGTTTAAATGATAAAATTTTAGAAAGGAAGCCCAGGCTTGTGGTTTCCAGGCACTACTATGTGGACCAGGAGATGGGCGGGGAGGAGGAGATCATGGTGCGAAAGGACAACGTTGGAGATGGTTGCCGTGAGGGACCTGTTCGGTGTCAGGGGTGTGGTGGTGGATACACAGATCCACACAGGTGACAAACCCTAATGGAACTAAGTCCTTACATGCACCCCCCCACACATACACAGGAGTTCTAGTAAAACTGGGGAAATCTGGATGGAATCAGCGGATGGTCTCAATGTCAGTATCCCAGCTGTTTCACAAAAGAGTATCATGGGGGGAAATTGGATAAAACGTACTAGGGATCTCTGCATTGTTTCTTACAACTGCATGTGGATTGACAATTACTCACCTAAAAGTTCCAAGGAAAGAAAATAAAGACTTCCCCATATCAACAAAAATCTGTTTATTTCAGACCAGACCAGACTGAAATTACCAGATGGTAATTTGGATTCACAAGAAAGAATAAAGAACAGCAGAAATGGTAAATATGTGGGTGAATACAGAAGTGTGTCAATGATACACACCCACACCTGTCTGTAGCCAAAGCCCAGGATCCCTCTACCCCCCCAGACCCTGCTCTCTATGTTGTGAGTTTCTTTCCTCTCCTTCCACCAGACTCCATTTCTAGGAGGAATAAAGACCAAAAGTTTCACAAGAGCTGATCAAGGAGAATCCGGTCTGCCTGGGATAGGAAAAGTGACGAACGGCCTGGGTCACACTGTGGGACAGAGGCCCTTGCAGGAGAAGGGGCTGGGAGGACTAGGTGTGATGACTTAACCAGGTCTAGAGTCTGAGAAACTTCCAGTTGAATCTAAGTCAAGCCACCAGCAAACTCAGTAAACTTGGGCATGTCTCAGACCTTCCCCAGATCTTGGTTTGCTCATCTTCAAAATATGTGAAACAATAAAACTTGAGCTGTACGGTGTTTATCAAGATCGCAGAAGGTGACTTTATGTAACATGCATAACACACTGCCCAGTATGAACAAGATGTTCCGTAACAATCAGGATGAGTACTGTTATCAGTGCACACAACAGATGCCTCTTTATATGCTCAACCACTGAGATGCAAACCCTGGAGGGGCACAGCTGCCAGGAAAAGGATCAATCTGAACCCCCCACGATAGGAATTCCCCATATTTTATGGTCAGTTTCCTGAGTTCTACAGACATTGTCTGCCCTACTCTGGAGTAGAGCATTAGTCATTCAAGCCATTAGTCATAGAATGTTAAAATTTATCCTATGCTAAAAATTCCACTTGAATTTCTGAAAGCACGAATTGAATCTATTCTTAAAGTGGCCAGCCCTATTTTTCCACTCTGAACATTTATTTTATCTTATTTTTATTTCATTTCACTTTGATACCGAGGATTAAGCCCAGGGGTGCTCTGCCACTGAACTACATCCTTACCTCTTTTTACTTTATTCTGAGACACCATCTCAATAAGTTGCCCAGGTTGGCCTGGAATTCAAGATCCTCTCCTCCCAACCTTCCGAGTAGCTGGGATGACAGGTCCGTGCCACCATGCCTGGTTGGACATGTATTTTAAGCATATATAAAGTAAAACAGACCCTACTGGCATGTATGTGATCGTGATAACTGTACAAGCAGGGCCCCTTCCTACAACCTGTTCTCCTGTTTGATAAGATAGGGATGACAGTAATATCTGTCCAAGGACTTTTCATGAAAATTTACTTAGGCAAAGTGCTGGGAGCCATTAGCCAAGTAGGTATGACAATTTCCTTGCCAGCGTACCCCATGTAGCTTAGTGGAAGGACTCGTGGAAATAGGACATTTTGCAGTGACATTGCATGTAAGGTGACCTTGCTCAAGGACCAGGGCGGATCCGGGTTTAGGGCGTTCCAGGTTTAGGAAAGTTATTCCTGCTGGGAATAGGGCGTATCCTGCTGCCTGAGTTCCCCTTGAGTTCTCACGGGATTCAGACAGTATTTTTGGGAGACAGAAGCCCAGTGGAGGTGTGGATTTGGGCAGAGAATGTGGATTTCCCCAGAACGTGTCTGTAGACGGCCAGTGTGAGATCGGGAATAAAGAATTGCTATTTGAATCTACAAAGCTGTGAGTGGCTCGTGATTTGTGCCCAGCCAGACTGCGGCAGCAAAGCAGCAAACAGCCTGACATCTAGTAGGTGCACATAGGATGTCCGTCCCCTTTCTCCTTCTAGAAAAGATGAAGGCTATACAGAGGTTAGAACCCAAATGGGGAAACTATTCTTTAAAATCCTACCTTCATCTGCTTCTCCCGTCCCTACACCACCATCAATGGGTCTCAATCAAAATTAAGTATTCTTTACACTCATGCTGTACATGTGGCTGCCATAGGGTGAGACTACTTTGGTAAATGCAAGGTAACTAGCAAGACGTGCCTGCCAGCTTCTGTATGTGCCTTTAATAAATGTTGTCCTTGGCCTCCATCTTCTGGAATGACAAAGACACTGCCAACAGATCATCTGAAGACAGGCTAAGTCACTGAGTCATGATCACAGCTCCCCCAGGGCAACCTGGGTACACAATGCCTGCTTTTCAAAGACTCGCAAGGCTCATTTGACTAAATAAGTACAGGCACCCCTCATCGAGCACTGCCTCCCACTGTCCTGAGACGTTAACACAATGTTAATGATGAAAAAAAATTTTTTTAGTGCTGGGGATCCAACCCAGGGCCTCATGCATGTTAGGCAAGCATTCTACCATGGAGCTACATCCCCAGTCCAGTGATGGAAATATTTGATATTTTTAGAAAATATTTATATCCATAACTCTTCTGTGGGGTGTACTAACCTTAGCACAATTAACACTTGGGAGATAACTCTTTGTTGTTGGGTCGGGGGGGGGGGGGGGTCCTGAGCATTGGAGGATGTTTAGGAGGATCCCTTGCCTCTACCCATTCCACTAATACAGGTAGGTGTTCCTCATCCTCAACTTGTGACCATCTAAAACCGTCTCTAGACATTGCAACTGTCCCTGGGCTGAATAGTGTGTTAAAGGCAGCTCTTTGCTCCCCAGCTAGCTGCTCCAGAAGAGAGAGCTCGATGGTGAGCTCCCCACCAAGAAGCACCCATAGGCACCCCTGCCTTTCCTTTTCCTGAATAGTAAAGATCAACATATGATGAGAGGCTTGACCAAGAAGCACGTGGACTGTAGTTGGAAGAGGCAGTGGCCAAGGAGTAAGCATCATGGCTTCAGGGGGTTTCATGTGCAAAGGTGGGAACACATTGCTGTAGGACTCGAATATGGAGCTGACCCAGTCAGCACGCTTAGCTGCAAAAAAGCATCACGCCACACACACTCACAAATGGCACATACCTGTGCATGCATCTCATACGTACAGAGCATTTAAATATTCATTGAATTTTTGCACCAATTCTAGGAAGTATACTAAATTAGCATAATTAATCTGGATTTATAGCTTAAAAAAAAGAAAACACTGAGGCTCAGAGAAGATAAATGACTAGCCCAAGGTCAAGAGTAACCGTACTAGAATCAACTAATGTGCCCATCAGAGACGGACTGGATAAAGAAAACATGGAAGCTCAACGATCACTGCTCAGTCTTTAAAGAGAAAGACTTTCTGTCGTTTGTGACAACACAGATGAACCTGGGGACATTACGCCAAGGGAAATATAAGGAGTACAGAAAGACAAATACAGCATGATCTCACTTATTACATAATCTAAAAAGACTGAACTCAAAGCAGAGAGTAGAGTGGTGATTACCAGATCTGGGGAGGGAGATTGGAGACCCATTTGCCAAAGGATACAAAATATCAGTCGGATAAGAGAAATAAGTTGTGGAGATCTAATGCACAACGTGATGACTATAGTTACTAACAATGTGTTGTACACCTGAAAACTGCTAATAGGCTTTAAGTGTTCTCACTGCAAGTGCAAGTATGCTCACACACTCACACACACACTCACACACAGTGATAGGCCTGTGAGATAATGCATATGTTAAGTAGCATGTTAGTCAGGTCACATATACCCAATTTTTGTCAATTAAAAAATAGGTGAGGGGGCTGTAGCTGTAGCTCAGTGGTAGAGCTCTCGCTAGCACATGTGAGACACTGGGTTCGATCCTCAGCACCACATAAAAATAAGTAAATAAAATAAAGTCATGCTGTCCATCTACGACCACAGGAAAAAAAATATTTTTAATATAAATAAATAGGGACTGGGGATTTAGTTCAGTAACAGAGTGCTTGCCTAGCTTTCCTGGGTTCAATCTCCAATACTGCAAAAATAAATAAATAAATAATAGTAACAAAAGAAATATGATGATGATAAAAAAAAAAAAAAAAGAAGAAGAAGAGTAGCTGAATTCAAGGACAACTTCAGATTTCAAACCCAAGGTTCATTAAGTCCCACAAAGCCATGCCAGCTTTGCCTTTCAAAAACAACTGGATCCAGGAGAGGAGTCAGGTGGGACATGTGCTGGACCCTGGACTCAGGGCTGGATGTGTCTCCAGACAGAATGACACCCTGAACCACCCAAAGCTGGGCTCTCCTTTCACCCTGAGCTTTTACATTTCTTTTTAAATATACTAAGTCTGCTGTTTTTCCAAGGGGGTAGCCATTTCTGACCTCATACCATGTATGTTTGCTGCTTCCATAATTCCCTTGGAGCATCCGGATAGTACAGAGGCTGCACCTGACACTCTGCCCAGTGCACTGAGGGCACTTGATGAATATCTGTGGGTTGAATGAGACACAAAAGCATCTGAGTGGGCAAACTTGGGTCTCAGGCCTGGTTCTGAAACTTGCTATCAATGGTCAGGGTAGTTCAACCTCTCCTCATCTACAAAACTGGGCATATCAGTTCATTTTCCTTTGTTATAGCAAGGTCCAAGTCTATGTAACTTATTTTAATTTTTTTTTTTTTGTACTGAGGATTAAAGCCAAGGGTGCTCTACTACTGAGCTACATTCCCAACCCTTTTTATTTTTTTTTTGTTTGTTTGTTTGTTTTGAGACAGGGTCTTGCCCAGGTTGACCTCAAACGTGTGATCCTTCTGCCTCTGAGTCTCTGGGACTACAGGTGTGCAAGGTGTGCACCGCTGTGCCCAGCTGGGTAACCTATTTTATAAGGGGTTTATTTTAGTTCACAGTTTTGGAGGCTGAAGTCTTTCAAGATGAGGTGGCCCTCTCCGTTTGGCCTCTGGTGAGCACCTTCTTGGCTGTGTCCAATGTGGCAGATAGTGTCTCGGCAGGAGTACATGGGAGAGGGCACAGGGGGCATGTGCCTGGTAAGAGAGGACGCCTGGGCAACTGAGGGGCCAGGTGTCCTCTCTCCGGAAAAACCTGCTGTCAAGGGAGCGGGGGTCTCCCGAGATAGTCCTGGACCTCTTCCAAGGGCAGCACCTGTGACCTCACCTCCTGACCGTTAAGCCCGTCCGTCAAGGCTCCCCCACCTCTCGACCTCACCTCACTGGGGACCCCATTCAAACCTTAAGCAACACACTCAACCCATATCCAAACCATAGCTTGGGGTCCTAAGTCTCAAGGATTTCCTATGTAGATTAGAGAGACAATGTGGAAAGCATATTTCAATTTACAAAAAAAAAAAAAACACACACACACAAATTAGAAATTTTTTTAGAAAGAGGTTTTTCCATGGTTCCTGGAAAAGAAAGGCATCTGGTGCATGATTTAGAATTGGTAAAAGGGCTTTTCACCCTGCAGTGGTAGCAAATTGGCTTTGGTGGCCAGATCAGATAAGTTAGGAGGAGAAAGGCAGAACTGTGCTCGGGACACTCTGTTCCAGAGGCAGCTACCCCCGTGAAAAGCAGGAATTAGGAGTGAATAAGCAAAATATGGGGTCATCCCCACCCCTTTTTGGTCCCCTTTCTCTCTAAAAAGGCAGTGCTAGGCTGGGCCACGGCTGGGCGAGAACATGGGCTTCCAGGCGTCTCTCTTACTTCTCCTGGTTCTCACCTGCCAAGAGCTTCAGACTCAGTCAGAAAAAGGTGAGTGTGGAACATGGGATCTCAGAGTGGACGGGACTAGGACAGAGGCGCAGCTGTACCGAATCCGTTCCTCACCTCACACTCAAATGTATGCTGAGCTTGTGTGACGTACAGCCACCGTCCTGGGTGCTGGGGTTGAAGCTGGAAGCCAAAGGTCCTGCCTTTGTGGAGTTCCTATTCTAGTGGGAGAGAGGCACAGAGTATCTATCACACATAATAACATGTAGGTGATAAGGCGTCACAGGAAAAGTATAGCCGGGAAAGGGGGCTCCAAAGTCTGGGCTCGTGGTGGCCCAGATTTAAAGGTGAGAGATTTGTTGAATCAGCTTTCCTTACAGGAAGGGCTCCCTCCTGAGTTTCCATTACCCCTCACCCTCCATCAGCCTGCAGTGGGGGAGGAGGCAGAGCTGAACCTTTCCCTCCAGGGCTGCTGTCTGAAATGCTATCACAACAAAGGTGGCTGGAGTCCCCGCACACCTGTGCAGCTGGTCTATGCCGGCTTTGATTCTAGGTCCCCCGCTTCCCAGCAGGATGTCAGGACAGGCACTTGATCTCCCTGACCTTAGTTTCTTCATGTAACACTGGAAGTCATAATAGCTGTGTGAAGCGTAAATACAAGGATAAAGCCACTCAGATGGTGACAAGGAGAGTACAAAGGAACTTATGACACAGCCCCAGATGCGTTCCTAGTTATTGTTCTCTGAAGACAAATATTTACTGAGAACTAAGAGCCAGGCCCCCGTTAGGCACTAGGACCGCAGAAACAGCCGGATGACATTCCTGGGCTCAAGGGCTTTTTTGACTAAGAAACCATCTAAGAACAGCCACTGTTTATCAGTGATTTTTATTGGTTATCTCTAACCTCTCAAAAAGCCTCCAGTGTGGATATTAGAGACCCATTTTACAGTGAAAGAAAATGAACGATAGCTCATTTTTCCAAGGTCACCCAGCTAGAAAGTTACTGAGTCAAGTCTAAACCCTGCTCTCAGGTTCAAAACCTACTTTTTCCCCAGGGGCTGTCTGTTCTAGAACTGACCATGAGAGAGACGGAAGCCTGGGAAAGCTTGCTCTAGGAAATCAGATCTTGAAAGGCACCAGGAGATGTGAAGTTCAACTTCTTTTTATTTATTTATTTATTTATTTATTTATTTTTTGGTTAGACACAATACCTTTATTTTGTTTATTTATTTATTTATTTTTTTAATGTGGTGTTGAGGATTGAACCCAGGGCCTCCTGCATGCTAGGGGAGCACTCTCCCGCTGAGCCACAACCCCAGTCCCCCCTTCCCCTGAGCCACAACCCCAGCCCCAGTTCGACTTCTTAACATTACAAACAAACAAATGTACACGTGAGCTGCAACCTCTAGGATGAGATTGGCCCCAAGTGGTGAAGCGATTTGGAAAAGTCACTTGGCCCCTTGGTGATCACAGTTTTACAGGGTGCCTAAAGGGAAGTTTGAGCTAGAATAAAACCACGTGGGTCGATTGGGGGAAAAATAATGATAATAAAGTGTGGGATTTGCACTCCTTCAGGCAACTTCTAGAAATGGAATCTTCAACTTCCGTGGGCTGGAAAGGAGAGGGACGGGGCACAGCTGCCACGGGCAGCCTCACTCTTGGGCTCTGGGTCATCTCAACCCCTGACAAAGGGGCTTGGACCAAGGGAAGGGGAAGGTCTGGCGGCCCTCAACTGCTTTCTCTCTGTAGATCCGAGCATATGCAATCTGCCTCTGGAGAAGGGTTCCTGTCGCGCGGGCTTGTTCAGATGGTATTACAAAATGGAGGAAAACCAGTGTGAGCCGTTTCTCTACGGGGGCTGCGAAGGAAATGACAACAGGTTTAGGGAGAAAATTCTGTGTGAGGAAGCCTGCAAAACCACGTGACTTCCTCACAGCCCGCCACGGAGTCAGGATTGCGCCAGGGCTGTTAGAGGCATTTCAAACCCCCTTCACCATGAGAGATCCCTTCTCCCACCCCCAAATTCATTGTCCCCACGTGTTCCTAAGATCATCTCATCTCTGGGCCTGAAATAATACAAATGTGGACATCCTGTTTAAAGTCTCAAGAGTTTCTTTGTAACACACACACACACACACACACACACACACACACAGGCACAGAATTCTAGAGAGCCATTCTCAGCTTCCTGTGAATCACTGCTTCACCCATTGGAAGATGAAGCTTTGGAAGGGGGAGGGGAGTGGATGTGGAAACCTGGTATTTAAAGGGCTTAAATTAGATAAGGAAAGGGTTTCTGGAGTCTTGTGACACGGATAAAGGAAACACAAACTGGGAAAGGAAGGGAGAGAAGGGAGGGCTTGAAGGAATTTGAGACCACTTTTAAGTGAAAATGAGTGAGTTTGTGTGAAAGCCCCTGTCCACTAGGCCATGCCACACCTTCCCGCCACACGGGAGAGGACTACAAAGCCTGGTCCTAGGGTGCCTTGGTTTGCCTTAAGCAAGGACAATGGCTACTAGTTGGAGGGAGAGGAGAAAAACATGAGGTTCTCTTTTCATTTATTTCGAGAGGAATCAATGAGACCCCAAGATGGGGACACCCCTAATCCCAAAGTGTCCCTTCCCACGCACCGTGAAGCTCTCCCCATCATTCCCTCAGACTCCCCTGTCCTCAGGGCTGGAGGGCAGGATGGAAGCAGGCATGTTCACCTGGGCATCCCCTTCACCTGCCAGGCTCATTCAAGGGCTCTCTTTAAGCCCACCCGAGCCGTTACCCACTGTCCAAGGAGCACTCACCGTCATACATCCTGCCAGGCACTGTGCGGTGCTCTGTATGAGCAGCACATACAGACCTCAGAGTCACTCTGAAAATCAGATCTGACCTCCAGCGGCACCACCTTCTTTCTGTGTGGTCTTGGCTAAGTAACCTCTTGGAGTCCCAGTCTGTAACTTGGGATGGTTATTAATTATTCTGAGGATTCTGAGAAGCCAGGAGACCTCACAAGCCAAGTGTGTTTGGCACATGGCCCATGCTGCTGCTATCATCAGATGCCCAGCTGTGAATCGGAGTGACTTTGGAGGCACTCCATCTCTTCTCTGACCTCTTTTCTCATTCATCACCTTTGGAGGACAATGACCAACCTCACAGGACAGGTGCACGCATTCACCATGTGGAGTCAAGGCCTGAATCCAGGGGTCAGAGCTAAGCCCTCCCTGGACTTCATGCCTGGACGATCTGGTTGCCCCACCCACCTCAACCCAAGTGACGGGAAACAGAGACAGGATGATAAGAACAGAAGCTATGACGCCACCAATGCTGAAAGCAGTCACTTTATTGGCAGGAGAAGGGAGAAGCCATGGTCAGCCCAGGAAGGAGTGCAGAGGCTACCAAGAAGGGAGGGTGGCCATGAGGGGGCCGGATGTGTGTCTAGGCAGAAGCTTCCCCTCCCCACTCCTCAGGCTGGTGGTGGCTGGAGCTGGAGGAAGAAAATCATAACAATAGCATCAAAAATGACATCCATCACACTGGACAGGAGTAGCAGCCACATAAATCCTGGACCGACTCCTCCCAACCCACCATCCCACTCATACACAGCAAAGTTTCAACTGCTTGCAATTTTCTGAAGGTTCTAGATTCATCTCTTCTGCTTCCCATCATCCCCAGGACGCACCTGGGAATATCCTGTCCCACTGTGGCCTTCCTGAGGGACGGTGGGCATTCACCCCGCTAGGAATCCCTCTACCACCAGGAACTGCCATTGCGTGTCATTGCACACACTAAGCTGAGATGAGCTGATCAAATAGATCTCATTTATTCACATTCTAGAAGCAAAACAGTTGTGGCTCGGGGAGGTGAAAAGGCCAGTTACATGTCAGAGCTGAAATTTGAACCTGGGTCTTCCTGCCTGCAAAACCCACCCATGTGGCTGGCACCATAGGAGAGCTCTGGGCCCTGGGGAAACCACGGCTCCCTCTTAACCACTAAAGAGCACATTTTGACACAGCAGGACCTGGGACAGGTCCTCCCTCTCAAGGCTTCGGTCTCTCCTCTGCACACTCAATGGCTTTCATCCGTGACCTTCAGGTTCCTTTGCTGAAATTGTGTTCAACCAAAGGGCACTTCCAAGTTCCTCTTGTTCCCTCTGCCTGCGACGACTGCCCCACTGCACTGCACAGGGCCACCTACCTTTTACTCACCTTTTAGTTGTGGCTCAGGTCACCGCCCCGGGAAGCCTCCCCCCATTGGTCTGCTCCATCTGTCCACCGCCCCCACCTGTCTGTGTTATGTTTCCTCCTCTGTTTCCCGCGGCACCAGGAGCTGACTATGGGCACTGGGCATGTCATCCACCCATCCGCCTCAGCTCCTGGGCTTCAAGCTCTGGGGATGGGCAATGGTCACTTTTGCGTCCCAGCACCTGGCATGGCTGGTGACACAGGGCAGGGTCACCCAATGGGCCAACCAAGCGTTTGGTTTGTTTCTGTCCCACCTGCCTTCACCACATTCCATCCCAGCCACCTCTCTGCCCTGCCTGCACCCTGATCCACCCCAGGGATGCTCCTGCCTTAGCACCCACTGCTCCCTGTACCTGACGCTCCCTGGACATCCCCACAGTGTCCTCCCTCTCTTCCCACTTTCTTGGTGAGGCCTTCACTCGCTGTCCCCTGTCTTCCCCGCCCCTGGGCCCTTTCTCCTTGTAACATGCTGCAAAATCTGCTTGCTGACTTATTTGGTTTATCACCCACTGGACTGTAAACCCCACCCGAGAGACATTTTTGTCAATTTGTTCACTCATGGAGCATCCCCAGAGCCCCAGAGTGGTCAGAGCACACGACTCAATCAGTAACTGTGAATGAACTAAAGTAAATAAATAGTCCAACGCGTGAGCTCCAGAGCATGTGCACAGGTCTCCTTCTTCAACCTGCTGAGGGCACCTTTGTCCTTGGATTTCAATGCATGACCTTCCTCTCTGCTCACCTACCTCAGGGGTCGGGTGTGACACAGGACACCTTTCCGCAGCCATTACGGCAGCATTTCATGGGGCCAGTACACTGGCTGTCCTCCTGGCACTGGTCCTGGCAGATGCCAAGCTGGGGTAAGTCCACATTGGGGCAGGAACCTGGCTTCTCTGGGTAGAAAAAGGAGTAAGAGGAGGCAGGTCAAAGGGGGGCAGAGAGGTGACGGCCAGAGCAGGATCCACCACGGCCCCTCACCCTGACTCATAGACTGCGGAGCTGCCTTGGAATTCTGATTTTGGGGGCAATTCCGTCCTTCTGCGCCCAGATGGCTTCAGAATCATAAGCCCCCAGCTGAGTCCCTGCTCTGCCGTCTGTGGACTGGGGCCAGAAATCCCTCATGACTCAGGTGTCAGTGTCACGCGCCTCAGGGGGTGGGTGCAAAAGCAATGGAAGCAAACATACATTGTTTCTCCCCCCAAAGAGCAAACTGCTTTGTAATAATAATGAGCAGTTATTAAAAAGACTTCACCCCTGCTGTGGGCCAGGCTTTGTTCTAAGCACTTGACACATATTAGCTCATTCGGTCCTCACAAAACCCCTGAGAGAGGAGGAGGGGCCTGTGAATAGTTCCTCCTGTGCAGAGGAGGAAACTGAGGCAGAGAAAGAGCCCCGGGGATGCTCCTGCTTTCCTCCCCTCTCTGTTAACCTCCCTAACAGGGAAGGTTCAGTTGTCTAAGGTCACACAGGACTGAGGCAAGATTTGAACCGCAGGAAATCTAGCTCCGGAGTGTGTGTGCCAGCCCCCTGGGCACCTGTTGCTAAAACCAGCACCTGGCATGGCTGGTGACCCAGTGCAGGATCACCCAATGGGCTGAGCACACGAGAGGAGTTACACACTCAACCTGCTCTTCACTCACTTCCACTGACTCACTGCCAATCAGAATCACTCAGCACCGTGGCCCTCCATACTTAATGCACAGATAAAACCACACATCCTTACACACATGCACACTAGAGCAAACACTGCAGAGATGTGCTGTGTGCTCTCTATGGAAACCTGTTATCTCCTTTAATCTTCACATGAGCCATTCCATTTCCATTGTAGGGGATATTCCTTTTTTTCTTTCTCCTTTCTTTTTCTTTTATTTATTTATTTATTTATTTGGTAAAAGGAATTAAACTCAGAGGCACTTTACCACTGAACCACACCCCAGCCTTCATATATATATATATATATATATATATATATATATATATATATATAAAATATACACATACATATATATATATACACACACACACAAAGATATATTTTTTTTTTCTTTTGAGTCAGAGTCTTGCTAAATTGCTTAGGGTCTTGCTAAGTTGCTATGGCTGGCCTCGAACTGGCAATCCTCCTACCACAGCCTCCCAAGTCACTGGGGTTATAGGCATGGGCCATCACACCCAGCCATAGGGGATATTTCTAACCCTATTTATATCATGCATGAGAAAAACGTGGCCTAGAGAGGTGCCACCCAGTAGCACCCTGCTGCTCAGGAGTAAACTAAGACCTGAGCCCAGCCTTCTATAATACACACACACACACCCCACTCTGCTTCTGGGTCAGGGAGAAGGAAGCCAGGATCAGCCAAATGTAAAGTTAGGCCCAGGACTTGTTGATCAGCTGCAGGTGACCTCAAGCCTGGTTGACAGAGTCCTGACTCCCTTACAAAGAAACCCATTCCCTTGAAAAGGGCAGAAGCTCTCAATAACAGGTGGCCTTGGGACTAAAAGGGCATAAACAGGGAAGAGCTCTGTTAAGTACACAGAATGTCCCCGTGAACTGGGACACTTCGAGGTCCACTTCATTTAGCCCTCACATCAATCCCACTGTGCAAACAAGAAAGCAGAAGCTCAGAGATAAAGCACCTTGCTCAAGATCACACACCTGGAAAGGCCAGGGCTGGGATCCCAGCCTCCGGGCTTCTCCCCGACCCAGGCAGCTCTCTGGCCTGTCCTCCTTATCCACCCAACAACACCCCTGGCCCCTCCACCTGGCTCTGCCTCTGACCCCCACTCCCAGTCCTCGTGTCTTCAGGTCCTCCCTCTCAGGTCCACACTAGAGGTCTCCACACCGAGATGCTGCCCCCTAGTGGGCAAGCCCGCCTCCACCCCCCCACCACCCCCCACCCCCCACCCCCGCTGCCCTCCTCACAGGGTCCAGGGTCTCCCAGTTCCCAGCTTCGGCTGGCATTTGGATGGGGAAATAACCAAGAGGAAAAATCGCAGAGGCTGTATTCTGGATAAAGACCAGTAATTACAGAACCTTGGTCTCCCACGTCGCCCTCCCACGCGTGCCCCTTCCCCCAGATGGTATCCCTGCTTTTCGTGTTTTTCCCTTTGGGAAATGAGAAGCCTGGATTCCATGCCAAGGCCACATCTCGCCCAGATCAGAGTTCACAGCCTGGTGCAGAGGGCAGCGCCCCGGCGAGCACCCCGACGGAGCCCCTCGGCACCCTTTCTGGGTACTTAGGATGGAAGAGAGATAAATTAAAGATTAAGAAGGAGGATAAGGTCCCAGGGAGAGGTCCTGGCATTCTTCAAACCTCTCGGCCAGCAAATAGCAAACACAAAAAAAATAAAAAAATAAATTTTAAAAACTTGAACTCTCAGCCACGGGATGGCAATGCGACCTTAGGCAGGACCGTGGCTCCTCCATGGCTCGCGTCTACAGGTCAAGATGTGGGCTCCTCTAATCTGGGAAGTTTCAGAGGGAGGAACCTGCGAGTCTCGCCGGCCCGGGCTGCCAGCCCTCTTCCCCAGGGTGGGGAGGCCCAGGGGGGCACAGCTGAGAGCCGGCGCCGGACCTCCCGCCCAGCTCGGAGGCCGCCCGGGATTCCCGCAGGCGCGGGCCGGCCGGGAAGGAAACCGCAGCGGGTCCCCAGGCTGCCAGGAACAATGTCCCGCTGCGCGTGCCCGGAAGCCGTCATGCACCAGAGAACCGAATCCAGCCAGGGTGAGGGGACCGCCCTGGCCCTCCGCCTGGCTTCGGGGACGCTTCGTCGCCCGGCCGCCCACGCGGGGAGGACGGGCTGGACGGATCTGGTTCACCCGCCTGGATCTTCCGAGGTCCCCGGGGGTAGGGGCGCCCCCCTTCCCAGAACGCGGCGCTCCCGCCTCCCGCATCCTCCGCGGCCCCGCCCCGTCCCCGCTGGGTCACCGCTGGGTCACCCTGGGTCGCCGCGGGGTTACCGTTGGGAATGGAGCACACGGTGCCGCAGCCGGCCTGGCAGCACTTGCGGTAGTCGGCGCAGTCGCTGTCCGAGAGGCACTCCTTGGTGCAGTTCACGTCCGCCGGCAGCTGCGGGCACACGCCCGCCCTCTCCCCCGCGCCTGCGGACGGGCGAGGTCAGGAGGAGGGTCAGTCGGGGGGCCCGGGCCCCAGTCCCAGAGGATGCCCGCTTCCTACTCTAAGGACCCCCAAACCTCAGTTCCTTGGCATTCTCACTTTCCGGCCCTGGGCGCCCTCTAAAAGCTCCCAGAGGGCCCACACCATCCCAGGGGTTCCCCAGCCCTGGGAGTACAGGAGGTCCCCAGGCGTGGCTTCAAATCCTCAAATCTCAGTCCTCAGGGGACGGCACGCCTGAGCGCCTGGGAGCCTCCTGCGTCTAGACGGCTCCCCGCTCCAGGGCAGCCACCGTCTCCGCCCTCTGCACCCGCCCCGCCCCTCCAAATTTTAGCCCCTGGTAGTCTCGCCACCCCCAGGACCTTGGCTGCACACCCCGAGCTCCAAGGGTCACTAGCTTTAGGCCCCAGAGATCACCAAATCTTAGTTTTCATGGGTGTCCCCACTTCCGCCCCAAGAATCCCCACTTCCCCAGCCTCCAGCGAGGCTACACCTCTGTCTGACTCCGTCTTGCGCAGGTGGCTCGGCCCTTTGGGCACCCGGCCTTTCCCCGCCCCACTCACCTGTAGCCGGAGGGAGGCCCAGCAGCAGCAGTCCAAGGAGGAGGGCGGCGGCCAGCGCGCAGAGGCGAGGGACAGGCATGGTGCTGCGCCGGGGCGGGGTGCAGGTGCAGCTGCAGCCGGGTGGGGGGATTTAACCGCGCGCGCGGGGGGCGGGGGGCAGGGGCGGGGCCGAGCTAGGGGGTGCGGTGGGGGCCTAAGAGCCCAATGGGCACAGCGGGAGCACTGCCACCTCACGCCATTTCACAATCCCCCGGGATCAGGTGTCACTCTTGGCCCCGGTGGGAACCAGGAACCTAAGCAGCTTCCAGGCCAGGAGCAGCTCGACCAGCTGCAGCCGGACCCTTGTCCACTCCCCCCTCCTTTCCTCCCTCCTGGGGCCTGAGGGCAGGGTAGGGCAGCGGGAAGCCAGCGCAGTCCAAGCCCAGGGCTCCACTGGAGTCCTCCCTGGAATGTCCAAGGCTGAGGGTTGGAGGGGGAAAGGGCAAGGCCACAGGGAGGCAAGAGACCCTGAGGATTAAGTGATTGGACTTGGGGTCAGTGGGATCAGAGTGCAGATCCCTGTTTAAGGATTGGTGGTGGAGGGCTGGGTGGTACAGGCTGTAGAAATGGCGCCTGTCGGTGATAAATGAACCCATCTGACAAGGAACAGGCCCGTGGAGGTGGAAGACTGTCAGCAATTTCCAGCCATGCTGGGTGCATTTCTATTGAGTCAACCACTCAATCCGGGTCGACTGCCACCAGGTACCGTGCTCCTGAGCTCATGGATCTTCCCAGCAGCCTTTGACAAGAGGGTTATTCTTGCCAACTGGATATGATAAAGTGATGTACAGAGGTTTAGGACCGCCCCCCCCCTCACCAAGCTATTTCACCCCAGATCTCTCCCTACAGGCCTTGTTTGGGGGCTTTTTTTCTCACTCCATCATAAATATTCGCCAGGTGCATACACACATGGGCACTTGGATAGAGAAAGTAGTCCATAGGAATCACTGAGCTCTGGTTTCTAGGTTTGACACACCTCTATCACTTTCCACCCGAGGGTCTTCAAGTGACTTACTTCTCCGTTCAGAACGACCATTTTGTCATCTATAACATAAACATTCATCTACAACATTAATGTACCTGCCGTGGAACACGTATGTACTCCTGGTAGGTAAGTTCACACTGATTGACATAGGAACCCCAGGCCTGGCACACAATAGGTGCTCCATAAGTGGCCTCTAGTGCTCAGTAACAGGTAAGGAGACTGTTTAGTACAGCCTCCCCTCCCCTCCCTCCACATCTATGGCTTCCATGATCTTGCATTCAACCAACATTGGATGAAAAACACTTGGGAAAAAAATGCACCTGTACTGAATGTGTACACACTTGTTTCTTTCCATTATTCCCGAAACAATACAGTATACACCGACTTCCATAGCATTTACATTGCAGTAGGTATTCTAAGCAATCTATACAGGATTTAGAGTTTATGTGAAATGCTCCCAGGCTACATACAAATATTGCTCCTTTTTATATGCAGGATTTGAGCATCTGTGGGTGGATATTCACAGGGATCCGGGATACTTAGGGACAACTGTATATACTGAGCTTTAGAATCCAGGGTGGTAAATGTCAAAACAGTTGCCAAGGGAGTTAGAAAGAAGTGCCTTCAAACATTTTTCTTGCTCCAGTAATCTGAGGTTCTGGAAACCCAGGGAAGTCTTTGCTGCTGGTGGCTAGAGGGGTCAGGAACAATGAAAATCAGGAGGACGGGTGAGTAGTTTGCTGATGTGGGTACAATGAGCCACCGTTCCCATGATGGGTGTCCATGAAAGAGTCTGAGAATGTCTCCCCCAGCTTCCCAGGCCCAGCCTCAGCCCTGGACACATGCCGTTGTAGGGAGGGGCCAGGACTATTTGCTCTGAGCTCAGAACAGTCAACAGCCAGGAGGGCGAGAGCCAGGGGGAGACGCAGCCCTGGGCAAACTCCCGACACTCAGGGCACGGCAGAGGACACTGTGGTGAGCCCCTGGGTTCAGCCTGTGGCCCAGCAGGCTGCCAGCTGATTGTCCAGGACCTATCCAGCACCCCCTGGCCAGGAAACCGCCAGCCTCGCCCCTCCCACCTCTTCGAGCCCCCCCCCCCCTTGCTGACTGGCTCACTCTTAAAAGAATGCGGATTAGTGTGAGGCTCAGGAAGTGGGGTGGGGTGGTAGAAGGATGGAAAGAACATTTCATAGGTCGATGGCATCAGATGTTTAGTTTTTGCGGTGTCAGAGCCACAATATGAAAAGTCATATTGTTTTCTCTTTTGCATAAGTAAAAAGAGCAGAGACTTTAAAACCAAATGCATCCCGGTCTCACGTCGGGGTTAGCCATTTTCTGGCTGTAACTTTGAGGAGCACTTCACTTTTAGGACCTACGTCTTCCTCCACAAAATGAGCATCATCATGACATCTCATAAGATTATTCTAAGGATTAAAGGGAAGAGCAGAGACCAGAGGCGGCAAATCCAGCTATAGCGCATGTATTGTTAGCCCACACAGTACATTTTTAAAATTTAAATTAGTTGCCAAGATTTAAACGTGGGGAATTTCACATAAAAATAAACCTCTTTTTTCTCTTGGAAAAAGTACAAGACCTGGCAGCCTGGTCCTGCAGCCTGTACATAGCAGCCCTCAGTTACAGTGTGGGTCTCAGAGCAGCCTGTGTCAGAATCACTTGGAGGGCTTGTTCAAACACTGGTTGCAGCACCCCACCCCACCCCCAGAGGTTTTGCAGTTTTTTGGTTTCTGTTTTTATTTTTGATACTGGAGTTAGAACCCAGGGGTGCTTTACCACTGAGCTGAGTCCCCATTCCTTTGTATTTTTTATTTTAAGACAGGGTCTTGGTAAATTGCCGAATCTTGCTAAATTTCTGAGGCTGGCCTCAAACTTACAATCATCCTGCCTCAGCCTCCAGAGTCACTGGGATTATAGATGTGCACCGCTGTGCCTGGCACTCCCCTGAGTTTTGATTCAATAGGCCTGGGATAGAAACGGGCATTTGAGAGGTTTCCAGGTGATACCGCTAGTTAAGAGACCACACTATGAATGTTGTGACCTAGAGTTAAATGAAGCCACTCTCTTTATGAAAGAAGCATTCTTTCCATTTCCCCATTATCCCCACTGTTCCTTATTGTCTCACATGCCCTGCCCCCAGCTACTTCAGTTGATATTACCTGCTTGTCCAGTGAGGGCATTTACCTTGTAACCTGTAGATGAGCATGTAGTAAGTGCTCAGTAAGCTTGCATGTATGTAAAAATCTCATGGAGTATCTTACAGGTAAAGAAGTGGAGATTCAGGTAGACAAAGTGACTGACCGAAGGGAACACAGCCAGTAAATCAGAAGGAAGATAGCAATACTTTTTGCTCATGCAATCCCAGTTATTTCAGTATCACACAAACAAACACATTTCCACACACAGAACTATCCAAGGTTAAAATAGATGATACATCCAAAACTTTGGACATGACTTCATGAGTGTAAAGCAATATTTATCAAGGAAGAAGAGGAAGGAAATAGTAAAGGAAAGAAGGAAAAGTTTATAAAGGGAGGCAATGTTAGTCACCTGTAGCCACGCCTACTCTAAAGTGACCGTAAACAAGTTAATGGTGAAGATTTGAGAAATTCCCAGGAACTAGCAGCTGTCTTTAACTATACAATGGAGCCTTGTCCTCTTGAACTGTTGGACTCAATCAAATTTCATTTTATGGAAACCTCCCTCTCTCCTCTCTTTCTGGGGATATTGGCTATTTTGTTTTGTTCCTACCATCTGTTTATCCTTTTTCTGATAAAGTGCCCTGATTTGGGTTTGGCAAAGTGAAACTTTGTCTACCAGGATAGTAGGGCAGGGGGGGCTGTCAATCAAAGTGCCTGACCTGTCCCCACAGAATAGCTGATCAGATGTTGTCCCTGGAATTTTCATTTTGAACAAGGAAGGACAAAAGACCTGAGCTCTTTCAGAGGTGCCCGGGGAAGGCCTCAGTTCTTCCTTGTTTACCATCCTTTCAAAACCAGGTTTTTTAGGTTTCCCTTCAGTTCTGTGAGCTAACCCAAATCAGTTAGTGCTATTGGTTGCAAGTACTCGAATTCAGCCCTAGCTAACTTAAAGGAGCTGTTAGGAAGACAGAATGGATACCCAGTACATCTCCGCACCATTGTCATAAGTTTCTTTGTTGATCAGTGCGAACTTAGCAACTGCAGAAGTAAAGAGGTGTTTATTTGAGCCTTCGTAATTGTAACTCAGGAGACACAGGTTCAGAGAGCTCTGAGTCAATATTCCAAAGAAGTCAGGGCTTAAATGGGCAAACAGTAAAAAGAGGTAGAATCTCTCTGTAGGGAATTCTATTGAAATTGAGAAAGATCCGGTACTGAATAACAGAGGCTAGCGTAACCCAGGGAAGATAAAGAAAAGAATGTTTATGCTTAGTTAAAACTGTCCATAAAGCAAAAGTCCTGAGACCTCCCGATAGGTACGTTGAGTCTCTGGGCACAATGCAATCGCCTGTTCAAGATGCCTGCAGTCGGAGGGCAAGGGTAACCAAAGTTCACATTCCTAGCACCAGTTTGAAAAGCCCACAGGGACGGCTTCCTAATGGCCTCCTGAGTGCATTTCGAAAAGCTCCTTCAATGTTGCTTTCATGGTGAATTTCAATACCGTCTCGGCTTACTATAGCCAGTTGGTTTCTGTTGCTAGCAACCAAAGTGTGCTGACCCCCTATACCCAGGCCACCATTAGGCTCCCCATTTCTAAATTCAGTGGCTTTTTCTCCAGCCTCCATCCTCCTCTACCTCACAGTAAGGCCTTTGTGGAATACGGAATAAATGTAACAATGTTCAAACCGAATCCTTTATTAAAAAAAAAAAAAAAAAGTTGTTTCATATGATTTCAGTGCAAAAATCCATGAGGAGCAGAGAGCTTTGTTATTTGAAGTGTCTTGAGTCTCCTCTTGTGGCTCTCCAGGGCCTTTAAGGACAGTTTTAAACCCTCTTGTTTGGAGGACAGCTTTGCAGTCAGAGTCTTGAGTTGTCAACTCCTGCCATCGTAGGCTAGGTGACCTTGGAGAAGAGTTTAGCCCTCTGAGCTCCGGCTTCAGGAAGATCCCTGTGCCGCGACTCAGTAAGTGGTCATGGGTGTCCCTGGGTCACACCTCGCTACCCTCAGGGATTCTCTCCACTCCTGACTTCCACCTCCACCAGAGGACAGGGACGTCACTCTGCCCTCTGTGGTATCCAGCAATCCCCTCACCTCCTCTGGCCTGTTTCCACATATGTAAAATGTGGGCACCTTTAAAGAGCTGTTTGTGATCATGATATAAAGCACCAGCAATGTACCTGGCACATAGTAGGTGCTCAGTCTGTGTCGATTTCCATGCCCAACCCCTTCTCTGAGTCTGGGCACGCGGTGTCTTTTCCCTTCTCCTCTTTCTGCCTCAGTGGCGGTTTTGCCACTGTTGGAGCATTTCCGCTCAGGCGTCCTGTCTGCCCCAGCTCAGCACCTTCAAGGTCACATTCTCTGTTCCGTCACCGCCTTCACCTGCTTCTTCCATCTCAGTAAACGACAACCCTGTTTCCCGGGTGCTCAGGCCAGAAAGGCTGACGGCCGTCCTGTCCTCGGCTACTCCCTCTCTCTTCCCCAGAGCAGTGTGGGCAGCCCTGCTGGCTCTGCCTTCAGTTCTGCGAATCCTTCCAGAATCCACTGCCTCCGCCATCCCATCTGGTCCAAGCACCTCTCCCTTCCCCCGCCTTCCTTCTAACCCTCCCTCTGCTGCCTCCAGAGCAGTGCTGTCACCCGCAGGCCGGACCCTGGTGCTCCTCTGTGCCACCCCCCCACTGTGGCTCCCGTCTCATTCCCGGGCCACGATGGCCCATCCAACTGACCAGCCTCATCCACAGCCTCTTGTCCTCATTCCACTGTCCAGCCAGACTGGCCCCTCACTCCTCCTGAAATCCGCCTCACGCTTTGTCCCTGCTGGTCTCCAGCTGCCTGAAACCCTCCTGTCCCCTCCCCCCAAAAGCCGCTCAGACATCCTCAATAAAGCCTTTTATTTATTCATTCGTTTATTTTTAAGAGAGAGAGAGAGAGAGAGAATTTTTTAATATTTATTTATTTATTTAGTTCTCGGCGGACACAACATCTTTGTATGTGGTGCTGAGGATCGAACCCGGGCCGCACACATGCCAGGCGAGCACGCTGTCGCTTCAGCCACATCCCCAGCCCCAAGCCTTTTGTTTTTGATGATCCAATTTTAAAGGACAGCCTCTGTATTTCCTCTCTGTGTTCCGTTTCCTCCGTAGCTCTATTACCATCGGAGGGAACATCTTATTTTACTATCTGTTTATCTGACTGAGTCGCACTGTGGGATAAACGGTCCTTGAGGGCTGAGGACTGGTTTCATTTTGTTCCTGGCTACATCCCAGATCCTAGGAGGGCCCTGGAGGAGGACTTGGTACCTGGAAAGAAAGAGTAAATATCATATCCTCGGGGTTGGTTTTCCACAGGGCAGCTGCAGGCTACTGTCAGGTTATGTACAGTTTGGCTCCTCCAGGGACAGCTCATGGCATGTGGGACCAAATCCCAAGTCCTGCCCTGAGCGCCACACACACACCCACACAGATACACACACACACACTCTCACACATACACACACACACACACACACAGATACACACACACACACTCTCACACACATACACACACCCACACACACAGATACACACACATACACACACACACACACAGATACACACACACACTCTCACACATACACACACACACCCACACAGATACACACACCCACACACAGATACACACACACACCCACACACACACACACACATACCCACACAGATACACACACACCCACACACACACACACACATACCCACACAGATACACACACACCCACACACACACACACACACACAGATACACACACACACCCACACAGATACACACACACCCACACAGATACACACACACACACTCTCACACATACACACACACACACCCACACAGATACACACACACACTCTCACACACATACACACACCCACACACACACACTCTCACACACATACACACACAGATACACACACACACACTCTCACACATACACACACACACACCCACACAGATACACACACACACTCTCACACACATACACACACCCACACATACCCACACACACACACACAGATACACACACACACACACACACACACAGATACACACACACACACTCTCACACATACACACACCCACACACACACACCCACACACACACACACCGGCTTCTATCTCCCTCACTGTTTCTCGGTCCTCTCCCCTTCACTCGCACTCCAGCTCTGTGGGTCCCCACACTCTTCCTTGACATCACAAGCATGTCCCCGACAGGGCCTTTGCACTCGCTGTTCTCTCTGCCCGAATTCTTCTCCACCAGAGAGATCACTAGCCTGGACCTCCTCCCTTTATTCCAGTCTCTGCTGAAATAGCATTTCCTCAAGAGGACTCCGCTGGCTACTCTGCTTCATTTCCTCCAAAGTGCTCCTGCTGGCTGTCACAGCACATAGCTGTGGATTCACTGTTCCCTCCCTGCTAGAATCTTAACTCTGTGCCAATAGGAACGCTGTTCAGTTCTCTGCCGTGTCCCTAGCCCCTGTGTCTAGCACTTCCTGGTAGCAAACACTCAATAAATATTTGTTGGATGAATAAATGGAATAAACTCAGTCTAAAAATAACACTCATCTTACCAAGTTCCTCCTCTGATCTGCCACTAGATATTGATCATCTCTCTTAAACCAGAGAACAAGTCTTCCAGGTGGCTATGTTTACCTGCCAGGTTCAGGAAAACCCAGAGGTCACAGCCTTCGCCCAGGACTCAGGCATGACCGGGTGACTGAGCTAGGATGCAAAACTAGTTCTGTACCTATGAGACTTTTAAAGACATCATGTTGATTCCACCCCAGGCCAAACCGTCTCCTAGGGCCCTGTTCTGTCCACAGGAACTCCCTGACGGTGAACTTGACAGGCTCTCCACCGCCTACAGGACAGACCAATCTCCTTAGCCTGAGAAGGTGCCTAACCATGGAGCCATATTCCCAACCCTTTTTACCTCTTTATTTTGAGACAGAGTCTTACTAAGTTGCTTATGGCCTCACTGAGTTGCTGAGGCTGGCCTCAAACTTGTGATCCTCCTACCTCAGCCTCCCAAGTCACTGGTGAGCCATCACACGTGAACCGTTAGCCCGACTTTTTATGGGAGTCCAATTTTTACTTCCAGCCATATCCCTTGCTCTGTCCTGCACAGACTTCCCTGGGGGTTCATTGTCCCATCAAATGTTCCTTAATGGGCTGGGGATGTGGTTCAAGCGGTAGTGCGCTCGCCTGGCATGCGTGCGGCTGGGGTTCGATCCTCAGCACCACATACAAAGAAAGATGTTGTGTCTGCCGAGAACTAAAAAAATAAATAAATATTAAAATTCTCTCTCTCTCTCCCTCTCTGTCTCTCTCTCACTCTCTCTTTTTTAAAAAAAAAAATATATTAAAAAAAAATGTTCCTTAATGGAGCCAACCCCAGAGTCTTCTTTCCTAACAGCCTCCAGCAGCCAATACATAGGAACTTACAGTCAGATTTCCCCCGAGTGTGGAGGAAAAGTCCATCGTGGGGCAGAATCTATGCAATATGCAGCAGGTAAGTTCTGGTTTTTGTGGTCTCACCCTGAAGGCTAAGACACAAGAAGGTAAGTCAGTTTCCACCTGTGGACTGGGAATTTTCTTTTGTACAAGATTTGACCCCTCCCATTTAATTCACTCATTAAACAAATATTTACTGTGCCCTCCACATCCGATGCCGTAGAGGGTGTTGAAACGACAACGTGGCAGATCACATTTTCTAAAGACTGTGGTGACACAGTCTCTCATCTCGTACCTCCTCTGCACATTCCCTAGCCCTCCCGGCTCCACTCACTTAAGTCCAGCACGTGCTCTGAGTGCTTCCATCCACTGATCATTGCAGAAGTAACATGTGCCAGTTGTGCGGTGTGCCTTCACTAGCCTGGTAGTTCCCGTTTCCTGCCTCTTGGGACACCAGCTTTGGGGGCATGCACAGCTTTAGGGACATCCCTCTCAGAATCCAGCCACCATCCTGGGAGATGCCCGAGCTCACCAGGTGCTCCTTGGTGACAGTCCCAACTGAGCTTCCCACCAACAGCCAATGCTCATCTCACGAGGGAGTCGGCTGGGGGTTCAAGCCCCATCAAGCCTTCAGGTGACATAGCCCCAGCCACCTTCCGACTCCTGAGAGAACCTAAGTGGAACTTCCCCCACAATCCAGGGAACCACGGGACCAGGAGAGGTCATAAATCCTCCCTTTCCTGCCCCTCCTTGCCCCCTCAGTACTGCTCGGGTGCACGGAGCCGGCTCGGAGCTCGGAGCTCTGGTTCCTGCTGTCTGACCACAGTGGCTCCCTGCAGCCGTCATGGTCATCTGCCTGGACCTCACAGCATGATGTGTTCTCTGACACTTACATGGTCCAGAGGACCACAAAGGGTGATCCTGGAGACAGAGGGGTTTGGCCAGCAGGACGACAACAACACATAGGACGGACAGCAACACACAGGACGCACTCGCGGCTGGAGCAGCCTCTGCTGAGAGTCCCCCAGAACAAGGTACAAAACACAGTGACCACTGGTGTTGATACCGTCACCACCATCTCTTACGAGAAAGCAGCCTCCCAGAAGAAGCCTGTACGGAATGCATGGAAAACGGGCTGGGGCTGGGGCTCAGGGGCAGAGCGCTCGCCTAGCACACCTGAGGCTCTGGGCTCCACCCTCAGCACCCATAAAAATAAAATAAAGGTGTCGTGTCCACTACAGCTAAAAGAAAGAAATACTTGGGAAACTGCAGGAAATCTACCAGAGCAGAACTGAAGGCCCAAGGCCCAAGGGTGACACCTGCTATTGACAAGCTGCCGAGCAGATCCATCACGTCCTTGCTGATTTCAAAAAGGACCAGATCTTTGTTGATGAGAACGTGAACCCAGGTGACACGCTTGCTCTGCTGGATGACGCAGAGGACATTGTGACCCCTGAATCTGACTTTCTTTAAGGAGGGTTTAGAAATGGGAAACATTAACCGATTTGGCAATCCCTGTGGACGTGTTACCTGTCACCACGCTGGTTGCTGCTTGTTATCATGCCACACAGGGACTTAGTGCAAAGGGCACCAATGTCATCTCGAGCTCCTTGTTTCTTTTGACCATGATTTCCTTGAAGTGGCGGCATCGGTTTTCAGGGGCAGAACATGCCACGTATGTTGTCCAAAAAATGAAATTCACTTAAACCCGTTTGAGAGCATGTCTCTTAGCTTAACACACACTTACCCTGATCTGGAGGAGCGAGAGCCTGGGTAGGACCTCTCCTGGGAAACAGAAGGCTGCTTGAGACAAGCAACAGCCAGAGCTTTAATTCTGAGTTCTAGTAAGCGAGAGACCAGGCTCACAGCAATGCCAACATTTTAAGCAATGCCTTATACATTATATCACCCGCAACAGAAGTCGTTAACTCTGGAGAGATGACCAAAGGAATCAAAGAGACAAATCCAGCTAGAAATAATAGTGATGAATTGTTGTTTTAAGCTACTAAGGTTTGGGGTGTTTCCTTACACATCAATAGATGACCAAGACAGTGATAAATCAAAAATAAAAAATCTCAGGCTGGGGTGGGGGGTAGCTCGGTGGTAGAGCACTTGCCTAGCACATGTGAGGCACTGGGTTCAATCCTCAGCACTGCGTAAAAATAAAATAAAATAAAAAAATCTCTACTCTCATAAACCAAACTCTCTAGTGAAGAAAATAAACAAAAAATTTCTAAATGGAAAATATCAGCTGGGAGTGGTGGTGCACACCTGTAATCCCAGTAACTTAGAAGACTGAGGCAGGAAGATCACAAGTTTGAGGTCAGCCCCAGCAAGACCCTATCTCAATTTTTTTTTTTAATTAAAGAGATGGGGCTGGACACAGTGGTGCACACTTGTAATCTCAGCAGCTCAGGAGACTGAGGAGGATTGTGAATTCAAAGTCAGCCCCAGCAACTCAGCAAGTCCCCAAGCAACCCAGCAAGTCCCTGTCTCTAAATAAACTATTTTAAAAAGGCTGGGATGTGGCTCAGTGATTGAGTGCCTCTGGGTTCAATCTCCAGTACCAAAAAAAAAAAAAAAAAAAAAAAAAAAAAAAGTTGCAGACAGGATGCTGCTATAACGAAAATGAAGCAAGGTCACATTATTGTAAGTTGGGGGTAAGGGATCCAGGAAAGGGTGGGGTGAGAGGTCCTTGCATACAGTCACCTGGGGGCCAGGGTTTCAGGAGTCCCCAGGCTTCAAGGCAGGAACAAGGCTGGTGAATTCCAAGAACAGTAGGAAAACCAGTGTAGCTGGAACCCAGTGAAAGGAAATGAAATCAAAGAGCTGAGCAGGGACAAGGTTGTGTGTCTGGCCGAAGGCAATGACGAGCAGCACAATGTCTTCCAGGAACAATGGAGGTGGAAGGTTAACTTGAGCTGGGAGGCTGGGTATGAAATCATCTCTTGATCATCCTCGAAAACCACTCCAGCTGCTCTGAAGAACAGATTATAAGAGGGCAGTCATGAAGATTGGAATCATAGGAGGGGAAATTTTGCCGTTGCCTTAGCAAAGGATTGACAGTAATGGCTCCTTTGATTCATCAGAGGATGATGAATCCCTTGGTGCTGGTCAGTCTGGAAGACAGGTGTGGTTTATCAGACTTGCCACCCTAAGGCACAGTCACTGGGAGCTGAGGGTCACTGATTCACTGTTAGCAGGATGCCAATCTCCCCACCCCGACTCTGGCCATTCCTTTCCAATGGATTGGAAAGATGGGCTTCCCTGTAATTATCCTGAAGCCACATCCATCCCAAAGGGAAGTTGCTGGGAGCCATGAGATTTTCTCACCCTATAGCCACGAGTGTGGTGGCAGCTTTGAAACATGACCACAAATGTTTTGGCCCTCCTCCAACTGAGAGATGGGCTCCCTGTCTCCTTCTCTTGAATCTCGGCAGGTTTGTGAGTGCTTCACTAGAGAACAAGTAATATTCCATGACTTCTGAGGCCAGCTCAGAAAAGCTCATGCAGTTTCTGCCCTTTAAGAAAAAAAAATGTAAATGTTAGCTGGACGCGGTGGTGCACACACTTGTAATCCCAGTGGCTTGGCTTGGGAGGCTGAGGCAGGAGGATCTCGAGTTCAAAGCCAGCCTCAGCAATTTAGTGAGGCCCTGAGTAACTCAGTGAGACCCTGTCACTAAATAAAATACAATAAAGGGCTGGGGATGTGGCTCAGTGGGAACGCCCCTGGGTTCAATCCCTGATACCCACCCCCAAAAATGAACACGGTTGTATTGTTTTGATTTTCAGACTATGCAAATATATTCTTGCAGTTCTTCAAAAACTTAAATTTAAAAAAAAGGAAGCATATCAAAATGCAGTCAGGTGACTTGGACATTCTTGCTGGGGCCACAGGTGTGGACTGCTGTAGAAGTCCTGGGATGCCACAGATGCCCCCCACCCCGCTTTTTTCTAACTTTTCCAAATCAAGTCACGCCCCCAGGGGTACAACAATGAAGTCAGTCAAGGTCCCCTTGCAAAGTCCTCCCTTCCCGTGCATCTTTGAAGCATGCCAGGATTAATTAGGTCCAAGCTAATTAGAAAGGATTCCAGCTTCAGTTCATGTGTCAGTACTCTTCTGATTTTTTCCTGAGGCAGCAGGGCACAGAACCAAGAATAGACTCTCTAGCTCAGTGCCTGCACTCAAAGTCCACTTCAGCCACTCACTGGCTGTGTGACCTTGGGCAATTTGTTAAACTTCTCTGAGCTGTAGCTTCCTCATCTGAGAACCAGGGGCAGGACCCAGAGGTCTATCTCGGCAGCCAGCTTCTCTGTGAATTCTTGGGCACCCTGAGGCCAGAAAACCTCTGCATTTGGAGCAAGTCCTCAAGAAATGGGAAGAAAGATGCCTTTCATGTCCTTCCAATGAGCCCAAGAAAATCAAAATATTAGAGGAAAAACACGTTTTGACTCACAGTTTCTGAGGGTCAGTCCGCAGCTGGCTGCCTTGCTTTGGGCCTGAGAAGAAGCAGAACTTGGTGGCAGAGGGGCATGAAGGGTGGAGGGAAGTTGTCCAGGTCATGGCAACTGGGACGCAGAGAGGGGAAGGGGCCAGGAGACCCACCTCCCGGGGCAGACGCCTGCCTCCTCCAGCACGTCTCACCTTCTCGCGGTCCATGCAGGTTTCAAAGGCGGAGCCCACTGGCAGCCAGAGCCCCAGGATGCAGCCACTTTCCCACCCTGAACCTGCTGCGCCGCTGAGCAGGCCTTCAACACACGGGCCTTAGCAGAACAGTCCAGACCCCAATCTAACCACCCCCGGCTCCAGGGCCTGCTCAGCAGACTCGGGCCTGGACCTTCCTCACTCACTCCCGCCAGCTCATGATGCCCCAAATAATTTTTCTCTGCCTCCTAACCTCCCCGAGGGAGGCTGCAGACACCATCCTCCTCCTCTCTGATTGCTTTATCAGCCTTTCCACTGCCGACCAGCACAACTACAGAGGAGGGGAGGGTTATTGGGGGCTCACGCTTTCAGAGATCTAAGTCCGTGGACAGCCGACTCCATTCCTCGGGCTCAAGGTGAGGCAGGACATCACGGCAGAGGAGTGAGGCAGAGGGAAGGGCTCACGTGGTGATCAGAAAGCAGAGGAGGTCTTCACCTGCCAGATACAGACATATGCCCCACAGCCGCCCCCAGGAGCCTCTTCCTCCAGCCCACCCCACAGGCCTCCAGGGCCACTCAGTCAATCCCATCGGGGATCAGTTCACTGACCAGGTTTTTGAGGGACACACGTCTAAACCATAACTCTGACAGTTGGAATGTGTCCCCAAAAGTTCTTGTGTTGGAACCTTGTTTCAGTACACACAGGAGGCGGAGCCTTTAAGGTGCAGTCAGGTCTTTACAAAGGAGTGACGCCCTTCTCATGGGTGGGATCTCCCTCGGAGAGCAGCCGTCACACAGCCAGGCTGCCCGGGGCTCTGCCTCTCCTGTGCTCCTGCTCCCCTTCCATTTTCCCATCATGAACAGAAGCCCGTGTGGCCCTCACCAGAGACAACTGCCTTGATAGTGGGTTTTCCAGCTTCCAGAACTGTGCAGCAAAACAAGCTTCTTTATCAATTATTAAACCTCAGATGTCTATTTTAGCCACAGAAAATCGACCAAGACCCTCACCAAAAAGAAAGCCTAATATTGTGTGCAGTAACAAATACTCTGCTAAAGTACGGGCTCTGCCAGCTCCCTTGCAGCTAAGAGTGGTCAGGAGACACAGATCTACCCACGGCACACAGGCTGAGGTTTCTGCTGAGCATCTCTGTGTTCAAATAAAAATATAAAACTCAAAGAAAGAAAAATTTTAAAAAGGGGTTTTCCCCTTTTTTAAAATTGAGAATGGAGACGGGATGCCCAGGGAGACAAGAGCCGTCTTTGTGAACATTCATGTGAACATTCGGTAACAAGCATGAGCACAAGATCCTTATGACCTGGAGACCTGCAAAGCCCCCGGTGGCATCATGAGAATATGCCAGACAGGGACCACCTACTACAGAAGGTTTTGTCCACAGGCTGTTAGACACTTTTTATTTTTGTTTTATTTTTTAATTTTTTTAAAACTGGGAATTAAACCCAGAGGCACTTTACCAATGAGTCATATTCTCAGTGCTTTTTATATTTTATTTTGAGACATGGTCTTACTAAGTTGCCTAGGGCCTCATTAAGTTGCCGAGGCTGGCCTGAAACTTGCAATCCTCCTGCCTCAGCCTCCTAAGTTGCTGAAATTATAGACATGCACCACCATGCCCAGCTTAGACCCCTTTTGAACTTAATCCACAGATTTTTTCTTTTAGTTATATCAACATTTACCACGATAGAAATTAAAACCAATAACTTCAAAAAGTACTGATTCATTTAAAAACAATAAATCTGTTAACTTTTTTTAAAAAGTCAAAAATGACTCTATTTTTCAAAACAAAACAAAGTGAGTGGAGAGTGGCCTCGTGTCCCACACTCGCAGACCTTTAGTGTCTGGCTTCACGGGATGCCCTGTGTCCCCACGTTGGCTTCTGCATGGGTCTCTTGCATGGCCTCCCCAGATGTGTAGTTGGGCAAGGACCTCGCAGACCCCTGGGGTCCTTGGGCCACACTTTGGAGGGCATGGTGTAGCCGTTCGCTTTAATCCTACATCCTTGAAAATATAGAGAACCAAGAAAAACCGAGGAGGAAGAGACATCCCAAACGCCTGGACCAGGAGTCGAGGACGTCATCCGCAGAGCCATGGGGTGCCTCTCGCCCTCAGGGAGGGGTGCGGCCGTGGGGTGGTAAGGCTCGGGTGGGCGCCGCTGGGAGACTTACTTTTGAGATGAGCTTGGGAAGAAGGTGCATGTCAGATAGCCAAGGAGGGGCAGCAGGTGCTTCTGTGACTGGACACTCGGGGCACCCCTCCTTCGTGGGCAAACCCTCTGTCGCTGGGTCTTGGCCTGGCCCTGCCTCGCCCAGAGCTACAGGAGCCAGAGGGCCTCTTTCTCACATTCTGGAGGCTACAGAAGGAGCACACAGCCGAGGCTCACCCTTCCTCTTTGCAGGTGATGGAGGACTTCCTCATGGCAGCCAGGGACAGCCTCGTGGAGTGGTCCCTAGGTATGACCTTGGCCGGGTTTCCAGCAGCAGGACTTCCCAGGATCCCCTTGTGCTGGCTGAACTTGACCCCAGACTTCCTGCTGCTCGGAATACCTGTATCCCCACAGATTCTTTTCTAAGGCGGAGCCTTGGAGAGGGCTGGGGGAGGCCCCTGCTCAGGCCCGACTCCACCCTGCTGCTTCCCCGTACCCCCCCAGCACCCATCACCCAGTACCCCACCCAGCACCCACCACCCGGCTGGTCTCCCTGACGCAGCCTCCATCTCCCACAGTATCCAGCGTAACCCTGTGGAGAAGCCTGGGGACTACAGCACTTCCAAACAACTGCCCCCCACGGAGCAGCCAGGTCTCACCAGTCTGCTGAGGGTCTGAACGCAGGGTCCTCCCCTCACACCTCAGATCTCCAACACTCCTTCAAATGCAACCACTCAAACATTACTTTAAATTTACACTCTATTTGTGAAACAGAGGGCAAGGAAGTAATTCATGACTTACCACATATTCTGTGATTCCTTTACAACGACTTTGTCACGTTTTCAATTCCTGGGCCAACAGCCCCCAGTGCAGATCACATTCTTGTTCCTTGGGCCGTCCTGCCTCACTCCAAAGAGGTCACAGGCTTGGCCACAGGCTTTGGCCTCCAAAACGCACAGGTTGAGATGTGTCACATACATCAGCAGGACACAACACTCTCCACTGCAGAGCACTAGAGTATTCGTGAGCTATATTTGTGCTTAAAAGGTTTAGCTTGACCTCCTTTTTCTGCCATGAGAAAGAGGATCATGGCTCAGGGGATGTCATACCTCCAGCCAGGAACCCAGAATACGGGCACGTAGTGAGGAGCAAAGATTGCCCATCACTCATAGCCAGACAGTAACTGTATTTTTTTCCTACAGCTGCTAATAATAATAATAATAATAATACCACATACTGTGTGGCTTAAACAACAGATATTTATTCTCTCTCAGTTCTGATAGTCAGAAGTCCAATCAAGGCGTCGGCAGGACTGTCCCATGCCCTTCCTCCAGCATCTGGACATTCGGGGTGATCCTTGACGTCCCTTGCTTTGCAGGAGCATCGCTGACTCCCCCTTCATCTTCACCTGCTGCTCTCCTTGGACACCTGTTGGTCTCCAAATTCCCTCTTTATGCAAGGACATTGGTCGTACTAAATTAGGGCCCACCCAATGTCCAAATTTCAACCTGATTTCCTCTGTAAAGTCCCTATGGCTCAATAAGGACCTGTTGTCACATTGGAGTACTGGACTTCAACCTCTGAACGTGGGGAGGCCATTCAGCCCCTCACAGAGACCATTGCCCTGTGTTCTCAGCTGAAAACACGTCCCGCTGCCTCTCTCCCAGCTGTATTTTCGGGGCCAGCCCCGCTCCTGGCTTCCCTTCCTGGTAACGGCCTGGAGCCTCTCTAATGCACTGAGGGCAAACAGGTGCCCCCGGGAGCAGTCCTGACCCCCACCTCTCCACCAGCCCGGAGCCTGGCTCCTGGCTCCCAGGAGGCCGACCCGGCAGCCTTGCTCAGCAGACCACCAGCCATTAGGTTTCTGTGCCTGTTTTCTCACCTGGTCTGTGGTCTCCCCCAAACCAGGATTAAGTCACGGGAACTGAGTCCAAATGACTCTCAACCCCCACACTCTCAAATCAGACCCCCTCGATGACTGGCATTTGCCTGTCTTGGACCTTAGAGCAAGTCTGCAGGCTTGAGTACCTAGGGGCACCCACATGCTGCCCCAGACAGGCTCTGCCCTCCAGGAGCTCTGTGTCCTGGGAAGAGACACTTCACACAGGGAAGGGGCAGAAGGCCCAGGGTCGGGTACTCAAGAGGGGAAACAGACGGGGCCTTCCAGAGGGGCGGGCTCCCGAGGGGCCAGGAGTCTCCTTGTCAGCGGAGGAATGGAGAAGAGCGCGAGCCAAGACTCACGGGGATTTTGTGGAAATGGCTTCGTGTGACTGGGGAAAGAGCCATGGAGGAGAAATGAAACAGGGGTGGGGACAGGGTGGTGGCAGATGATGCAGGACCTGGCTTCCGGTGGGTTCCTCGACTGGGAGCACGGGGACAGTTGACAGGAACAAGGAGGTGGGTGTCATGCAGGGAGGGGGCTGGGGAGGCCAGGCTGAATCAGTGACCATGGGATGGCCAAAGATGGCCGGTGTGAGGGACCTTGAGGAGCACAGGAAGCTTTCTGCCCCTGTTGGTTCTTCCTTCTGTTTGTTCTCAAAACCACTCCTCCTGCTGCCTCTGGCGCACATCTCAGGTAATGAGTGACTTGGTGCGACACAGGAGACCCCAGGGTCAAGGTTTGGATCTGGAATGTTCTGGTGGAAGGCGTGGGTCCCATGGCCCCAGGGTCCAGAGGCGGGGCTTTGGGGAAGTGGTGGGACCAGGAGGGCGCTGACCTCATCAGTAGTCTGATCCACCTGATGGGTCACTGATTGGAGTGGACAACTGGTGGTAACCGGAGGGACATGGGTGGAGGATGTAGGCCACGGGGGCCAGGCCTGTGGGACTCCATCTTGTCCCAGGCCTGCCTCTCCTTCCCAGTCTTCATGAGCTGAGAAGCTTTCCTCCACCACCCCCTTCCACCACAAGGCTCCTGCCTCGAAGCCAGTGAATCATTGACTCAAACCTCTGAAACCACGGCCCAAACAAATCTCCCCCCCTCCGGGTGTGTGTGTCAGGCATGGTGGTTACAGCAACAGGAAGGTGGCCCACCCTGTGTGGTCAGAGGCCTGGCGTGTGACCAAAGTCAGGAGAAAGGAGCCCCTTAATGATTCAGGAAGGGCAGGCAGCGGGTTTGGGGTCCATCCCAAACAAGTACCGTATAGTCCTCCCGAGGGCTGGGCGCTAGGGATGGAGCAGTGATTAAGAGATAAGCCTGTCCTGGGGGCCCGATGGCTCCGTGGGCCAGAGACACCAAGAAACTGGCAGTTGCGGTGAAATAAAAAATGTTTTTAAGTGCTCTGGGAATCCAGTGGTGGGGATGGAGGCAGGTAGGATGACTCCCGCTGCCTAGATGAACTCACTGGAAACACGCGGAACTGTAGGGGGACAGGCATCCTCTCCCCAGATCTGGAAGGTGGGGGAAAGTGGGTTCCAGTATTCACCCAACATGAGCAGCCCCAGACGGGGAAGGGGGCAGACCCGCTCCAACATCAGAGGGAACCAGCCCGAGCTACGTTTTTATTGGTTTTCTGAAACAGTAGACAGCAAAACAGCATTTATGAGAAAATATATGCTGAAAATATAAAGAACAACACACGGCAAGCACCTGTGGAGCCGGCGTGGGCGGCCCTCGGGGAGCTGGAGTCAGGACGCAGTGGGGCCTGAGGAGCCTTCCTTGCCTCTCGGCCAGTTCCCTTTCCTTTCCCTTCAGACAGGGCCAGCGACTTGGATTCCGTGCGTTTAGTTCCTTGCTGTTTACTAGTCTAACCAGCGTCTGTCCCTGACACTCTCCGTCCTCTCCCCTTGGTGCGACACCTCCGAGGTCTTCAGGGTTCCTGGGCTTCGTCCCACTGTCGTGGCCGCTGCCTGTTGTCCATCTTACCTCGCTTCCCTTTTGTTTTCTGATTTTTGACAGAGAACTCAGGTCCCTTCGAAGGTTATCTGTGGGGCTAGGCACAGTCGTGCACGCCTGTCATCCCAGGGACCGGAGGTTGAGACAGGAGGACCAGGTTCGAGACTAACCACCTCAACTTAGCAAGACCCTGTCTCAATATTTTAAAATTTTATTTTTTAAATTGGGGACGTAGCTCAGTGATAAAGGTTCAATCCCTAGTACCAAGAAGGAGGAGAAGGAGAAAAAGAATATCTGTCCTAAAATGTGAAGTCCTCCCAAGATGCTTTGTTTCTGCCAAGTTTCTGGAGACCCAACTAAGGGACCTCTTTAAACCCCTGCAGCTTGGGATTGTTCAGGTAGTGCACACTGGAAAGGCAGCACCAGGTTAGAGGCTGGGCCTTCTCTCCCCTGGGGTGTATCTAATCTCAACAGCCCGGGTTTCTGAGCCAGGAGGAGGACAGATCTTACCATCCCTTTTTACAGGGGATTAAACAAAGGCTGAGCAGGTACCAGTCCCAGGCAGCACAGTGCAGGCTCACAACAAGTGCTAGGGGGTTATCTTTGGTGCTTGTCGAAAACTTGTCTGAGAAGCATGACTGTAAAACGGAATTTGAAAATCTCAGGTGACCTTGGGTTCCTGGGTTCCAGCCCAGCTGTGCGCACAGGTGAGCCTCAGGTCGCGGCCATTCCAGACTTGCTCCAGTCTTGGTGTCCACCCTCTCTCCCCGGCAGTCAGTGATCTTTGACAAATCAGATCACGTTACTCCTGCTCCCCGCCCTTGGGGGGTTCTGACTGTACCTGGAACCACCATGGGCGCCACTGACTGCGCTCCAGAGCCCTCCCTGCCTTCCCTCCCAGGCCGGACGAGGAACCTGGGGCCTTTGCATTCATTCTCCCTTCGGCACCCCCCAGGAACCTGGCTGCTTCCCTCACTCCTGCCTAAGCCGTACCCTGCGCTACTTTCTTCATAGCGGTTGTCCCTCTGAAACACTCACTGTCCCTTACTCAGGGACTCTCTCCTGCTGGAATGTCAGCCAGGAGGGTGGGGACCTGGATGCCGTATTCACACCTGTGACCTAGGAATCAGGACCGGCCAGGTATGCCCAGCTCAGCTGAGTCCTCCCTGGGGCAGGCACTATTCTAGTCTGACATGAACCGCGTGAACCCCTCCTGGGCTCAGAAACAACCAAAGAGGAAAGTGCCACATCCCCACTCCACGTTACAGGGGAGGCAAGTGATGAGGAGAAGCGGAGCCGGGGGAGTGGCAGGGTCTCTGCCTCCTGGAGCGCACTTTCCTGGCACAATCGCCAAGACTCGGAACCTCGTCTGGGCCTCTTTTTTTTTTTTTTTGTACCAGGGGTTGAACCCAGGGGCACTTTATCACTAAGCCACATCCCCAGCCCTTCTCCTTTTTTATGTTGAGACGGGGTCTCACTTAGCTACTTAGAGTCTCACATAAGTTGCTGAGGCTAGACTCGAACTTGCAATCCCTCTGCCTTAGCCTCCCCAGTTGCTGGGATCACAGGCCACTCCCTGGGCCCTGCTCAGTGGGCCCGGCTTGGTCTGTGCTTTCAATCACCACCACATAAATACTCTCTTTAATAAATATGCACTGAACATAGGGATGGCTCAGTCAATGTCCCCAACTGCTTCAGCAGATGCTCCTCAGTCACCAGGGACTCAACACACACAAAACTAAACTCTGGTTCTTCCTGCAAAGACTTGCTTATTTCCCATTCTCAACTCCTTCCTCTTCCCCACCCCCCCTCCCAACGAGCATCACTGAGCAGAGCCCATGGGTTCTACCCCTGACCTCTCCTCCCCACCTCTGCGGAGTCCAGGGTGCCTCAGGCCCACCCCTGCCCTCCATCCCTCTCCAGAAACATTCTTCCAGGACGCCCAGGTGCTTCCTCCTCCTTCAGATAAACCCCAAACCCTTGGTCTGTCCCCCAAGGCTCCAGCCATCTGCCCCCCACTTCTGCCTCCTGATCCATCTCTCCCGCCTTCCTGCTCACCCGTCTGTGCCTGTGCTCCACCCATGGCTGCTGTGTTTCCGTCTCTGCTCTGCTTGTCTCAGGGCTCAGCAGTGGGAGCTCTGAAGGGGCATCTTCCCGCTGGCCCACCCTCAATGCCACCTCCCTCGCAGAAGCCAGCTCCTGCAGCTCGCCCGTCCCACTGCGTGCTCCCTCTACCAATCAGCCTCTCCATTAGTCATCATCTGCTCAGTGCTGACCAGCTTTCTTGCAAGCAACCACACCCTGTGAGAGCAGAGGTTTTTGTCTGTCCTGTTGACCGTGGGTGAATACATAGTTTACATTAATTATTCATATGAATTTTGATTTATAAACTCAATTTCTCTATCGAAGAGAGAATGATGGGGATATATCTCAGCAGTAGAGCACTTGCCTACTAGGCTCAATGCCCTAGGTTCAATACCAATGTTGAGAAAAAAGAAAGTCTTTGGAAAGCAGTTCCCCAAAGACTGAGACCTTCCAGTGTAGGCGGGGCATGTGCTTGGGTGAGGGCGAAAGCTGCACTTCCCTCTGCTGCCACAAGGGGGTGGGCAGTGCCTTTCTTTAAAGGCCGAAGAAGGGGTATCTGTCCCAAAGAGAATCACCTCCCCACAAATTTGCCAGGCAGTGGGATGGGCGGTTCTTCCAGGAACTGGACCCGATTGAGGCTATCACTGACGCACTAGGTCCCCCCAAGGAAGTCTGGGACCCACCTAGACTGTGGCCCTCTTGGGGGTGGGGACGGGATCTTCCTGGGGTGCACTTCCAGGAGGTGACACTAAAGTGCTGTTTGTTTGTTTTCTCTTTCTTTCTTTCTTTCTTTCCCTCTCTCTCTCTCTCTCTCTCTCTCTCTCTCTCTCTCTCTCTCTCTCTCTTTCTTTCTTTCTTTCTTTCTTTCTTCTTTTTTCAGTACCGGGGATTGAACCCAAGGGCACTAGACCACTGAGCCACATCCTCAGCCCTTTTTTTTTTTTATTTGAGTCTCACTAGGTTGCTGACAGCCTCTCTGGGACCCGTGAGCGCTCAACTTCTGCAGCCTTTCTCCTGCCAAAGGACAAAAGCCTGGGTTCTGCCACTTAACGGCTGTGAGTTTAATTTTTTGCCCCCAAAAAGGACAGAGTGGTGTTCTAGCTCCCAGCCCTCAGAATGCAGCCTTATTTGGAGATGGGCATTTCTATGGAGGTAGTCAGGCTGAGATGCAGTCACTGGGGCAGGCCCTCATCCAACACAGCGTGTCCTTGTGGAAAGGGGAACGGGGACAGACCGGGTGTCTTCTCATCCTGCAGAGATTCGCAAGTCAGAAGCGAGGACACAGGCCTGGGACAGACCTTTCCCTCACACCCCCGGAAGGAACATGGCCCTGTCAACACCTTGACCTTGTCCTTCTGGCCTCCAGAACCCTGGGAGAAACCGCTGTTATTTAGACCACTCCGTTGATAGCATTTTTTGATGGCAGCGCAGGGAAACTAGGACACCCACCCCTGTAAACTAGGGACAAAAACACACCCTTCCTCAGAGAGAGAGGCAATGAAATGATGGCTGTCAGTGCCAAGCACGGACCCAGCTCCATGGGCAACTGGGAGGGATGGGACTTAAACAGCGGGTCACTACCCCTACTCCGTCCACACACAGGAACAACCTCAGGGAGCTCAGGGGCGGGGGTCAACTGAGCCTCAGGCTCCTTCCTTTCTCCTTGAGGGATTCCAGGAGAAACCAGGCACAGTGGTGCATGCCTGTGGTCCTAGCTACTTAGGAGGCTGAGGCAGGAGGATCACTGGAGACCAGGTGGGCAACATAGCAAGACCCGGTCTAAAAAATAAATAAATGAATAAAATAAACCAGGCAAGATGGCACTCCTGTAATCCCAGACACTCGGGAGACTGAGGTGGTAGGATCACAAGTTCCAGGACAACCTCAGCAACTTAGAGTGACCCTGCCTCAAAATAAAAAATAAAAAGTTGCTGGAGGTATAGCTCCATAATAAGAGTGCCCCTGGGTTTAATCTCCAGTACCAAAAAATAAGTGGAACAAAAACAGAGACCATGCTGGGTGTAGTGGTGCATGCCTGTAATCCCAGATTCTTGGGAGGCTAAGGCAGGAGGATCACGAGTTTGAGGCCAGCCTCAGCAATTTAGCAAGGCCCTAAGCAACTTAAGGAGACCTTGTTTCAAAATAAAAAGGACTGGGGAGGTGACTCAGTGATTCAGCAACCTGGGTTCAATAAAATAAAGCTTTAATGTTGAAGCATCACCCAGGTTTTTATGTAGCACAGAATTCTATTAAGAAGCAGATGACACTATATGGGGTTTGCTTCCCACAACTGGCAGGGCTCAGCAGAACAACGGGCAACACCACCATTTTTGCAGATTGCCCATTGATTAAAGCACCAAACAACAGAATCCATTGCAGTTGGTTTAATATAAGGCCAGAGCATCTAAAGTCACAAAGACAGCAAATATGTCCCACATCACAGGGGTTAGAAGATCTCTTTCTGGAAGATGCCCGGGCCACCACCGCTCGCCATGGCTGACGCTCAGAGCTGGATGCCATCTGGGGAAGAGGTGAGCGTAAGGTTAGGGCTGGGGCCTGCAGGCAAACCCCTGGCCCTGTAGTGTCCTGTCAGGAGACATGCTCACTCACTCATCCACTGCACAAATACTTAGGGACTGTCTCCTCTGTGCCTGGGACCGTGCTGGGAACAGAGGGATCAAGAACACAGAGGCACAGGGTTCTTATCGGGTGCTTAGAACCTACTGGATACGACAGCATTGAAACAGTGAGCCCCTGGGGAGAGGACAGGGGTTCTGCGCGAAGGATCCTGAACAGATCCTTGCACCTGACAGGTCGAGGCCACCTCAGAAATGAGCCATGCAGGTGCTCGCCCACCAGGGGACCCACAAGAAGGGAGCAATCCTCCAAGCCGGGGTAGGGAAGGCGCAGAGCCACTGAGCAGGGACAGGGGAGCAGGTGAGGTGGTGGGGATTCTGTCGAGGCACTTCTGGCAGTGACCTTCTGCCCAGCGGACTGAGGAGGACGTGCCAGTCTGTGGTTCACAGGCAGGTCGCCACCTCCTCCTCCAAGGGCAGGAGAGCCCCGGAGGCTGAGAGTCGCTGAGCAGCTGTGGGGCATGTGGGGTCCCCCATCCACCTCCTTCCCCAGACCCCGCCTTCAGGCCATCGCGAGCCTCACCAGCGCTGCGGCCATGTCCCCCACAGACACGCATGCACTCCTCCTCCATCAGGAAGGAGTTCTTCTTCCTCCTGCAGCCACCGTACACAAAGGTCTCGCAGTGTCCCGAGTTGGCATTGTAGAAGAACATCCTCATCGAGGCCCTGCAGGGGCCCGTGTAGGGAGGCTCCAGGCAGAAGGCCGGCGGCGCATCTGCAGGAACAGAGAAGGCCCTCGGTCAGCTAGGAAGGACGGTCACACAGCAACAGGCACACAGCAAGTGATGGAAACCTGGCAAGTCCAGCAACAGGGATGGGGGAAGGGTAGAAATGCGACAACCTGCTTCCTGGGACGTTATTATTGACCCTGTTGGGTGTGGCAATGAGATGGTGATAATGTAAAATAAACCATACGTCCTCAGGGAAGCATTTGCTGATTAATTCGAATGATGCCTGAGCTGGGCGCAGTGGCGCAGGCCTGTAAATCCAGCAGCCTGGGAAGCTGAGGCAGGAGGATTGAGTCAAAGCCAGCCTCGGCAACTTAGCAAGACCCTAAACAACTCAGTGAGACCCTGTCTCTAAATAAAAAAAATATATTTTTTTAAAAAGGACTGGGGATGTGGCTCAGTGGTTAAGCATCCCTGGGTTCAATCCCTGATACCCGCCCCCGCAAAAAACCCTGAGATTTTATTATTAAAAACTCCAGAAAATATAGGAAAAAAGGAGAAAATATATAAACAGTATTCTTTGTATGTCAATTATTTGAGCTGAATAATGGGTTCATAAAGGTTTATCATACTATTCTCTTTACTTTTACTCATGTTTGTTTCATTTAAAAAGTTTTAGCCAGTCGCAGCGATGCACACCTATAATCCCATCAGCTCCGGAAGCTGAGGCAGGAGGACTGCGAGTTCAAAGCCAGCCTCAGCAAAAGTGAGGCTCTAAGCAACTCAGTGAGAACCCTGTCTCTAAATAAAATACAAAATAGGGCTGGGGGTGTGGCTCAGTGGTTGAGTGCCCCTGAGTTCAATCCCCAGTACACAAATAAAATTAAAAGTTTTAAAAGAGCCCGGTGCAGTAGTGCATGCCTGTTATCCCAGAAGCCCAGGAGGCTGAGGCAGGAGGATCACAAATTTAAAGTCAGCCTCTGCAACTCAGTGAGGGTCCTAAGCAACTTAGCGAGACCCTGTCTCTAAATAAAATATTAAAAAGGGCTAGGGATGTAACTCAGTGGTTAAGCACCCCTGGGTTCAGTTCCTGGTACCAAAACCTAAAATCAAAAGGGCTGGGGATGTGGCTCAGTAGTACAGCACTCTTGGAATCAATCCCCAGTTTAAAAAAAAAAAAATTCTTTTTATCTTACTCTCTTCCACTATTATGATGAGTCTATATTCTTTTTATAATTCAAAAAGTAAATATTACAAAATATATTACAAGCTTTGTAAACTAATAAATAAATAATATTCTGGGAGACTATTTATTGACAGTGGAAAATGGTGGCAGTGTACTTTGGACTGAGAAAAACACTGTGTGCGGTGACATCCTGTGTTGGTGAGGAGTGGAGCCGACGCTGAGTGTGGCAGTCAACCCTTTTAGCAGCAAACTTCACTTTTAAATGAGCTTTGACCACAAGAAAGTTGTCTGGAAGGTCCATGGACGTGGGCTCCAGAGCCCCTTCCTCAGCGTTCTCACTAGCCCCCGCCCCCATTTGTCCCTCCCCTTCCCTTCTGGGTACACCGTAGGGCTTGGAAGCAACATGGGAACCCCCAGACTACATGTTCTCTAAGGTGCCACTCAAGGGCTGTGTGACCCCAGGTAATAAAGTTAACCGTCCTGAGCCAGCGGTCCGTCCCCGACACCAGTTGAGTTCCTGGGGCTGATCATACTACTGACCCACCAACCGGCTAGACAACCTGGGGCCCCACAGCCCATCTCAGTTTTGACAATACTCTAGAACAGTTCACAGAACTCAGGAAGGCCCTTTGTTTACTGTCACAGTTTATTATGAAAGACACAACTCGGGGACAGCCCAAAGGAAGAGATCTGTGGGGGGTGAGGGCTTCCATGCCCTCCCCAGGGCGCGCCTCCCGCCCAGCGCATGGAAGTGTTCACCCACCTGGAAGCTCCCCAAATCCATCCTTATGGGTCTATTCACCGTTACTGCAGCATGATGGATTTGACCATCAGCCCTTGGTGACCTCACTCAATCTCGGAGCCCCCTGGCCTCCCAGGAGATCAGGGGTAGGGCTGAAACTTCAGGCTCTCTGACCTCCAAGTTGGTCTGGAACCCCGCGGGGGAGGAGGGTCTCCCTTCAGTCACCCAGTGGCACACAGGACGGTAAATGCCAAGAGTTCCAGGGGCACATGCCAGGAACTGGGAACTGAAACTAAATATTTACTCTTCTATACCACAGGGAGTTTCAGGGAAGGGGCCGAGGCCGGGGAGGGTAAAGACCAGGAACAGACAATTTCTCAGAGAGGGGTCCAGGATCTGATAAGCATTTGCTATGATAAACTTTTTTTTTTTAAAACTGGGGATTGAACCTACGGGTGCTTTACCACTGAGCTATATCCACAGCCCTTTCTTTTTGAATCAGGGTCTCTCTGTGTTGCTGAGGGTCTTACTAAATTGTTGAGACTGGACTTGAACTTGCAATCCTCCTGCCTCAGCTCCCCTGTCGCTGAGATTACAGGCGTGTGCCTCCGTGCCCAGCAGCCCTGGTAAACTTTTTAGAGTCATGATGTTAAAACCCTGGAGTTAAAACCCATTAGTCCTACATTTTCAATTCTACAAACATTTGAACACAAATGCATCAACATAGGATGGAACCCAGCACAGTGGTGCACACCTGGAATCCCACGACTGTGGAGCTGAGGGGGGAGGTTCAAGGCCAGTCTCAGCACTTTAGTGACAGTAAAGCACCCCTGGGTTCAATAACTGGTATTGAGTGTGGGGGGAATTATATATATATATTTATACACATATATATGAATTTTTAAAAAATATTTTTTTTTAGTTGTAGTTGACACAATACCCTTAATTTATTTATTTATTTTTATGTGGTGCTGAGGATTGAACCCAGGGCTTTGCACATGCGAGGCGAGCACTCTACCGCTGAGCCACAATCCCAGCCCCATATATGGATTTTTTATTTATTTATTTATTTTTTTTGTGGTGGGGGGTATGAGAGATTGAACCCAGGGGTGCTTAACCACTGAACTATATCCCTGGCCCTTGTTACTCTTTTATTTTGAGACAGGGTCTCAGTAAAGTGCTAAGGCTGGCTTTGAACTTATGATCCTCCTGTTTTAGCCTCCAGAGCAACTGGGATTCCAGGCTTGGACCACCCACCCCTAGCTACATTACTGTATGTTATCCCAGTGAATATAAAGAACCAGGCACTGTTGCACACCCAGCAACTCAAGAGGCTGAGGCAGGAGGATCGAAAGTTTCAGACCAGCCTCAGCAATTTTGCTAGACTATAAGCAATTTAGCAGACCCTATCTCAAAATAAAAAATAAAAAGGACTGGGGATGTGGCTCAGATGTAAAGCATCCCTGGGTTCCACCCTAGATACCAAAAATAAAACAAAAACAAAACAACAAAAATAAATACAATTCCTTGAAATCAAGTTGAAAACCAAGAGAACACTTTCATGAATAAATCTTATGTATTCCATGTCCACTATGTACGTACTAGTTTGTTCCTTTGAACATCTACAAGTAACTTTTGCAGCAAAATCTATGCCATTTTCACATGGATTTAAAAGTATTTTCAAACACTCTAATCATTCACCTATTACTTTTCTCCAAAGAATGGCCTGGCTGGGTACGGTGGTGCACACCTTAATTCCAATGGCTCCAGAGGCTGAGGCAGGAGGATTGCAAACTCAAAGCCAGCCTCAGCAACTTAGCAAGGCCCTAAGCAACTCAGCAAGACTCTGTCCCTAAATAAAATATTTTAAAAGGCTGGAAATGTGGCTCAGTGGTTAAGTGCCCCTTGTTGAATCCCCAGTACAAAAAGGAAAAAAAAAAAAAAAAAACAGAATAGTCCTCTAAGAATATAATAATTATTTCAGAGTTACCATAAGTGGTATATCTGTTGCTCAATTTGTTTTTATAGGTATTCCACATCTGGGACAAAATGGGTTTAAAACATCCTAATTCCCCAAGAACAATCCAGAGAGATCTGACTCTACACACACACACACACACACACACACACCTGCTCCTTCAGGCTCTCCTACGGACCTCCTAGGAGAGGTGAGCCAGGACTTACCTTGGGAACTGGTGCCCATCACCAAGATGGCCAGGAGGACCAGGAGAGCCGCAGAGAGACAGAGCCGGTTCATCTTCCTGAGAAGGAGGGAGGCTGCTGTGGGACCCTAGGGACTGGCAGCTTTTCATACTCAAGCTGAGGGGTGGGAACTCATGTGATGGGAGGAGAGCAGAAGGGGGAGGAGCTGGGGTCCCACCCACCCATTGCCTTATCTCCCACCTGCCCAGCATTCCTGCCTCGCCTGCTTCCCCAAAAGGCTCAACAATCATGCTTTTGCACACAGTACCAGGGTGAGTCGCCTGGCATTTCCTTCAAGTGCAACCTCTGGGCTAGGCCTGAGCTGCTACCCTCCCCACAGGTGCCTCAGAAACCACAGTTTCCTCTCCTATGAAATCAGCTGCTGATGGGGCCAGGGCGCTGGGGCTGGGGGGAGGGCTGGGGCTGGGGCTGGGGCTCAGCGGCAGAACGCTTGCCTATGGTGTGCAAGGCCCTGGGTTCGATCCTCAGCACCACATAAAAATGAATAAATAAAACAAAGGTATTGTGTCCAACTACAACGAAAGGAAAGGAAAGGAAAGAAAGGAAAGGAAAGGAAAGGAAGGAAGGAAGGAAGAAATCAGCTGCTGGGCGGTACTTTTGAGGAGCAAGAGACCAGAGGTGGGCAAAGGAGTGGACAGAGAGAAGGTGCTTTCCAGGCAGCAACTCTGAAGGCTGAGGTGGGAGGATTGCAAGTTTCAGGCCAGCCTCAGCAATTTAGTGAGGCCCGAAGCAACTTAGTGAGACCCCATCTCAAAAAAAAAAAAAAAAAAAGGGCTGGGGATGTAGCTCAATGGTAAGGTGTCCCTGGTTCAATCCCCAGTACACATCATCCCCCCCAAAAAGAGAGAAGGTGCCTTTCCCACATTTTGGAAAACTGCAGGACCCTGGAGGAACCTGGGGAAAGTGGAAGAGGAGGCAAGATCAGGAAGAGATGGGTCACAAAGGAACCCCAGAATCTCTCTCTCCCACTGAAACGCCCCTCTGCCTGAACCTTTACCCTGCTTCTTGGAAACCTCAGTGCAAGTCACTCGACTTCTTTTGCAACAATGAAGGAGCTAGCCCCTACCTCCTCAGGGAATTAAGCAACTGTGTAGATTTCACTGTACCTGGATTGCACACCTGTGCTGCGCCCAGGTTAAATGGTCATTACAATGTTACTCCCACCCAGCCACCTTCAAGATCCTTCAGGTCTGCATCTGAACCACCCAGACCCACTGATTAATCCCCAACACTCTTGGGAGAGAAATGCCTTAATTCCTAGCTTATGCTAGAAAAAAAGTATCACGCAGGGCCTGCCCGGGTTGAAGAGCACATATTTCATTCACAGTAAAGTGGACCTGGGTTTGACAAATGACTGTCTGGGGGCCTCCATTCCCTCGTACGTAAAACGAGGTTGCTTTCAAAATCAACACCTATTTCTTAGGAAAGTTATGACGAGCATTTGAGACTAAGGAACGGAGAATGCTCTGGGTAGTCCAAGCTCCGTAATTCACATTTCACCATGACTTACACCAGTTCCCAGCAGAAAAGCCTGGGCCTGACTCAGGCCTGATGGAGGGTAGATGTACGCCCAGGAAGAGGCCGGGGGTAGTTGGAAGCCAGACCCCACAGCAGCCCCCAGAGCTGAGACGCACCATCCTTTTCTACCTACTACTATCATCAGCCAGTGGATCAGCCACAGGGAACGGGCAGGGGGTTCTCCGGACACAGACGGGGACCTTAGGGAAGAGGCGCGGCCAGCGCAAGCCCACACTGGCGGACCGCGCGGCGCCCCAGGGGAGTGTCCAGCTCCAGTTGGAGAAGCTGCCGACCCGGTCCGACCCGGGGGGCGGAAAGACCCCACCTGGAGTTGCACCGCCCCCTAGGCTGGGGCCTGGCCTGACCCTGGAGACCGGGAGAGTCTGCTCTCTGAGCCCCTGGGGTCCGGACCTCCCGCGGCTCCAAGGGAGCGTACACTGGAAGCCCCTTCCCCCATCCCCAAGTGCTGGTGGCTGGGCCGCGTTCCCCGCTGGAGCGTGCGGTGCTGAGCACGTGTTCCAAGAGCTGCTACTCTCCCACCGGAAGGTCGCCTCCCCAAGGGCGGGGATGGGGACACGTGGAATAGTTTTAAGAGCCCCTGCACCTGGGCACCCGCGTTGCCTTCTCGAGCTTGTTTCAATTCATTGCAATGGAAACGAAAACCGTGATTAACTGGGAAATCACTGCGCCTGCATGGGCCAGGTGCGGAATGGAAAGATCTTGAAGATACGATAAGGAACACGGCATTCCAGGACCGAGTCTGCAAAAGTCTCTTCGTCTGCATTCTTTTAAAATTGGCTTGAGGGCTGGGGCTGGGGCTCAGTGATACAGCACTTGCCAAGCACGTGTGAGGCACCGAGTTAACTCTCAGCACCGCATATAAATAAATGAATGAAATAAAGGTCCATCAACAATTAAATATATTTACAAATGTGTGTGTGTGTGTGTGTGTGTGTGTGTGTGTGTGTGTGTTTACTGGCTTGATGCCAGGAGCCGTGGCTCTCGCCTGTAATTCCAGCGACTCGGCTGAGACAGAAGGATGTCCACATCAGCCTCAGCAATTCAGCGAGGCCCTAAACAACTTCCTGAGACCCTGACTCAAAATAAAAAGATAGAAACTGGTGGGGAAATTTCCTACGTCCATATATGAATACATGACCAGTGTAACTCCACATCAGGTATAACCACAAGAATGAGAAGCTATGCTCCATGTATGTATAATATGTCAAATACATTAAATAGGGGGAAGGGCATGTAGCTCAATGGTTCCATTCCCAGTACCAAATAAATAAATAAAATTGGCCTGATATCAGGTATGGTGGAGCACACCTGTAATCCCAGCAATTCAGGAAGTGGCAACGGGAGCATTTTAAATTCTCAAAGCCTCAGCAATTTATAAAGAACCTGCCTCAAAATAAATAAAATAAAAAGGGCTAGGGTTGAACTCTGAGATAGAAAGTCCCCAGATACAATCCAAAGTTAAAGGGGTTGGGGGGAGAGCTTGAATTTTATTTCACTTCTTAGATGTTTAATATTTTGCTTGAATTCCAGTTGCTCATTCTTCATGCTACAACCAGAGTGATCTTCTAAAAAAGTAAACCTGATCCCAGCAACTCAAGAGACTGAGGCAGAAGGATCCCAAGTTCAAAGCCAGCCTGAGCAATTTAGAGAGGCCCTAAGCAACTTAGCAAGATCTTGTCTCAAAATAAAAACTAAAAAGGGCTGGGGATGTGACTCAGTGGTTAAATGCCCCTGGGTTTAATCCCTGGTACCTCAGAAAATTGTACCCATGCTGGACTGGGGTGTACGTGTCTGTAATCCCAGCCCCTTGGGCGACTGAGGCAGGAGGATCCCAAGTTGAAGGCCAGCTTGAGAGATTTACAGAGAAGCTGTCTCAAAAAATAAAAAGTAAAAAGGCCTGGATGTCACTTAATTATAGAGTACCACTGGGTTCAGTCCCTAGAGGTGCACAGCACAGGCACACGCACAGATACACACACACACACACATACACACGCATGCACACACGCACACAGAGTAAAAGAAAAAAAAAGAAAGAAAAGAAAGCAGTTTCCATTGTATGATTTCATTTACTCAAAATCATTTAAAATGACAGACATTTAAAAGAAGAAAAGTGTTCCTCTGGGAGTCTGAGGTGAAAGTCCAATGAATAGGGTACTGTTAGGGCGCTGGTGACAGTCTGCAAAATTCATTGAGTTACACATTTATGCATACTCTGCCACACACGTGTGACATTCTACTTCAGTAAGCACAGGGAGAAGGAAGCCAAATTAACCGTGTCTCCTGTGGGATCTGATGATTCTTCTCTTTTCTTATTTTCCTTTAGTGCTAGGGAAGGAACCCAGGGGCACTGTGTCATGAGTTGTAATTCTAGTCCCCTTTTATTTTTATTTATTTTTTTTTTGACACAGGATCTCTATAAATTATCCAGGCTCAAACTTGTGATTCTCCTGCCTCCGCCCCCAAGGTGGCTGGGATTACAGGCATGTGCCACTGCCCCCGGCTGCATCCTTCTTAAAATGTGTGAAAGTATCATATCAGTCACTGTGTCAACCGCCAACAAGATGGCGCTGGGAGACCAGGGGCTGGGGCTGACCCTGCTGCCTGGGATGGGAACTATGCGGGGAATCCCTCCCAGTTGCAGGAGTCCAGGTGAGGCCCAGGCAGGATTCCAGATAAGCCTCTTGCCCAGGGACACTGGCCTGACACCTGCTGCCTCTGGCAAGTGGGTTCACCCCCATTCCTGCAGCAAGGCCCTGTGATCAAGGTAGCTTCATCTTTTCTAACTTTATCTTCTTTTTCCTTATCTATCTTGTGGTGCTGGGATGGAACCCAGGGCCCCACGCCTGCTCCCTGCTCACACTGGGCTCACACTGGGCTCCATGCTCAGCCCCAGACAGCTCGGTCTTGAACAGACTTCTCCAGGTGCCACAGAGAGCCTGCACGTCCCTGGTGGCAACCCCCTGCTGTTCCTCAGGAAACCAACTCTTGGCTCTGGAGGGGCCTCCCTGTCACTCATTTCAGGTTGACAGGTGACACTGGTGCTCCTGTCACCTGGTACCTGGTGCACCTGGCTTCCTCACCACTTGAGGCCACGCTGGCCCTCTGGCGGTGGCTTGTGTCACCTCTCCCCTGCTGACCAGCTCTGGACACAGGCAGCTTCCTCCACCCCTGGGACCTGTCCCCTCTCAGAGCTGTCCCTCCCCCTGGCCCCTGGCCCCTCCACCTTCCTGCCTGCTGATGCTGCAGCTTAAAGGTCACCTCCTCTCAGGCTGCACCTGAGCCCCAATCTAAGTTGTAACCCCATGAGTCCTCTCTGAGGATCTTCTTTTTATCTTTTAAATGCCATGATTTGTATTTGTATGAGGGTCAGGCATTGTTGTTTGATGAATGACCTCCCCAGCTGGACTCCAAATCCCACAGAGCTGGGGCTCTATCTGGCTCATTCAGGATCCTATCCCAGTTTCCTACCACAGCATCCAACAAAACTAATGCTTGTGTGTGCCTTGGTTAGTAAAAAGTACTTTGGGAGGAAGCTAGTCAGCAAATGGACAAGCAAAAAAGATATGTTGGAGGAAGGGAAGATAAAATATTTGAATTGTTATATTAGTCTAGTAAAATCATGGCATTTTCCTCTTTTTATTATAGCATATTTAATCCCTTAAATCAGGCATGGTGGGGCTGGGGATGTGGCTCAAGCGGTAGCACGCTCACCCAGCATGCGTGCGGCCCGGGTTCGATCCTCAGCACCACATACAAAGATGTTGTATCCACCAATAACTAAAAAATAAATATTAAAAAAAAATTCTCTCTCTCTCTCCTCTCTCACTCTCTCTTTAAAAAAAAAAAAAAATCAGGCATGGCAGTGTCCACCTGTGATCCTAGTCACTCCAGAGGCTGAAACAGGAGGACCACAAGTTTGAGGCCAGCCTCCACAGCTCCACAGTTTGAAGAGCAATTCAGTGAGACTCTGTCTCAAAATAAAATATAGAAAGGGCTGGGATATAGGTCAGTGGTAAAGCACCCTGTGTTCAACCCCTGGTACCAAAAAAAAAAAAAAAGAAAGAAAAAAGAAAAGAAAGAAAAAAAAAGAGCCATAGAAGCAGGGGAGATGGCAGACCCAGTACCCCCGAGACATGGGATGCTGAGGCAGGAGGATCCCCAGTCTGGACAACTTAGTGAGACCCTGCCCTAAAACACAAAATAAAAAGAGGCTAGGGCCGGGGTTGTGCTCAGCAGTAGAGCTCTCCTCTAGCATGTGCGAGGCCCTGGGTTTGATCCTCAGCACCACATAAAAATAAGTAAATAAAATAAAGGATCGTGTCCAACGACTTCTAAAAAATTTAAAAAAAAAATTTAAAGAGGCTAAAGGGGCTGGGGCTGTGGCTCAGAGGAAAAGTGTTGCCTAGCATGCGTGAGGCCCTGGGTTCGATCCTCAGCACCACCCAAAAACTAAATAAAGGTATTGTGTCTGTGTCCACCTACAACTAAGGAATAAATGTTTAAAAAGTAGCTCAGTTGTCCAGTGCCCCTGGGTTTCATCCCCAGCACGCGCACACACACACACACACACACACACACACACACACACACACACGGGTGGGGTTGGAGGTCAGAAGATAGAAGATTCCAATGCCGCAGGAGACAGGATCAATTTCCCCGCTGCCCCCATATTTACTGACACATAATATAATATGTATACAGAAGAGTGTGCATAAATCTATATCTCAGTGACTCTGCAGACCATCAACAGCACCCCAAGGGCACCCCAAGGGCACCCCTCACTGGACACTCACTCCAGACTCCCAGAGGAACAGTTCTCTTCTTCCAGGTATTTGCCTCTTTATATGCTTTTTGAGTAAATAAGACCATACAGTGGGGACTGCTTTCTTTTCTTTGCTGTTTTTTCTTCTACGGTTCGTGTGTGCGTGTGCGTGTGCATGTGCGTGTGCGTGTGCGTGTGTGTGTGTATGTGTGTGGCCTTGGGCATTGAACTCAATGGTGTTCTGTCACTGAGCTACAGCCACGGCCGTTTTTATTTTTTATTTTGAGACAGGGTCTCACTAAGTTGCTGAGGCCAACCTTGAACTTGTGATCCTCTTACCTCAGCCTCCTGAGACATTGGGATTATAGGCCTGCGACCTGGGCCCAGCTAAGATTTTTCAAATGAAAGCTCTACTTTATATAGTACAAATTTGTTTTAAATGTTTTTTATTTTTTTAAATCATAAACGATTAAACAAGCTAAAATAAAAAATAACAAACGAGATCCATGGTCTTACTACACTAATATCATAACTTTTAATAATTTATATTTCCTTCCTTTAACATAGCTTTACTTTTTTTTTTTTTTTTTTTTGGTCCCTACGTTGTTGGAATCCTTCCCACCAAAGTATTTTTTACTAATTAAGACAAACCACAGGTATTAGACTTTTTTGTTGGATGCTGTGGTAGGCACTGGGATAGGATCCTGAATGAGCCAGATAGAGCCCCAGCTCTGTGGGATTTGGAGTCCAGCTGGGGAGGTCATTCATCAAACAACAATGCCTGACCCTCATACAAATACAAATCATGGCATTTAAAAGATAAAAAGAAGGTCCTCAGAGAGGACTCACGGGTTCCAACTTAGATTGGGGCTCAGGTGCAGCCTGAGAGGAGGTGACCTTTAAGCTGCAGCATCAGCAGGCAGGAAGGTGAGGGGAGAGGGGCCAGGGGGAGGGACAGCTCTGAGAGGGGACAGGTCCCAGGGGTGGAGGAAGCTGCCTGTGTCCAGAGCTGGTCAGCAGGGGAGAGGTGACACAAGCCACCGCCAGAGGGCCAGCGTGGCCTCAAGTGGTGAGGAAGCCAGGTGCACCAGGTACCAGGTGACAGGAGCACCAGTGTCACCTGTCAACCTGAAATGAGTGACAGGGAGGCCCCTCCAGAGCCAAGAGTTGGTTTCCTGAGGAACAGCAGGGGGTTGCCACCAGGGACGTGCAGGCTCTCTGTGGCACCTGGAGAAGTCTGTTCAAGACCGAGCTGTCTGGGGCTGAGCATGGAGCCCAGTGTGAGCCCAGTGTGAGCAGGGAGCAGGCGTGGGGCCCTGGGTTCCATCCCAGCACCACAAGATAGATAAGGAAAAAGAAGATAAAGTTAGAAAAGATGAAGCTACCTTGCTCTGCTGGGGTCCTGCCCTAGCGGGGTCCAGGGAGTCCTGAAGGATGAGTGGCGTCGGCGGAAAAGATGAGACAGGAGTCCTTCGTTGAGAGAGGGCTCTCCTGCAGCTTGCTCTGGGTCATCTTTTATTGCCATTGTTATCATTATGGATTCAGAATACGTCACTGATCGTACGATTTCAAAACTTTGCCAAGACGTGACATTTCCTTAACCATCATTAGGGGGCATAGAAAAGTGTAACATCAATTTACATTGATCCAGGATGTAACCTTTTTCAGATTTTCCCAAGATGTAGTATTTTCCCCAAGATATATTATTTTCTTATTAACTGATGCCAAACTACGTAACCAGACTCAAAGTCTCCTAGCCTATCATTGACCTTTAAGTTTAAAGTACACCTGCACTTTATTTTTAATGTAAAATTTCCATCTAAAAAAGTCCCCTTGATTTGATCCTCAGCACCACATAAATGTAAAATAATGATATCGTGTCCACCTAAAACTTAAGAATAAATATTAAAAATATATATTAAAAAATTAAAAAATAAAAAAGTTCCTTAAGTCTTATACTTAAAATATCCTAAAGTTTATAAACCATTCTTAAGGCATATCAGAAATCCATTATAACTAAAAACTTAAGAATTCTAAGCCCAAGAATCTAAATAGAATAATATTTGTAACATTATTCTAAAAATGTGTCTTATAGAGCTACTTTAATTAATTCGAACATTTATTCTCACAAAACTGGTTGAACTGCTCTCTCAAAGAGGTTCTTTGTTTCTTAGTCAAGTGCACTCCTTTTTATATCTTTGTTATCTCTCTCAGTAAAAAGTAATTTCTAAACATCAGTCCACTACCGCCGATATTAACTATGCTCATTATAAATCCTTATGTGAAGTAAAAGAGGGTTTATAGAAAAGAGGAGAATGTATCCTTATATGTCTTAACTTTCCTAAGTGTCTAACATAACTTTCCTCAATTGAGGATGAAACTACATAAGGTGGGCTTTGTGAATAAGCATGATGATTAGGCTTTCTAAGAGGCCGGAGATATGGGCCTGGGTTCTTGGTTGAGATAATCAATGTGGTGCCTGAAATTCTGGCCTTTCGGAGAATGATTGTTGTCCATTATCAATTTTGTCCTCAATGTGCTGAGATAGAGGAGCAGCCTTCTACTTTGTCCTCGATATGCTGAGGGGTAGCGGAACAGCCTTCAAGGCATGACTACCTGCTGTGTTCTAGCCATCTGAAGTTTAATCCGGTGAGGCATTTAACATACTCACGCCTCCTGCCAGGAACATGAACATGAAAATGAAAAGTCCCAATTACATAAAAAAGAGTCTCATGGTTTCGGTCACCCACCAGCCAGAGAGGCTTTGCCAGCGTTTATCCTCACTGTGACCCTGTCAAGACAGTGGGAGGGGGATCCCTTCACCACTGATCACAGGGCCTTGCTGCAGGAATGGGGGTGAACCCACTTGCCAGAGGCAGCAGGTGTCAGGCCAGTGTCCCTGGGCAAGAGGCTTATCTGGAATCCTGCCAGGGCCTCACCTGGACTCCTGCAACTGGAGGGATTCCCCGCATAGTTCCCATCCCAGGCAGCAGGGTCAGCTCCAGCCCCTGGTCTCCCAGCGCCATCTTGTTGGCGGTTGACACAGTGACTCTAATTTGGTGGAGGCCAGCCTCAGATTTGATGAGACTCTGTCTCAAAATAAGAAAATGAAAAGGGCTGGAAATGAGGTTTAGTTGTACAGCACCCTTGGTTTCAATCCCCAGAAACAACAACAACAACAAAAAAAAAAAAAAGAAAGAAAGAAAGAAAGGAAAAAAAAGAAAGAAAGAAAGAAGAGGAAGGAAGAGGACAAGGAGGAGGAGAAAAAGAATAGGAAGACAGGAAGAAAATGAAGGAGAAGGAGGAGAAAGGGCCAGGTGAGGGGAGGAAGAGATTTAGGATCAGTCAAAAAGCAATTCTTTGGTTCCTCATGGTGTCATCTGAAGGTGACCAGTGGTCACCAGTTGGTGACTGGGCTGGCTGGAGTGCGCAGGATGGCTCTTCTCCCATGTCTCGGGCCTTGGCAGATGGCTGAAGGCTGAGCTCAGCTAGTGCTGTTGGCCAGAGTGTCTCCTGGGGTGTCCTTTCCATACGGAGGTCTCAGACTTCTCTCCAGGTGACCAGCCTTCCCCAGAGCAAGCACCTGTGGAAGTCCCAGAGATCCCAGCACCTCTTCCAGTGCATCCTATTGACGGTGATGCAGTCAGCAGGCCAGCCAGATTCAAGGGGAGGGGAATGACCGCAATTCTCAGTGGGATGAATGTCAAAGAGTTCGTAATTTTTTTAAGATTTGCAGAATCTTATTCTACGTTTATGTGTGTGCGTGCGTGTGTGTGTGTGTGTGTGTGTGTGTGTGTGGTGTTGGGAATAGAACCCAGGACCTTGCACATGCTAAGCAAGAACTCTATCACCAGGGCTGGGGCTGTGTCTCAGTGGCAGAGCTCTTGACTGGCAGGTGTGGGACACTGGGTTCCACAAAAAAATACCACAAAAAAATAAATTGAAGAAAATAAAGGTCTATTGACAACTAAAATAATAATAATAATTTTAAAAAGAACTGCCCTACTGAGCTACATCCCCAGCCCATGCAGACATGTTTTTAAATTGCAGCAGATTTTTTGAGACAGGCCCTCTCAATTCGGGGCCCCTGTGCCCGAAACACAGAGAAACACTTAAGATTATCAAAAGTCCTGCTGCTGAACAGAGAAAGGCCATAAAACATGCCCTTAAGATTTCTAGAAGAGGGAGAAAGCTGCGTCCGGGCTGCCGGGGGGTAGATGGGCCTTCCGGGGCGTCCCTTCCTCCCTCAGCCCACCTGTGCCGGGTACCAGGAAGCCTGGACAAGCAAGCCTCACGGGGCTCAGGATAAAGTAATGACAGACTGCGCTGGGGCTGGGGCTCAGCGGCAGAGCGCTTGCCTAGCATACGTGAGGCCCTGGGCTGGATCTTTTGCACCCATAAAAATAAATAAATGAGGGGCTGGGGTTGTGGCTCAGTGATAGAGCACTTGCCTACCATGTGTGAGGCACTGGGTTCGATTCCTGGCACCACATTAAAAAATAGAGGTATTGTGTCCATCTACAACTAAAATCAATCAAATCAATCAAATCAATAAGGAAAATAAAGGCATTCTGTCCACCTACAATTACCAATTTTTTTTTTTAAATTATATGACAGCTCTCCCACACAGTAAGGGGAACATGAAAGAGTATAGATTGACGTCGTTGGGATAAAGCAAAGGCCAGGGCAGAGCTGCCCACACTGAGCAGGAACAAGGGGGGGGAATCGTTGAGCTGTTAGTGCTCCTGGTTTCTGCGACTCAGTGCAGCTTGATCTCTTAAAATGGGTCTGAATATTCATATAAAACAATAAACTCATTATTTCAAAATAAAATAAATAAATCAATAGACAAAGCGCTGTTTTCCCTCCTGGGATGTTGAGGCAACTAGCAGGAGGCCCTGGGTGGACGCCAACATCAGCTGAGTGGAGAGCTGTCGCGCTGTTCTGTTGAGGACCAGCTTGTCCTGCCCACTGTGGCGCTGGGCAAAGGTGCGACTCAGGCAGTCGAGGGGACAGATAAAGACTGTCCAGCACTTCTGCCTGCTCCAATGCTTTATTCACTCAAATCACTCACTACAACTTCACTCTATAGGTTCTTAATCAAGAAAAGGACAATCCTTAATGCTGGGCACTGAGCTAGACATGATCAATCACAGCCGACAATGCTAGATTCATTGTAGGCACTGCAAACACACGTACTCATGACAGGCTAAGGACGACATTCCCTCTGCGTGCTAAGCTCAAGTGTCCTATCAGAAGTCTCCAGCCTTAGGCTCTGAGTCCAGTAGGTGCCCACTCACTCAGACCGTGGTGACCAGGTCAGGAGCCAAGGCAGGCTTCTCCTGGCGTGGGGCTGACAGCCGGCTGAGGAGAGGGTCATAGGGAGAAGTCCTGGCTCTCACCAGGTCAAGGTGTGGCTGTAGAGTTTGAGAGCGGTGAGGAAGGTGCAGAGGATCAGCAAATGATGAGAAGAATTGGGATGTCAGTCCAGGTCCTCACCAGGCTCTCAGCGGGAGGGCTCAGTGGCTGCTGGCCGAACACCTGTTCATCTGCCTCATCATTTATACTAAATTTTGGGCCTTCTGACCACCCTTTCAGTCCTTATCAGCTGCTACTGAATTGCTCAGTGATGTCATTTGCCCTGGGGTTAAAGCATCCTCTGCTGGTCCCCACCTGATTTTCTTGCCTCTTCTCCTTATCGCGGCAAGGACAGAGAGACTTCACTCTGAGCTGTCAGGGTCGGGAGAAGTGACTTTTTATGTCAGGGCTCTGCCTGATGATCTTATTGGAGGGCTCCGTAGGCGTGCCTGGTGAGACTGCAGGTTTCAAAGTGGAGATTTTAAAATGGAGTTGCTTAGGCTAAGGCCTAAGGCCATCCTCGTACCCACTGACTGTACATATGGGGAAATGGAGGCCTCAGAGGGTCACTTAAAAAGGCCTCTGGACTCAAGTCGGCCATGACGAGGCTGAAGACAGGTATTCCAGAGGAGGACAAAGTCCTAGGGGACTCACTCAGCAGCCCCAGCGACCCCTCCAAGGTGCACAGTCCCTCCAGACCAGAAGTCCAATTACCCCAAGCTCACACTTGCCCAGATGCTTCCTCACCAAGAAATGAAAACCAAGTCACTCCCCAGCCCAGGGGAGCAGAATGTCCTTCCAGGCAGCAGACGGAGTCCAGCCTCCTAGCCCTGTGGGGCATTGTGGGGCTCAGCAGCCAACTTGCTCCCTGCCCTGCCTCTGCCCAGTGGGCCTGGCAGTTTCAGAAAAGACCTCAAGGGTGCTGGGGTGGGGGTAGGAATTGGATCTGGATTCAAACCCCAGCCCCCAACTTATAGGTTTTAGGATTTTTGGAGAATCACCTCTCCGAGCCTCGGTTTTCTCCTTTGTGGAGTGAAGGCAGCAAAGCCCTCCCTGTGGATTGTTGAGATAACGCAAAGTGTGCCAACATCTAGGCCAGCGCTTAGGGAGAAGAGGGTTCAGAAAAAAGGGCTACACCAGCTCATTAAAAGGCCACATAACAGAACTCCTTGTCCTTCCTTACCCTTGTAGCCAATCTCAAGAGAGCAGAAGCTACCCAGATGTCCCCTCTTGCTCCCTTCTGTCATGTGGCCCACCAACGTGTCTCCAATGTCAACGCAGTGAGTAGGGGAGCGCTGTGGCTCTAGTGATCGGCAGGGTGGCCACCACAGAGAGGCTGGAGGCCTGCACTGGGGATTGGCCAGGGAGGCTTCACCCGGAGCCACACCCCCATTATCTTTTATGTTAGGTCAGGGTCTTACTACATTACTCAGGCTGGCTTTGAACTTGGGATCCCCCTGCCTCAGCCTCCTGGTCACTGGGCTTGCACCTGGCTATTGATCAACAGGACTCCCCATAGAGAAAGTCTCCTGTAGAGCAGGAAGATTAACAGTGGTGACAGGATGACCCGCTGTGAGGCGAGTTGGTGAGGGTGGTGACGATGACACAGATGATCATGTTAATACGGGAGTGATCGCAGTGATGGAAATGAGCAACGTGTGACCTGGGACAGTGGTGACAAGGGTGCTGGAGGTGTATGGGGAGCAAGGCTATGGGGAGTGGTGGTGTGGAGGTAGGAAGAAAGTTGGGTCAGTGAGTGGTGAACCCCTGTAATCCCAGTGCTCGGGAGGCTGAGGCAGGAGGATCACAAGTTCAAAGTCAGCCTGAGCAATTTAGAGAGGCCCTAAGCAACTGAGCAAGATCTTGTCTCAAAATAAAAACTAAAAAGGGCTGGGGATGTGACTCAGAGGTCAAGTGGTACCTCAGAACACTGTACCCATGCTGGACTGGGGTGCGCGTGTTTGTAACAAGCTTGAGGCCAGCCTCATCAACTTAGGCCCTATTTCAAAATAAGAAAGTAAAAAAAGGCTGGGAATGGAGCTCAGTGGTAGAGTGCCTCTGGGTTCAATCCTTGGTATCAAAAAGAAAGACAGTAGGATGAGTTACCCAGGGAGGCCTTTAGAATCTGTGGTGATGCGACTGGGGATGCCGTCAGTGGTAGGACACTTGTCCAGCATGTGCAAGGCCCTGGGTTCAATCCCCAGCACCACAAGAAATAAATGATGAATAAATAAAATATGTGGTGGTGGTGGTGGCCCGGGCTGAGATGGTAATGAGAGGATCACTGGGGATGGCTGTGGTGGCAGAGATGGTGGAAGTCAGGGTGGCAGTGATCACCGGGCGGTGACAGTGACCAGGAGGCCTGCAGGACCTAGGTGTTGGGGGTTGGGTGAACAATTCAGCTGACGCTGGCTCCGGGGCCACCAGTAGACCATCCACAAAGGGGGCCGAGTGTCCCCTCCATTAGACCAAGGTCAAGAGCACCGGAAGACGACGCCTGCACAGTCCTGGACCCTATAGCTGGCTCTGCCTCCGTCCCCGCCCAGGGCCTCTTCTGGAGCCACCTCTAACCTTCTTGGACTGGCCCTGGAAGCTCTTAAAGCTGCAGTACCTGCAGCTTCCCGCAACGACCTTGGGTCTGTCCTGCAAAACTTTTTGCAGGTACCGCAGCTCTCAGGGGTCAGGATGGGTAATTGAACCTGCTCAGCCCTCACCCTGACCCTCTAGGCCCTCGGTATCCACCTTGGAAGCCTGCAGTCTGTCCCCAGGGCCTGGCCTGCTGCTCTGTGCCACCTGGTTACAGCTCAAGCCCTGGGAGGCTCTTCCTGCCCAGCGGGAAACAGGTTCTAGAGGGGTGTGCGAGGGAAGGGGCAGTTCAGGGAGCCCTGGCATGCCCAGGTGGACTCCCCCGCACCCAGAGTGAACTCAGGTCCTCACGGTTCATCTCTGTGTGGGTTTTCTTCTTTTTCAGACTGAACAACGTGTCGTTGTTATATAACCCTAGCTGGGGACTGGCCCAACTACTGTGCTCATCTCCCCCCAAACCCAGTCCTCTGAGCCTACACCAGCAACCATGTCCCCTTGCTGAAAAGGAAGCAGCAATACTAGAAGCCACAAGCAGGGACTCTCCAGACTGTCATATCCGTGACACTGCTGTCCTTGGCAATGTCCTAGGTGACTTTTTCCCTCCCTCTTTTTTTTTTTTTGCTGCTGAGCCACATCCCCCAGCTTGTCACTGGTGTCCTTGAAATGCCCTTCCCACCCGCGACCTTCAGGTGTCCTGCTATCTCCGCGGTTTGCCAGGGGCCCATCTAGATCACCTAAGACTGTCAGGGGGTCCTCAGCGGAGGCCTGACTCGGGTCTCTCACCCAAAACCACGCAGGAGAGGCCATGGCGGAAAGCAGGACAGGAACTTCGGCCAGCACAGCTGCCCCAGGAAGGCCTTGAAAGGGTCCATAGAAAGGGGAGTAAGGACAAGGGTTGGGGGTCACAAAACTGGTGGCTTTTTACAGCTGCCGGACAGAGGATATGGATCAGCTTGATTTGGCTGTGGTTATCTCAGGATTGGCCAGGCGGGGTTTGTCCCAGATAAGACAACTGCTCCTGCCTGGGGGAGTCGTTTCCACTCAGCACAAGCTATTAATTGGGTGCGACCTCGACCTGGTTCTGGGAATCCAAGGTGACTCAGAGAAAAGAAGGTGGACACAAAATGGAGGCAGAGACGCCAAGTTTTTAATCCTGCTTTTAGCCACACATTGGGCATCTACAGGCAGATGTGAGAGTCTCAGTCTACACCCTCCTGACCACCCCACCCCGGCTTTTGTCCATTCCTCAATCTTTTTTTTTTTTTAAAAAACACTTTTTTCTCAATCCAGGATTATCTGGGTTGTCTTTTTTTTAATATTTATTTTTTAGTTTTTGGTGGACACAACATCTTTATTTTTTATTTGTATGTGGTCCTGAGGATCGAACCCAGCGCCTCGCGCATGCCAGGTGAGCCTGCTACCTCTTGAGCCACATCCCCAGCCCCTGTCCATTCCTCCATCTTGAGGGAACTGGGATGCGGCCAGTCTGGCCTGGCAGGTTTCTTGACTCAGTGAAAGCCTGTGTGTGTGTGTGTGTGTGTTTATATTTATCTGCATTTATTTATTTCTGTGGCCCTGGGGACTGGACCACCCAGGGGCACTCTACTGCTACCTTCCCAGCCTATTATTATTTTCTTTTCCCAGGGATTGAACCCAGGAGTGTTTACCACTGAGCTGAGTCCCCTGTGACTTGGCCACAACTACCCCCTGGTGGTGTTAGGATCCCCCGCCCCCCCCCCCCCCCCCCCCCGCAACCTCCCCACCGGGGCTCTGAGACTGGGGGCCCCAGGAAGCAGCAGGGCCCCTTCCCACACCCCCTAAAGCAGGATCTGGGAGGGCCCTGGCCCCAGGCTTCTCCCCTGCAGTGGGCAGGGATGGCCAGGCACTGAGGACAGGGTGGAAGAACAGAGCCCCGTCTGGAGCAAGAAGTGCTGGGAAGAGGCAGGAGGGAGGGCCCCATTCCCAGCTTCCCTGCATGGCCAGTGCTGTTCCCTCCCAGGTGGCCCAGAGCTGTCTCCTTCCACGAAGCCTTCTTTCTTTCTTTTTCGTAGTCCTGGGAATTGAACCCGGGGTCTCTACCATGGGGTACACTCCCAGCCCTCTTTTATTTTATTATGACCATAGTAAATGACAGGCACCATTGTTGGCCTGTGCCACTGCGGGTTGATTGTACTTGAGGAAGAACAGCCCTGAGCTTCCGGGAAGCCCAGGAAGCCAAGTAAGGGAAGCCAGGTGATAGGAGGGTGCAGAGGGCAGGTGGGGCTCCGGGAGCAGAGGCTCTGGCTGCAGGCAGCAGCGGGAGGGAACTTCCCAGAAGCAGCAAGGTGCCATCTGGCTTTGTAAAAGCAAACAGGCAGCCGAGGGGCTGGTGGTCGTCGGGGGAACAGGGCATCCTAGGCCAAACTGCCACCCAGGGGAACTCAGTGGTTGGGGTGGAGGGGAACCCCAAGCTTCCTGTCAGGATGACGCCTACATGTCAGAGGGAGAGAGAAGGCAGAGCAGGGGAGGCCGCTGCCCAGGGACGTGTTTTACAGGGATTTGGTTGCATAAGGAGGGGGCAGGGCAGGCTTCACACCCGGTGGGTGGTCTAAGGACCACCCACAGCACAAGCTCCTGAGGATCCTGTAAATATTCCAAGCCTGGGCCACATTACTTTGCAAGCACCCCAGTGATTCTGAGGCACACCAAGGTGGGAGCGCCACTCCTGCCTCTACCCTCTACCCAGGTGACAGGACTGGTTCTTAAGACCCCCGACCCCTCCATCCCGCCCCCAACCAAGGACAGAATGACTCAGTCAGGGATTATGCTTATAGAAATACTAACAGCCAAGCCCGGGGAGTTCTGGGAATCACATCAGAGAGACAGGCAAGAAGCAGGAGCAGATGACGAGACAGCGGCATTCTGGTGACAGTGGGGTGGGGGAGGTAGGAGGTCCTGTTGGGTCACCCAGCATACAAGCCCTAGTCCCTAACTCATCCGGGGCCTTAAGGAGAGGAGGCAAAGAACCAGAAGAGTAGCCATCTTTATTCCACAGTCAGTAAATCCCACCACCACAGTGATACAAACTCTCCAGCACACTCTACTACCCAAGCCAGTACCGCACTGTGTGCGCGTGCGCAGTACTGGGGACTGAGCCCAGGGGCATGCTACCACTGAGCCACATTCCCAGTCCTTTTTATTTTGTACTGTGAAACAGGGTCTTGCTAAATTGCACAGTTGGCCTCAAACGTGCAATTCTCCTGCCTCAGTCTCCCAAGTCACTGGGATCACAGGTACATGCCACCACGCCTGGTTCCCTAACCAAACTTTCTGCAATGACGGAAACACTGTTCTGTACCGTCCAATGCAGTGGCACTAACCCTTTTGGCTACCGAGCACTTGAAGTGTGGCTACCACAGCTGAGTGAACACATTTTTAGTTTAATTTAAATTTAAATGCCACATATGGCTCATGGCTATTATACTGGACAGCACAGCTCTAGACCCTGGCCTGGTCCAGGGCAGTTTGGTTCAAAAGCCAACTCTGAGGAGAGCAAGTGACAGGAAGAACCCTGGGGTCACCACCACCCATCCCAGAGACAAACGGCAGCTGCAGTTGCTGGGGGCACGTCTCAGAGTGGGGGGACCCCGCGGGCACGGCGGATGAGGTTGGCCAGGCGCTTAGCCAGGCCGCCAGTGCGGGGCTCCTCGATGTGGAAGGTTCTGGTGAGGAGGTTGTAGAAGGAGCCGTAGCACACGGCCACCACGGTGCACGTGAGGCAGATCACGTTGTAGGGCATGCTGAAGTCGGGCGTCGGCAGGCTCACCAGCAGCGGCTCGGTGTAGAGACGTATGAAGTAGCTGGAGCCATCAGAGACTGGGAACCTGGGCAGGGCAGGAGTGCTGAAGCAGGACGGGGTGCTTCCCCTCAGGGTCATTCCGCAGCCTTGGTGGCCAGTGTACCAAGGTTCTCTCAGCCTTGAAATCTTTTTTTTTTTTTTAATACCAGGGATTGAACTCAGCAGTGCTTAACCCCTGAACCACATCCCCAGCCCCCTTTTTAAAAAATCTTTTATTTTGAGACAGGGTCTCGCTAAATTGCTGAGCCTCAAAATCTTTCAACAGAAGGCACCTTACAGGACAGCCAATACCTAAGCCTCATCAAAGGAGAGCCGCCAGGTGCTGCCAGGGAGGAAAGGGCCTGGGCCTGGGCCTGGGCCTGGCGGTGCGCGGCTGCCTCTCTGAGCCCAGCCTCAGCCTAAATGATGCTCCTTAAAGAAGTTCCTAAATAACCCAACAGGCTGCTCTCCAAACCCCTCCATCTATCCCTTCCAGAACAGCCTCCGCTCTGACTGTGGCACAGGGAGGAGAGGAACAAGGCTGATTTCTTCGCTGTTGTTTCCCTGATGTGCTCTGAAACAGCTGGGAGGTGCTCCATTAGACAGCCATTCAAGAGAGTCAGGGAGGAAATGAGGGCTGAAGCACTGCCACTGTCACCTACTTTCTCTTCTAGAAGCACTTCAGGATCATTTTATAAAGTCTTTACAAGAACCAGGGACTGCTGGGATTTTCACTAGCACTGGGTGGAACCCACACGTTACTTTGGAAGAGGTAACATCTGCACCAACCTACCCCGCAGGAACCTGCGCAATGCCCAGCAGGCAGCTGAGGGCAGTGCATCAGAAGGGCCTGGTCACTTACAGGGTGTTGAAGAGGGGGCTCCCTTCCCAATCCACTGGTTTGGCTGCCACCATGCTGGGCACAAGGGCGCTGAGGACAGATGGGCTGCAGAAAAGCAGAGACATGGCTCATTTTCCTCACTGATTCCCTGACAAAGGGGTAAGTGGCATAGGGCAGATCAGGAAGGTGGGGGACAGCCTGTGGGGATGGATCTCACCTGACATAGAAGCCGTGGTTGGGGTCCGGGGTGTACTCAGTCCACTTGAGCAGTGCCCGCTCAAACTGGATGGAGACCTTGGTGACTGAGTTGGCCGGGAGCTGGATCAGCATCTCCAGGAGGTGGGGCTGCAGCCGGTCCTGGGCAGGCTCATAGTGGATGTAACCTGAGACAAAGGTCCACCATCCCTCACTCCTGGGTCAGACTCCTACCCACACCTGTTTCTACCATTTGCCTGAGGGCCACAATCTGGATGCCTAAGAGGTGGGTTTTGGATCACGGAAGCCAGGTAGGTAGGGAAGGAAGCAAGGTCTCAAGAGAGGGAGAGCACATTCCCAGGAAGCAGTCCTGGATGGGTCAGGAATGCTGCAGGCTGCTACCCACTCTCCACATCCCTAAAACTGGGGTGCAGACACCTAATGCTGATGTAAGGAAGTTCACAGGACCACCTGGGGATTCTTGTCAAAAATATGGGACAAAAATCTAATCAAGTTTCTAAATCTAATCACCAATGCACAAGAAATGTAGGGGATGGAGGGACATGTTGAACACCAGTACAAGGACAAATCCAGAATGTAGAACATTCTGAACCACAAATGACCTCATTCCTCCAACAAACACACAGCACTGGAGGGAAAAAAGAGAGAGCCAAGCAAACTGCTCGAGATTAGAGAGACTTAAGTGTGCCACACCAAACACAAGACGGGAATAAGAAGGGAAATCGAGAAGGAGAGGAGGAGGGGAACTCTGCACTTTCTGCTCGATTTTTCTCTAAACCTAAAACTCTCAAAGTTTATTTTAAAAAAAATGAGACATTTAAGAGACCCATCAAGCGAATGTGATGCAAGAACCTTGTTTAGATCCCAATTCAAATGAACAACTATACAAGGTTATGTTTAAGACCAGAGGGGAAAGCAGGAGTGATAATGATACAGTTATGGTTTTTGAAAGTCCTTTTTCTGAATACTTAAAGATGAGTTGACACGACATCTAAGATTTATTTAACAAGTGTCAGCAAAAAAATAACCAAACCAACTTATTACAAAAAAAAAGAGGGCTGGGTTATGGCTCAGTGTCAGAGTGAGGCACTAGATTTGATCCTTAGTACCACATAAAAACAAATAAACAAAATAAAGATATTTTTAAAAAAAGATTAAAAAGAGGAGAAAGATGAATATAAATGCCAGGCAGCTGGGGACCACAGAAGCTGGGTGATGGGCAGAGGGGTTTGTCACACTAGCAGTATGTGTTTGAAGTTCTCCAAAGTAAAAGGCAAAACCCCAAACAAAATATCTGGGGAGGATGATTGAAATTGATATTGTGAAGATGGCACAAATAATGATGCTGAAAATAAGCAAAAAGAGGTTTGAAATTATGGGAGGCAACAGAGCTATTTAAAGATTTTTAGTTTTTCATTGGGACACGATACAGCCTGTTCCTAAATCAATCTCCCCCAACATGAAGGAAAAACAGGGCATTGGAGCCTGTGCTGGACACTTGACAGAAAGCACTCAGCACATACCAACATCTCCTCAGAAAGTAAAAACTAAATTTTAAATCTGCACCTCTTTACCCTCCCAAGAGGTGAAAGCCATCTCCCTGAACTCTGCCACCTTCTTAGCTTCCAAGACCTATTTCTCTTGCCATCTCTTTCTTATCTTAATGAGGCTGTGAGTCACAGGATGTGCCCAAGGCTCCAGGAAGAGAAAGTCAGTGAAAAGATCAGAAGCTGCTGCCCTCAGACTGTGCTATCAAGAATCACCAGTGCTGTGTGTTTTCATTGTATTGCTTTATAAGCAACTTCCAAATACGACACACTGAGGCTTTCTGCTCCATTTTCCAAATGATTCCTAACTCTTCATGCCTGTGCAGGCCTTCAGAGGTATTTCAGGAACTACCCTGAAAAATGAGAGTCTGGGGGGTCCTGGAGAGAGAATGAGCTGGGGGGTCTGGCTGGGACTCAGCTCCTCACTTGGTTTGTTCTCCTTGCCCTTGGAGGTGATGGTGAGGGTGTGCACATACAGCCGTAGGTACCAGGGCACAGTGTCCAGCAGCAGCACCGGGAAGGCCCGGTAGGGGTGGTTGTTGTAGAGCAGCGTGCTCAGCTCCCCCTTCTGCAGCCCATAGCCGCTCACGTAGCGCTGGGCGTGGAGGAAGGGCACTGGTGGGGCTTCTGCAGAGAAAAGGAGCACCTGTTAGCTCCTAAAGACAAGGTCAGGGCTAAGTCAGGGAGCAGATGGGGAAAAATTCTGCCATTAGAACTAGAAAACCTGGGCTCTGGAATCACCCCTCTTGCCTGGGCCCCCAAGAGAGGACAACCGGATTACTATTATCTACAAAGTGCTCATGCGCCCAACATTGAGCCCCCTTCCAACCCAAACCAGGTGTGCTCAGGACATCCTGCCGGTTCCCTGGGTAATACTGCACAGGGTCCGAAGGAACTGATGCCTCCCTTGTCCCATACCTATTGTTTCTTGAATGCAGCATCCTCTTTTTTACCATTCTATATCTAGGCACATGGCACAAATTCAAAAATACCTATGAATACATGAATGAACGCCACATTTCACATTAAGTATCACATCCAATCCACCAGGTACTACTGTCCCTGTTTTGCAGTTGAATACAGGGTTAGGAACTGCCCAAAGTCACACAGCTTGGAAGAGCTGCAGTCAGAACAGGAACACATGACCCCAGAGATCTGGTCTTAATGGGTTTCTGTTTTTGTTTGGGGTACTAGGGATTAAACCCACAGGCCCTGGATCACTGAGCCACATCCCAGTCCTTTTTATTTTTGAGACAGGGTCTCACTAAGTTGCTGAAGCTAGTCTCAAACTTGCAATCCTGTCTCAGCCTCTTGGAATGCTGGGATTATAGGAAGGTGCCACAATGCCCAGCAACCCTATGACTTCTAAAAATGATTATATAAAGTCATTAATTATACAAATTGAGAGGTTCTGCTGCAGCACTTCCAACACATATGTCATGCGTTGATCATGTCTACCTTCCACCTCTTGTCCTCCCTTCTTCGCCCCCTGCCTGCCCTAAGATCTTCTAGCAAAGACAGGACAGTGAGTGTTTCCCTAGGAGAAAGAATTCCTCTAGCCTTTGGGGGCCCTGATGGCCTGCTCACGTGCCCACTCACCATTCTCCGGGGGTCTCTTCCACTTGAGCTGAAGGTTGAGGTTGCGGGAGTTATTGATCATGGCTGTGTCAAGCAAGTCATAGACAGCATAGGTCTTCCGGGTGCCAAGGATGACGTCTTGGTATGTGGTGGTGGGGGGTGGGTTCACCTCCAGTGTCTCATTGTCCTGGGAATACAAAAGCCACAAAGGGCTGAGAAACCAGCAGAGGGGCAGGCTGGCCCTGAGGAGAGGGGGTGTAGCTGGAGGCCTCGATACCTGGTTGTAGCTAGTGACATCCACATAGACTCGGCTCTCTGAAGCCAGGGGGCAGGGCTCTGTGAGGGTTCGGGAGAACATCCGGAAGAGGGACCAGTCTGAGGATCAGAAAGCAGGGCTGAGCAGGGCCTAGTAAGGGTGGCCACACAGATAAGGCAGGGTAGGGATGGGTGGGCAGGTGGAGGCAAGTTGCCAGGGCAGCTTACCTTTTTTCCCCTGCCCTGTGATGAAGGCGTCAAACACAACCGTAAGGGTCTGCCTCAGCTCCCAGGAGATGCTGGTACAGCGCGCATTCTACCACAGGGGCCAGATGGCAGGAGTGAGGGGCCTCACTCTCATCCAACCACACAGCCTCAAGGACTCTGAATCGGACACAACCCTCATCTGTGCATGCATATTCACATCTATGATCTGTTCCCATTCACTACTGAGCACTTGACCCTGAGTCAGACCCTGATGACTTTCTGTGCATCACTTTGATGAACTGTCACAGCAGCCCAGGAGCTGATTCTCCTACCATTCTCACAGAGAAGAGAACGAGGCTCAGGGAAACAGAATGACTCACTCAAGGTCATGCCAGCTGGCAAGGCACGGGGCTAGCAGTTGTACTCACACAGCTCTGTTCCTAACCACAATGCTCCATGATTAAGATTTACTGAGTACTCGCCTGGCAACCACGCAGTTTCCTTGGTGCATGGATAATGCCCCACATAACTATTATCATATCTGCCACTTACTTCTCATTCAACCAGAGCCAGACAATGGGCCACATCTGTACCTACACCTTCTCTCAGAGCCCCCATATGGTGGTCACCCTCTTCCTCCAATGACTTACTCGGCAGACAGGGCGGATGTGCACTGCCTGGGAGTGGTAGCTGGTGTGGAACAAGCGGTCAGCCTTCAGCAGCACAGAGAGGCCTGCCTAGACAAGGCAAGAAGAGATGAAAGGTCAGAGACCTACATGGAGCACCTGGCATGGGGCACCAGTTCTCTTAAATGCCCCCTGGCTACCAGGCTGCAAACGGGCCAATTCTGTCCCCTCTCTGGGGCTCCCACCCACACTAAGACCACCCCGGCCTCACCTTGGAACTACAGGGCAAGAGCTTCTTCCATGGGGTGAGGTTCTCAGTGCAGACCACCTCCCGCGGCAGCACAGCATATCGCAGAAAGTAGTGGTCAGTATCTGAGGGAAATAGATACTGTCAGGGAGGCCTGGGGCCCTGCCCCTCAGGACCCACTCCAGAGACCGGGGAGACCACCCCTGCTCTCTACACCCCTCTCTAGCACCACCATCCAAACAGTCTCACTGACCCCTGGGGCAGCCGGGAGCAACGTAGGGACAGAGAGAGCAGGGTTTCCGGAGGCCTGCACATTGGAGGGATTTTAGATCAAGCCCAGGCTGAGGAGGGAAGAAACTGAGGGGAAAGGAGGAGAAGGTTGGGCAGAGGTTCCAGGAAGGAGGACTGCAGGGACTATCTCACCATTGGCCAGCCCCAGGGGTTTGAAGGAGGCTGTGGGGGTGACTGTGTTGGTGGAGTCAATGAAGTTGAGAGAGGCGCAGAAGATTCCTGAGAGGACATTACTGAGCTCCTTCCAGGACTTATCCACACTGGATGGAGACACAAACCCAATCACTGTCACAGGGCTGCCTTGGCTCCCTTACCCAGAGCCTGCAGCAAGCCTCCAAACCCTTGGTAAAAGGAGGCTGGATTCTCAATCATTAGACAGGCCAGAGGATAGAGTCAGAGCAACATCCCTGCCCGGCTCAGCCACTTCTTGGCCTCACTGTGCTCAGCCTCTCCGTCCTCTCTCCTCTGGACAGCCCTCATCGCCATGGATCTCTGCTCAGGTGGATTCCTGCCTAGGACTGCCCTCCTCACTCTTCTCTGCCCATCTTTCAGGTTCGGCGTCCTGGCCCCTCATCCGGGAAGCCTTTCCCGCCTTCCTTAAGCATAGCCTCCTCTGTGCTGCTGTAGTTCTGAGCATCCAAGGTCCACTCTGGGAGACGGCCTGGTTATCAGTAGTATCTTGTCCTAAGTACCTTTTCCCCTCAACGAGGCAGTGTGCAATTTGACAAGAACTAGTGTGGGTCATCTTTGCACTTTCCACAGTCACCATGCAGAGTGTTCTATTACTTCAGAGCAGACATCAGCTCACTGAGCCTCCCCGAGTGTGCTCGGCCGGCAAAGCAAGAGTCTGCCCTGTGAATACTAGGGGCAGGAAGGTAAGTCCTGGTCCTCTCCTCAGGTGGGAAGTCTTATATCCAAAAATCTCCTTGAACAAGGGGAAAACAACTATTCCTATTAAATTGGGTATCTTTTCTTATAGAAATATTAAGAGATTTATTCTCTAGATAAAAAATAAAAAGCATAACATTCAATAAGCACTAGAATTCTGAACTTCAGCTCAATATCATAGGCAATTATCACCGAGGGTAGACAGTGACAACAGAGCAGACAGAAAGTAAAGGCAAGGGAGCCAGAGTCAAGGCAAGAGCAAAAACTTTGGCCAATTGGGTGTGGGGTGGGGGATGGGGGCTATCACTGCTTGCTGCTTGTCTAAGATTGCTTTGATGCTGTAGTGGAGTTTTGTTGTTTTGTGGTGCTGGGGCCTGTGCATTTGAGGCAAGCATTCTACCAACTGAAGTTTTTGATAATCCTTTGTTCAGTACTTTTCCATTACTCCAATCCTTGAAGCCTGAAAGCTTTATCCAAACTCTCCTTAACCATGCTTTATTGAAAGTGCACAACACTGACCCACATAGCATTATTAAAAATTTTAAATTACTTTTTGATATTTAAATATGTCAGTTTTCACATTAAATTCTGGTATCTCTTGCTTAATGAGTCTGACCACATTAAGCCTCTATTGCTACATGGCAACAAATCATAGGTGATGGCTGTCCTTTTCAGATTGTCACACAAGCTCTTAGGTCTGCCATACTCATTTTATAATTCTCATTCCTATGCTTCTACCAATTTTTTGGGGGGGAGTACCAAGGAAAATTCAAAGTGTTCCTGTCTGCAAGCTCCCAAGGGTGCTTAACTACTGAGCCACATCCCCAGCCCTTGTTTGTTTGTTTGGGTGTTTTGTTTTCAGAACAAAGGGTCTCACTAAGTTGCTTAGGGCCTCTCAAAGTTGCTGAGGCTGAATCTGAACTTGCAATCCTCCTGCCTCAGCCTTCAGTGACACTGAGATTACAGGCATGTGCCACAGTGCCTGGCTCTATCAATGTTTTTATACCTTTACCAATTTACTTATCTGTGTGGCCCATGCATAGCATGCAATCTCTGCAACCAAAAAAGGCTGTACTCTTATCAGAACTGCCACAGCAGTCATTGGATGTGCCTGTGCTCCCCCAACCCCAGCAAACAGCAATTCCTCTAACACAAAGATCTAGCATCCTGAAGGTCAATTCTAGCCCACAAACATGTTTTGTTTGGCCTTATTATTTTGATGGTACTTGAATATGAATATGAAAATATGAACACCTTTTAAAAAGGTAATCAGTTCGCCAGGTTTCTACAGACTTACATCCAAAAAGCACCAGTCATTTATTGCCTCTGTAAGGATATATATGTGCTACCTCAAGTCTGAAAGAATTAGGAGAAATAAGTTTATTCAGCAAAGTAAAGCAGGCCACTCAAAGATAATCCCATTTGTTACTTGCAAAGCCAGCTCCAGTCCCATGAGTCGCAGTCCACTGGAACTGTTATGCCCAAGCAGTGGCAGAATGAAACATCTTTCCCTGCCACATTCCATGGTATGCAATAGGACGCAAAGTAGACACTCACTCAGTGACAGTGTCTTGGAACCAGACCCAGAGCTCTGCACCTGATGGGGCCTGCAGGTACGGTGGCCCCCAGTAGCGGGTTCTCCAAAAGCCTTGCGTGAATGACAGATGCAGCTCCCTCAGAGAATACTTGGAGATCAGCTGCCCCAAGGCTTTGGGGAAGAGCCGGTAATGAGACACTGGGGGAGAGAAAGCAGGTGAGTGGTGAGCCCCTCGCCTAATCGAGAGCCTTACCTGTGTGGCCCATGCATAGGGCCCACACCCAGGGTCCAGAACTCCACCGAGGGATGAGCCCCCCTTCCCAACAGAGCAGGCGCCACAGAAACCTTTCTCCGGGCAGACCTCACCCTCTCACCTCCTTCCCGCTGCAGCTCCGAATCCCAGCGTGTGCGGAACTGGAACGTAGCGGCTACATCCCCGGAGGGCAGCGGGGTGATGACGAGCTCCTCCCGCAAGCTGTCGCGTGGGGGCTCTGCATGGCCCCAACCGCCAGGCCCCAGGAGCAGCAGCACAAGCAAACCCAGCGGCACGGCGGCCGCCATGCCCGGGGCCGCTTCCGCCTCCCAGCGGCGCCCGCTCCCACGAAAGGCCGGCGACCAATAAGAAGAGCGTGTGAGAAGTGACTTCCGGTTCAGTCCCGGAAGCTGGGGTACGGTTGCTACAGCTACCGCCCCGAGAGTCAAAGTGATTTCCTCCTGGGCCGAGGGGTGTCCGGGACCGAGAGGACGCGGGAGTGGATGGGCAGATGTCGGGGCTAGGGGCTGGCTTGAGGACCCGTCCACTTCGAGGTGTTTCCACCCACCAGAAAGTGCTTAATAATACGGAGCGCGGCCTTGCCGCTTGATAGTTAAGGAAACGGTGAAAAAGGTCCATTATTTTTGCAAGCCCCACGAAAGGCCGGCTTCAGATTGTCTGGACTTGCTTGATCCAAACCTACCTCCTCGTAGGACAGTTTTGCTGCAAAATCCCCAAATAACTAACTGGTTATTTGGTATGAAAAGTTTCTAACCTACAGCAAAATTGAAAGAATGAGCACCTGTTTCCCCCTCACCTAGACGACACTATTAACATTTTACCATTCTTGTACTTGATCACATAACCTTCTAGAATCCATTAATCCATCTGGTTTTAATGCGTTTTAAAATAACCAGACATTAGTATATTTCTATCTAAATAGTTCAGAATGCATAACATTAATGAGTTCAGTATTCACATTTTTCCTTCTCCAGCTCTCTCTCTCTCTCTCTCTCTCTCTCTCTCTCTCTCACACACACACACACACACATACACGAATGGGGGTTGAAGTCAGAGCCTCCAGCTAGTAGGAAGCACTAGACCACTGAGCTATATCCCCAGCCAGCCATGTACATTTTTCTTTTGATGTAAAGCTCACCTACAGGGCCAGTGGCGGTGGGTGGCAGTGGGCAGCAGGGGTGGATGGTGTGTATGTGTCTGGGTTTGAGGGAATCATGTCTGCAATCCCAGTGACATTGGAGGCAGGAGGATGGCAAATTGGGAGCCAGCCTCAGCAATTTGGCCAGGCCCTGGAAACCCTGTCTCAAATAAATAAATAAAAATTGGGATGTAGATTTTTCCTTTTCCTCTGCAAAATAGACCTACTTTCAAAGTCATTGCTGGGGTTAGAAATTATGTACATGCAGGATCTGGAATAAAATAAGTGCTCCTGGGTTCAATCCCTAGAACCCAAACAAAACAAAAAAGCTCACATACAGTGAGATGTGCATGTCTGAAGTGCACATTGAGTTTTTTTTTTTTTTTTTTTTTTGGTGGTGCTAGAGATTGAACCCAGGGCCCTGTGCGTGCAAGGCAAGCACTCTACCAACTGAGTATATACTCCCAGCCCCCACGTTGAGTTTTGACCAATATATGTACCTGTGTAATCCTAACTCCTATCCAAATACAGAATTTTCCCCCAAACCCCAGAAAATTGGCTAATTCCTATTCTTACACAATCCCTACTCTACAATCCAGAGGTAAACAATGTTGTGATTTTCTCCCCATAGTAATATATTCTAGAACTGAATATAAATGAAATTATCACATATATTTTGGGGGTAAGGCTTTTTTTATGGGGCGAACATTTTTGAGACTCATCCATGTTCTTGTATCAGCAGATTTTACTGTTAATTGCTGTGCAGTATTACATTGTATAAATAAGCCATAATTTATCTATTCTGTTGATAGGCATCTGAGTTCTTTGAAGTTTGGGGATATTAGGAACCAGGCTATTATGTATACAAGTTGCTTTGTAGATGTGTTTATCACATCACTTGGGCAAATATTTACGAGTGGAAGTGTGGGTCAAAGAGGAGGAGTATGAGCAGGGCACACCTGTAATCCCAGCAGCTTGGGAGGCTGAGGCAGAAGGATTGTGAGTTCAAAGCCAGCCTCAGCATTTTAGCAAGGCCCTAAGCAACTCAGCGAGACCCTGTCTCCAAATAAAATACAAAATAGGGCTGGGGATGTGGCTCAGTGGTTAAATGCCCCTGGATTCACTCTCTGGTACCATTAAAAAAAAAAAAAAAAAAGGAGTATGTTTAATTTTATAAGAAACTGTTGGGTTTGGCTTGGTGGCACATGCCTGAAATCCCAGCTACTTAGGATGCTGGACAGGAAGATTGCAAATTCAAGGTTAGCCTGGGCAACTTTGTGAGACCCTGTCTCAAAATAAAAAATGAAAAGGGCTATCAAGCACAATGGCCCACACCATGTAATCTCAGTAGCTCAGGAGGCCAAGGCAGGAGATCACGAGTTCAAAACCAGCCTCTGGAATTTAGAGAGGCCATAAGCAACTCAGTGAGACCCTGTGTCTAAATAAAATATAAAAAAGGGATGGGGATGCGGGTCAGTGGGGAAAAAATGAAGGGGGGAGAAAATAAAAGGGGAAAAAAAGAAACTCAGATCTTTCTTCAAAATGTATCCTTTTATTCTCCCACCAACAATAATGTGAGAGTTCTGGTTGTTCCACATCCTGGTCAACATTTCATGTTTTTAATTTTGGGGATCTTTTAATTTCATCTACTTGGATATACATGTAGTGTTATCTCACTGTGGTTTTAATTTGTATTTCCCTGGTAACAAGGATGCTGGGCATCTATACATGTGCTTATTACTGTTCAGATAGCGTCTGTTGTGAAAGAGTCTGTTAAAAATCTTTTGTGCCCAACCCATTTTTTCTTCTTCTTCTTTTTTTTTTTTTACTGGCCTGCCTTCTGGTGTTTGTGTCTGTGAGGGGCACTGGACATTGATCGCAGGGGCACTGCCACAGAGCCACATTTCCAGACTTCTTTTATATTTTGGGACGGGGTCTCACTAAGTAGCAGAATCTGGCCTCAAACTTGTGATCCTCCTGCCTCAGCATCCTGAGTGACTGGGATTACAGCCCACCATGCCTGGCTTTGTTTTCCTTTTTATTGTCGAGTTGTAGGAGTTCCAATGTTAAATTCTGAAGAGGAATTTAATACCATTCCTCTTTGGAATTTAATATGCCCTATGGGAAATATATTCATGAAGGAGTTTTTAAATGGTCTTTAGGTAAACAGCCATATTTTCTATCAAGATCCAAACTTGGTATCTGGCAAGTCTGCCAAGATATATCCCAACCAATGAGGAAGGAAGTGTCAAAAAGATGTCCTTATCTCATGTCCTCATTTCTGCCTGCATTTACTGTTCCTGGAATAGTAGGAAGGCCAAATCCCTACCAGCCTTTAATCCATATGAGCAAAAGCAACCCCAGTGTTACTTCCTCATCTGCAAAATGGAGAAACATACTTTCAGAGTCACTGTTAGGATTAGAAATTATGTACGTGTAGGATCTGGAATGTAATAATACCATTTTCTTATCAGGTAGGTATTATCTCCATTTTGATTGCAGTAAGTGGTGGAACCAGAGTCTACATTACCAACTTCAAAATAATTTTTTTTAAAAAAAATTTTAGATGTTTATGGACCTTTATTTTATTCATTTATTTATATGAGTGCTGAAAATCGAACCCAGTGCCTCACACATGTTGGGCAAGTGCTCCACCACTGAGCCACAACCCCAGCCTGCAAAATAACTTTTTTTTTTTTTTTTAAAGGCAGCTGCCATCATTGATAGTTTGTATTTCTGTGCTCTACTGTTTCTCTTTGAAATGAACTGTCCCCATCATTCATGACCCAGCCACCTCCAATGAAGACTCTGCCCACTAGTGGGCTACAGTTCCTGGGGTACTTCTGCTCTAGCACTCATCACCTTATATTTCCATAGTCTGTGGCTGTATCTGTTCCTAGAAGAGTTCTTGGTCACCTTAGTATTTTGGTTGCCTGTGCAAGTGACTAGCACCCAGCAGTGTACTCAACACTGAATGAGCAAAGGAGCAAGACAACATCCCCACAGTCCTGTCTTTTCCCCCACATTGCCATGCTGTTTTGAGAGTCAAGTTCTCCTGAGGATTGCTACAATGAGCTTTCAAGGGAATCTTCTGAGCTGTAGTCCCTCGAATTTCCTCCAAAATATAGAGTTCTATGATGATGACTTGTCTTCTTCCCTCCTCTCCAGAGTCTGTCAGGATGTCCACCCAGTCATAGGTCTAAGCAACAGAAAGAAGCCACACTATGGCTTGGAGACTGAAAGCTAGGCTCCTTGAATTGGAATTGGCTCCAAATCATCCCATCTCCAAGGGCACTTTGTGGCCTCAATAAAACAGTCAGCTGGAGATGATGCCTCTGAAGGCCAGCCAACTGGCTGTGGTTTGGCAGGAGGAGAGGTCATTGTCTTAACCAGGAAGTGGTCCTGTGGTCTCAGTTGACCCTAGACTTTTCCAGACAGAGCCTGGGCTCATAGTAGTAAATGAAGGCTTCCCATAGACTCACAAACAATTCCGCTCCTCAAGAGGCCTGCAGCTGTCTCTCCAGTCAGGATCCCTGTCCCAAACCCCACAATCTTAGCATTGTGCGCTTGGGGTACTAAAAAATTTATTGGAATGTTGACAGCCACCAAACCAGTACAGATTCCCATCATTCACCCTGGAGGGGAAGGGGTTGATTCCAGATCTGGGAAGTACTGCATATCCAGAGCCCAAGAGAAGGCTTGGCCAGTCAGATAGGAGGTAGAGCCTTGCTAAAGAAAGGGTCAGGACATGAGAAGGCACCAGAGGACAAAGACTCTTCTGAGTCCAGAAAAGTCATAAGCAACCCAGAAAAATCCCCAAGGTTATTATGAGACTGGGCCTTGGCCCAGTTTAGTGAATGATCTCAACATGGACCCAGAGACTTTTGGACAAAAAGGTACTCATTCCACAAGCTTCCTAGAGACAGGGAAACACTAATGGACATGCCTACATCCCTGGAGCTCGCACGAGTTTCTCTCTTTAGGAAAAGCACTTAGGAATGGTAATTTATAATGGCCTCCCAAAGGGGTAGAAGCAGGATGAGACAATAGGAAGATGGAGGCCCTGTCACTCAGACTGGAAAACACAAAGAACTTTAGGATTTTAGGCTGAAGGTCACTGATCCATGGCTGGTGTTTGATATATGAAGAGAAGTGGAATGACTTTTTAGAACGTGAGACATGAACTGATGTTCCTTGAGGCCAGGTCCCCCTTTCATTCGACACTCCCTGGCTTCACTTACCACCTGTACACTGGTAACTTATCTATTTATTCTTCCAGCCCAATCCTCTCACCCAAATTCCACATGCATGGATCCAGGTTCCCACTCAACATGTCTAAAACAAACTGATAACCTTCCCAAACAAGGTTCTCTCCTAAACTCCCATCTTGGTAAAGAGCACTCCAACCCATCCTGATGTAGGAGGCAGAAATAATGGTGGCACTTTTGACTCCTCCTTCTTTTCACATTCACCCTTTAAATTTTTGGAATTTGCCCCCTGAATCTTCTTTCATTCCACTTTTCTCCACCTTAGCGCCTTATCTCTTGGCTGAATGGCTGTGATCATCTTCTGGTTTCCAGGGATTCCTTCTGAACTCCTTGAATCTTTATTCCACAAGAGACCTTCCAGCCATTCTTCCCTCATTTATTCCTACTCTTCAAGCAAATCTTAGCTCAAGTGCCATTTCCTCAAGGGAAATACCCTAGGGACCTCTCTGAATAGGCCAACTCCTTCCTAGAATTTGTCATAGTTACACCTTTACATTTGGGCCCCCTCTAGACAATAACTTCATGACAGCAGAGACTATGTCCACCCAACCATCCCAACCCCATCTATAAGGTCATGCTCAGTGTCTTGCACATGCTAAATCCCAAAAGTTAATATCTGTTCAATGAATAATATCACTTGTTTACACCCCAATTCAACCCAAGTAAGCTAATCATCACTGCTGTCTTCAGGGCCACCACTCTCTCTCACACACACAGGTTATCTGTCTTGAGCGTGTCCTCCAATACTCTCTATACTGCTGTCGGAATTAGCTTTTAAATATGCAAATCCAGCCACTTATAATCCTTCATGACTCCCAATAAAGTTCAGCTCTTAACATGTAAACTGCTCATTACCTACCCAATGACTACTGTCCTCTTGTTCCTAGTAACAAAACCCTGATTCTGTCAAGACAGCAGAGTACCCTGTCAAAGGACTATTCCAGCTCTCCACCAGCCAGGATATTTCTCAGAGATGACAGGAAGTACAAAAATCAGATGCATTGGTAATTCAGGAACTTGAAAGGGTTATTTTATTTCCAAAACCCAGAATTTCCTTTCTTTTAGTTAATGCTGTGTCCCTGTCTATAAAATATCCACAAATGAAACATTTCCTGTGTTACCAAGTTCAGGCCAATGAGACGAAAATAGATGTGATTGCTCAGAACTTCGAAAAATGCTTCATAAATTGAGAAAAGACATCAGGCTATGCCCTCTTTGCCTAAATCCATTTCTTCTGCTGTCAGTTTCAAAGTCATGATGGCTGGGGCTTTGGCAGCCATCCTATACATGAAGTATCCATAAGAATGAAAATCATGTGTCCTGAACAATTGAGCAAAAAACCAAAAAGGAGCCCAGTTCTCAGTGACAGAGCTTCCGTACAGCTACAGCCCTGCATCCTTGGACTTTTTTTTTCCTTAACCTTTATTATTTATTTAATGTGGTGCTGAGAATCAAACCCAGTGCCTCCCACTGAGCCACAACTCAGCCCCTGAACTTCTTTCATATGAGGAAATATATTTATATCTTAAGTCATGATCTTCACTGGCAGTCCAATTGAAACCTGGAACAGGCTTCAAAGCACCTGACCTTTATCAATCTTTTTTCCCCCCAGTACTGGAGATTAAACCCAGAGGTGCACTACTACTAAGCTATATCCCTCTAGACCTTTGTATTTTTTGAGACAGGGTCTAAGTTGCCCAGTCTGGCCTCATTCTTGAAATCTTCCTGCCTCAGCATCCCAAGCTGGGATTATAGGCACACACAACACAACTGGTACCTTTGTCAATCTTTCCCTTTCCCATTTTGTCTTCAAATCCAACAATTTAGCCAAACCAAATGCTTTTCAGGTCCTCAAGGATACATTCTCCCCATTTAAAGTCTCTACAAGCTGCTCCTGCTGCTTGCCTAGCCCTTGCCCCTGCCTGGCCTAATTCCTAAGCATCCTTCACATCTCTGCTAAAACCTCAACTCTTCAATTATCAACCAAGTTAGGTTAAAATGCTTCTATTTTCTGTTACCAGAGTAGTACTTCATCTTGCTACTTAATACACTGTGAATTTTCCCTTCTGTGTCCATGAAGGCAGAGATATAGCTTGTCTTGCTCAGAACTGCATTCCACACACCTAGCAGGTATTCAATCAATATTTCTTAAAAAAAAAAATAGGGTTGCTAGACATGGTGGCGCACATCTATAATCCCAGAAGCTTGAGAAGCAGAGGCAGGAGGATCCCAAGTTCAAAGCCAGCCTCAGCAATTTAGTGAGGCACTAAGCAACTCAGTGAGACCCTGTCTGTAATAAAATACAAAATAGGGCTGGGGATATGGTGGAGTGCCCCTGAGTTCAATCCCTGGTACCCGGCCCCTCCCCCCCAAAATGGAGTCAATGAGTGATGGGGATATGATGTTGGTGAGAAAGTAGACATAGAGTGGGTTGGATATCTCTATGATGTGAAAAATGAAGTGGAATGGTTGGTATATTATTTTTGTTTATTATTTATACTGTGTCTTGTTCCAAAAAGGATGTAAGGAGGCAGGATAACTGGCGTTCCACCTCATATGGAGTGCTAAGGAGTTCACATCCACTTAGAGACACTGGTTCAGGAGGCTCTACTGGAAAACTACAGGATAATTTGAGGGAGGGAGGAGTGCTAAGAAAAGCAATAGCATCTTGTCCTTCCTCATCTTCCAACTCCCCATATTTAAAAGTCCTACCTCAGAAGTAAGCCAAAAACTGGTGGAAGGGTTGCAGCGGGAAAAGGTTAGCAGAAAAGCAGGAGAGGGTTAACGCTCAGAGAGGTACACTATCCCACCATCCTCCCCTCCTTTTGGTGCTGACTGTAAGCGTAGCGTCTGGTCTTCTGAAGAGCTCTGGCTGGGCCTAGGGTCCCACTTGGAGAATAGCCAGCTTGGTCAGTCTGCAGCAGGGGGCCGCTGCTAGCTACAGGTTCCAGGCTCTGCTCCTCTATCACCCCCATCTTCCTCCTCATCAGACTGTGCCAAGGGTGTATCTGCTCCACCATCACTTGGATTTGGACTATGCAGGTTGGTGGAAGAGTCAGAAGACAAGGAGGAGGTCCGGGATGTAGTCCTATCTGGCGCCGGCAATGGCAGGCTCAGCTCCTCTAGATGGTCATCCACCCCTGCCCAGAGAGAAGAACTGGTTAGAACCACAAATGGTTTCAGAGGACTCTTAAGAGCTATTTGGCCAGAGAAACTGAACCCCAGAGAGGGCAGGTACTTGTCCAAAATCATCTGCCAGTCTGGTGAAGAACCAGGATTAGGACCTTCATCTCCTGGCTCCCAGGTCCTTCCACATCATTACACCGTGTCTGGGCTTGAGTCAGGTCAGTTAATGAAAGAGTTCAAGTTCTATGTACATCATTCACTTGGACAAGTCACTTTCCCTCCTAAGGACTCTACTCTTCCTATGTAAAAATAAATAAACAAACAAACAAACAAACAAATAAATAAATAAATAAAGGGGGGAGGTTACCTACATTCCAAAAAGGTTTTGAGAATAAAACCTGAGAATGCTTAAACAATACCTGGTATAGCAGGCCATCAGGGAACAGGAGCAGGTTTAAATAAGAGAGTATCTTAAAGTTAAGCACACTGGCCGTGGAATCAGGTGATCCTTTTTTCCACTTTCTGGCTACAGTGTAACTGAACTTCTCTGAGCCTTATTTCCTTCTTATAAAATGGAGTATTGCCAGGTGCAGTGGCTGAGGTAGGAAAATGGTGTGTTCAAAACCAGCCTTAGCAACTTAGCAAGGCCCTAAGCAACTTGTGAGACCCTGTCACTAAATAAAATATAAAAAGGGCTGGGGATGTGGCTCAGTGGTTAGGCACCCTGGTTTCAATCCCTAGTACCCCACGCCCCCAAATGGAGACTATTTCCATTCTTCTGGGGGAAGGAAGGAAGGAAGGAATGGGGGGGAGGGAGGGAGGGAGGGAGGGAAGGAAGAAGGGAGAAAGGGAGAAAGAGAGAAAGAGAGAAAGAGAGAGAGAGAGAGAAAGAAAGAAAGAAAGAGAGAGAGAGAGAAAGAGAGAAAGAGAGAGAAAGAAAGAAAGAAAGAAAGAAAGAAAGAGAAAGAGAGAAAGAAAGAAAATAAATGGAGATTATATACCTGCCCTGATAGGAAATTTTAAGTATTGAAATAACTTATATATAAAGGATGTTACCACAGTATTAGGAACCTAGTAAAGTGCTCAGTAAATAATGACTAAAATCACTAGTCTAATTAAAAATTATATTTTTACATTATTTTTATTGCAGTAATTACATTAGTTTCACAAATACAAAATTAAAAAAGCTAAGGAGGTTGGCCAATCCTAGAATTTTGGCCTAGGAATTTATAACCCAGTTTCCCCTCAGGGTCAACTTCCTTAAAATCAGAACTGAAAGCTATTTCACTGGCAGACACCCACTTCCAGTCCCTACTTGAATTCTTCCCCAGTTCAGCTGTGCAGCCTCAATATTCAGCTCCAGTAAACTGGTTCCCAAGTCCCTAAAGCAGAGGCATACCAGAAGTCTGGGGCGTTGGTGGAGGATCTTCACAAGGCAAGAACACATCTGTTCCATCCTGATCCCCGAGATCAATAAGTTCTACTTGCTCCAGTGTGTCTACATTCACTTCCATGGATGAGATACTACCTATGGGGGCTATGGATCAAAAAGGGGATAAGTCAGGAGGACCTAGGATGAAGCTGACAGGATGCTCAGAGTTACCCATCAGATTACAAGTTCATCCAGCTAAGAACACAAGAGGGATATGGCCCCAGAGATGCAGGACCCCCTGGACACCCTCCTCACACTACCCCAAAACTGCACCTCAGGACATGGAACTTACGCCTCTGTGACTCAAGATGCAGGTGGGACAGAGGGAAGACAAATTCTGTCTCTGGCTGTAAAATGTCCTCGAAGAATTTCTGCCTCTCCCGAAGGCGGAGCTGTTGCCGCTCCAGGGCTGCCCGAGGATTTGGGTCCATGTCAGCCCCTGGAAAGATAATAAGCAAGACAAGTACAGCTGTGAAGTTGAGAAAAACAACAGTGGGACCTGGGCCTCAGGAACCCCACAGCAGCCAGCATCCCAGCAGTGGGGTTTCTGGTTCCAGCTGGACGACTCTGGCCTCAGCTACTCTTTCCCCTGCTCTGAAACAAAGTCCTTCCTACAAGCTTCAAGTCCTATGTAGAGGCAGAGCTTGCCCCAGCTCTACAAAGGGGATGCCAGTTCCAGGCACCAGAAAAGGCTCTCTGTATTCAGGGAAGGCAGCCAAAGGCCAACTCTCATAGTATGCCCTTCTGACTGGGTTGGGGAGGCTAGTCCAGCCCAAATGATATTTTCTCCATTTAATAGACCCAAGTCCCTTCAGAAGGCCAGGGAAGAGGATAGGATGGAGATGGTAGGGTAGAAGGTCCTCTTCCACTAGTGCAACCCCTCTTCTCTCCCCTCTTTACTTAAACACGCACACATCGTCCCCATCACCTCCAAACTCTTGCTTTGAAGTCACCTATCTTTCAGACTTGGATGCCCTAAGGAAAATATCTTTCGCAGTCTCCCCATCTGAAAAGGTACAGTGGTCCTACCTTCCTGAAAACACGGCTTGTGAAGGTGAGCTATTTAGAGAACCACCATCTTGTCTATGAACTCCAACAGTTCTTTATTTGTTCCCCTCTTCTGACACATCTCACCATCTTATCTCCCTACTGGCCAATGAGTAGGAATTGGAAAGGCAGATCGTGGGTCCAATTCAGGCCAGGCCTCTTGACTCCCAGGGCTGAGAGCTTTCCAGAATACCAAAAGTTCCAGGCCAGTCCAGACCCTGTGCATTCACTTCCATTCATTCAATCTCATTCCTAGCATTCTGCTCTGAACCCATCACCAGGGCAGGGTAGTTTCCAGCTTGGGACTACATCCGCATCCGCATCCTCCACGGCCATCTCATCTGGACTCAGTCTATCCCAGGCTCGGGCCTGCTCCAAAGGCTCTGGGGCCAGCCCAAGACAGATCCAAACCCGAGCAGGCCAGGGAGTGCTACGACGGGGAGCCAGTGTGGCCGCGATTCGATTCGGCCACGGAGAAGGGAGGCGCTGACGCCGATTCCTGGGAAAGGCTCTTAGAGCTGCCGCCCAGGTCACAACGCTAAAAATATCCAGGGCCCCTGGGGCCGTCTGCGCTTGCAGGGGGGAAGGGGAGGGAGAAACCCAGGGGGAACTGACAGGACGGGGGCTCCGGGACGCCCCCTCTCTTTCCCCTCCCCCTGACCCCATTGCTTTCACCAGATTGAACGGGCTGCCCACCTGGGGCCACAGAGCCGTGACTGGAGCAAGGGAGTTGTTTACGCGACCACAGGTGCTGGGGAAAGAGTGAAGAGATTTGGGGCAGGAGGCTGCCAGGGGACCAGGCAGGAGCAGTGAAATGGAGAACTCCCTCTCTGTCTCAGCCCCACCCGCACTAGAGTAAGCAGAAGAAGAATTCCCCAAAAAGGGACACGCCGCGTCCGCGGGGGGAAGGGAGGGGTCAAAGGAGGGCGCTACCCACCCCCGGCACTTCCACTGGTGCTCGGGTCCCCTCCGTTGTCCCTGGAGTCACCTGCGCCCACCGCCCTACCTGCAGCGCCCGGCGCCCCCGCTGACTCAGTCTGTCTTCTCCAGCTAGGCGGCGGCGGCGGGGGCGTGGGAGCGAGCCGCGCCGGCCGGGGTGGGGCTGCGCCTCCGGGTCTCCCCGGGGACCGACAGCCCTGGGAGCCGGGAACGAGGAAGAGGCGGGAGGCGGAAGTGGGGGAGGGGCAGCGGCGGGCACACTCGCTCTGCGCTCGCCCGGCGGCCGGAGGCAGCTCCGTGGAGCGCGACTACTCGCACTTGCAGGGCCGGCAGAAAGTTACCGGCACGCATCCTTCCTCCCTCCTACCAGCCGCACTCCTCCGCGCACCACCTCGCCACCGACGCCGCGCACGATCTGCGCCAGCTGCACTGCTCTTGCGGCGCCCCCGCCCAACGCAGACCCGCAGCGGGCACCCGCGCCGGCTCCCTGCCCACGCATCTTGTGCTCTCCGACTCCCGGGCAGCGCCCACGCAACCACTACGCGCACGCACCCGTTCCCCAACTCGCGGCACCCTCAGCCGCACTTGCCACGCTTATGCGCGCACTTGTCGGGCCGGCGCACGCTGAAGAACGCAGGATGGGGACCTGCAGAAGGGGGTAGGGGCACTGACCCTGTGCAGCCCAGTGAGGCAGGTGCGTCGCAGGGGACGAGCCCCTGACCCGGGAATTCACCCTGTTGCCCCTGATTCCTGGTTTCCGGAGAAGGCAGAGCCGCCGCCCTAGCTACCAGTTCATTGGGTGGGGTGGACCCGGGATTGGGCGGATCAGGCCTGGAGGGGGTGTGCAGCTGTGCCGCGCCCCTAGACGCCGGCAAAGAGCCAACACCTCCTCGGTGCTAAGGGGGTTGCTGGACCTCCGGTTTGGCAGGAATGGAGGTGCCAGGAGGAAACTGCGGGCGGAGGAAAAATGCTTTCCCCCTTCGCAGCACATCCCGGCTCAGAGGAGTGCTAGCAGTTTCCAATCTAGCAGCTCCTGGACCTAGTCTGTGTTCCCATTTCCTTCCTCCTCCGTTGGCACCCATTCCCTTGTCGCCTGAGCTCCGGAGCTGTGATGGGGAACGGCCAGCGCCGGGGCTGTGTGTGAGGAGATGTCCGTCCGAGATGACTCTGGGTTGGGGGAATCACTCGATAATTCATTCAACAAACAAGAGAAACTAGCACCTCCCTCTCGCTCACCGCCCACATTAAAATGCACCTCCATTTCCTGACGAATCTTTTTCCTAAGTAACTTTCCAATCCACCATTCCTCTCTTGGCCCTCCACTATAGTAGCTTCTATCTATTTTTTCTGTGCACTTTGGCCCTGTCACACTCCATTCCCCACACAACAGTCAACTGTCACTTCAGAGCACATGGATGTTGTGCCACCCTCAGCTCAAATCCCTCCATTGTTAGACAAAAATCCAGACACGGAGTCTTGAAGAAATGAGTTCAACCAACAGAAAGGGAGAGGGGCATGTGTAAAGAGATGGCCAGGAGTGTGAAAAACCATATCAGGTTTTCCTGTCAGGGGAACAGCGTGCTACAAATACTAAGTTACTGCCTCTTCTATTATGTTTTAGGACCTCCAAACAACCCCGTGAGATAAATACAGCAAGCAGCTCTCCCACTAGTCTACCAGAATGGAAATTAGGTTGTGGGAGGTGACAAATTAAGTAGTTAAGAGCTCCACCACTGTAGTCAACCCATTTTGGGTTGTGAACCTACTGCAGTCTCTGTCCAGCTGGGAAAGCATTTAACTTCTCTGATCCTTGATTTTCTTTCTTATGAACCAGGAATAATCAAACCCTACCTTTTACGAGATAATTCATACAAAATGCATTGTACAGGACTTGGACGCTTCAGAGATACTCAATGAACCTTAGCTGTTTTGATTGTAATAGGTTCTGGAAAAGGAGAGGAACTGCGCTCTGCCACCAAATTCTGAAATTATAGAAAGGGAGTCCTAACTAGCACTGCTACAGAGCTTATTATGTGCCAGTTACTACTAGTATAAGTGCTCACATATATTAACTCTCTTAACACTCCTATGAGATAATTGCTATCATTACTTTACCAGTACAGAAACTGAGATACAGGGAGGTAAAGGAGCATGTTCAGGGTCCTACAACTCGATGGAGCTGGAATTTCAACCCAGAGACTGCTTGTAACCACTAGCCTAGCCTATTTCTTTTTTACCCTGCTGTAATTTTTATCTTCCAAGAAATATTTTAATAACTTTGATTCCTATTTCTCATTAATGGATAGATGAAGAGATATGTGGTCCATTTTCTAGCACAGAAGAATGGAATCAAGCCAGGAATACAGTAGATGGAGCTCAGCTCCCAAAGTCACCTTTCCCATGTTCTCCCTGGGAACAGGACTCCATGGATTATTTTGAACTCAAGATGATGAAAGATCAGGAACCTCCGCTCCTTCTCTTTGTCAGTTGTTTGCCACAAGAATAGTCAGAGGCAGGGGGCATCCAAGCTGAAAGTAATTCAGGCTGCTAAGCTGGAAGTGCGTCTCTCAAGAGAAAGACCCAGGCAGCAGGCCAGGAGCTGGTGGCCAAAGGAGTTGAAAAGAGCAGAAGAGTAGATGGCTTGATACTCTGGCTCCCATCCAGGATGCAGAAAGCTGGGAAGAGCATTGTTAACACACTAATAACAATTGTTAAGGCGTGTTGAGTAATCTACAAAATCATAACTGCTGTCAAAACCATCAGAGTTGAGGTTGCAGAGTGAACAATTAACCTGAATTTCAAAGCGGGAACAGGAACCTCCAAGAAGAGATGGGATATAGGCACTAGATCCTTGTAAAGCAGGAGTTGAAGTCTCTATGCAGGAGGGTAAGAAGAGTTCACTAACATTTTCACTGAATTGCTAAATGCCCAGTTAGCCCATTTCAGCTAACTTGAAAGCAAAAAACCCATGGGAATTGCAGACAATGAAATAATGAGAGAAACAACAAAACCCAAACTTAATTCAACTCCTCACAAGACTGACTTAATTCCTCACACTAATGGCCCAACAGAAGAGACAGGACAATTTCCAGGCATAAATAATGCTATACTCAACTGTACTCAGTTTTTACTGTTCTATGTACTATATGTCCAGAAATCAGTAAAAAAAAAAAAAAAATCACTACACACATACACATTAAAAACAAAAAACCTTGGGCTGTGGCTGTGGCTGAGTGGTGGAGTGCTTGCCTAGCACGTGTGAGGCACTGGGTATGATTCTTAGCACCACATAAAAATTAACAAATCAAAATAAAGGCATGCTGTCCATCTACAACTACAAAAAAAAACCCTTCTGTCAAGAGACAAAACAATCAGCAGGACCAGATGCAAAACCCAGATATTGTAGTTACCTGACAGAGTGTAAGATGATATCTACCTAACATGAAAATGTAGATAATATAAATGAACAGAAGAGGAATTTTAACAGAGATATGGAAACTATAAAAAGGAGTCATGTGGCTGGGCATGGTGGCACATGCCCGTAATCCCAGTGGCTTAGGAGGCTGAGGCAGGAGGATCACAGGTTCCAGGTCAGTCCCAGCAAATTAGTGAGGCCCTAAGCCTCTTAGAGAGATCCTCACTCAAATAAAAAGGGTTGGGGATGTAGCTTAGTTGTAAAGTGCCCCTAGGTTCAATCCTTAGTACTAAGGGGGTAGGGGGAAGAGTCATACAGCAATGCTAGAAATAAACCCACATACCCCAGAGGTTTGAAGGACACTTTTGACAGACTGGTCAGTAAACTCAACACAGCTAAGGAAAGAACTGGTGAACTTAAAGACAGATCAAATCAGAAGACTGAAGCTGAAACAGAAAGAGAAAAGTGAAACCAAACCAGAACTAACTCTAAGAGCTAAAATGTAAGTAATTCTGATTCCAGAAGAAGAGACAGAGAAAAAAATATATATGTAGATATAATAACCAGGAATTTCCCAAAAATAACGAAAGATATTAAACCACAGAGCTAAGAAACTCAAAGAATCCAAAAAAGAGTAAATACCAACAAGACAGTCAGGGACGACTATAGAGACAAAGGGCACATACTCCTGAGCTTTGGCTCATAGCCAAGTGAAAATTTTTAAGGAGATACACTTTTTCTGGTAAACAGTAACAGGAAATTAATTGCCAGCAAATTAGCATTGGAAGAAATGGTAAAGGAAGTTCTGTAGAAGGAATAAAGTATCAGAGAGTAATCTGAATCTAAATAAAGAAGTGAAGGTCCTTGTAAATGAGTAGATAAAAGTAAATATAAGAGATATTTTTCTTATTTTTAATCACCTTAAAAGATAATTGCTTGTCTTAAGCAAGAGTAACAAGGCATGGGCTGGGGTTCTGGCTCAGTGGCAGAGCGTTTGCCTCACACATGTGAGGCACTGGGTTGGATCCTCAGCATCACATAAAAATCAGTAAACAAAATAAAAATATTGTGTCCATGTAGAACTAAAAAAAAATAGCAAGGCATTGTGGGTTTATAGCACATATATTGTAAAAGTAAAATGTATGGCAAAAACAATATAAAAATGATAGGTTTGAGAATTGAAAATATGCTATTGAAGAGCCTTTATCTTACATAAGAAGTAGTATAATATTATTGGAAAATAAACTGATTAAAGATACATATATATTATAGCTGGGTACAGTGGCACTCTCCTGCAATCTCAGTGACTTACAAGGCTGAGGCAGGAGACTCTCAAGTTTGAGGCCAGCCTCACCAACTAAGAATCTGTCTAAAAAAAATTTGTATGTTATACATATGTACATATATATAGGTATATATAATAAATGCAAAGGTGACCACTAAAATTTTTTAAAGTCTTAAGTAATAAGCCAATGATGAACAGATAACATACAACCATAAAAATGTTAAAATGTATAACCATAATGAGTGATAGACATGTTAATTGCTTCACAGTAGTAACCATTTTACTATCTACAGGTTGTATACCTTAAGTATATAATACACAATAAAATTCATTTCAAAAAAATTAATGACTGTGAAAAAGTAAGTAATTATATAAATAAATATTACATAATAATAAATGTTGGGAGGCATTCTACCTGGGCCTCTTTTTTTTTTTTTTTAAAGAGAGAGTGAGAGATGGGGAGAGAGAGAGAGAGAGAGAGAGAGAGAGAGAGAGAGAGAGAGAGAGAGAATTTTATTTATTTATTTATTTATTTATTTTTTAAGAGAGAGTGGGAGAGAGAGAGAGAGAGAGAGAATTTTTTAATATTTATTTTTTAGTTCTCGGCGGACACAACATCTTTGTTTGTATGTGGTGCTGAGAATCGAACCCGGCCGCATGCATGCCTGGCGAGCACGCTACCGCTTGAGCCACATCCCCTGCCCTACCTGGGCCTCTTGTGTTCAGTGTGCCTAGCTGAATCTGTTGAGATGCCAAGGTCATCTTTTTCACCTGGGTCCTTGCTCAAAATTATATAATACAGCTGGAAATTTTGTGAGATGAGAATGTCTTTCCTAGACCAAGGAAGACTTGCTTATGACTTGGCAAGAAACAGCAAGTTCTTGAGCTACAGCACTCCCCCACCTGTGTACCATGTGTATGTGCCATACATCTGTACCCACTGCAGCACCCGAGGCACGCGGGGCCAGGGGAACCCATGCAAGTATTCTGATGTTCATGTTGTCTGTTGTGCTATGAATAATAAACTGCTCAATGCAATGACAAAATATAATCAATCAACCCAAATTTGGTAAAGAAGGTAAAAAGAAAAAAACACAGAATGAAAAGATAAAAACAAATAGCAAGATGGACTTGAATTTTAATCCAAGTGTATTAATAAAAAGACAACCAATTAGAAGAAATTAGATTAGGAAAAAATAAGAGGCAATAATATGTTGTTTATAAGAGCACTTTACACATAAAGAAATCTATATGAGTTGAAAGTAAATGGATGGGGGGCTGAGGATGTGGTTCAAGCGGTAGCATGCTTGCCTGGCATGTGCGGGGCGCTGGGTTTGATTCTCAGCACCACATAAAAATAAAATAAAGATATTTAAAAAAAAAAAGAAAGAAAGAAAGTAAATGGATGGGTGGGCCTGGGGTTGTGGCTCATGGTAGAGCGCTTACCTAGCATGTGTGAGGCACCAAGTTTGATTCTCAGCACTGCATATAAATTAAGAAAAAAAATAAAGGCCCATCAACAACTGAAATATATATATATATTTTTAAAAAGTAAACGAGTGAAGGGCTTGGGATGTGGTTCAGGCAAGAACACTTTCCTGGCATACATGAGGTCCTAGGTTCAATTCCCAATACTACAAAAAAAGTATATGGACGGAATAAGATAAACCATACCAATGGAGTCAAAGCAGCTGGAGTGGCAATATATATATATATATATGTGATTTTGGGGAGCAGGGGTACTCAGGATTTAGGCCAGGTGTGCTTTACCACTGAGCAAAATCCCCAGCCCTTTTTAAATTTATTTTTTATTTTGAGACAGGGGCTTGCTAAGTTGCTTAGGGCCCTCACTGATCTGCTAAGATTAGTCTTGAACTTGCAATCCTCCTATCTCCACCTTCCAAGTCATTGGTATTACAGGTGGCAATGTTAATATCAGACAGGTTCAGAGTCACAATATTGATATCAGACAAAGTAGGTGTCAGAAGAAGGAATATTTCCAGGATGAAGAAGGAAATTATAAAAAGATAAATGTTCAGTTCACCAAGAAATCTTAATAATCATAAGTACATACACACCTAATAACAGAGCTTCAAAAAGACAAAGTAAAAACCACTAGACTTGAAAAAAGAAATAGAAAAATCCAGAGAATTCAATGCTTAGAGAATGCAACACTTTTCTCTCAGTAATCAATAAAATAAGCAGTCTAAAAGAAGAAAACCTTAACAGCATCACTAACTTGTCCTGATTTACATTTTCATAACACCTTGCCCAACAATAACAGAATAAATCTTCATTTCAACTGCATATTCACATTTAATGATACCTATCATATTCTGAGACATAAAAACAACCCTCAACAAATTTAGAAGAATTAAACAGAGTTAAAATAAAAATAATAACAAAGATATCTGAAAAATACCCCTAGTCCTTAGAAATAAAACATGAGTCAGCCTGGCCTGGTGGCACCTACCTGTAATCCTGGTGACTCAGGAGGTTGAGGTAAGAGGATGGCAAGTTCAAAGCCAGTCTCAGCAACTTAGCAAGATTCTGTCTCAAATAAAATAAAAAAAAAAAAAAAAAAAGAAAAGAAAAGAAAAAAGAGCTGGGGATATGGTTCAGTGGTTAAACACCCCTGGGTTCAATCCCTGGCACCAAAAGAAGAAGAAGAAAGAAAGAAAACATGAATCAGACAAAGTCCAGAGGGAAATTAGAAAAAAAAAATCTTGAATTGAATAAAACTAAAATGCAGCAGTTAGCCCCCCAAACAGTTCTCAGTGTTCATTCCCTCTGCAGTTCTCTCCTTTACTATATCATGGTTATGCTGGGTAACCAACCAGTATTGCAGAATTAATGGTATGTTACCTCTAAAATCCAGGCTTTAAAAAGTGCAGCCTCTGTCTCAGGTGCACACTTTATTGCTTGACACTCACTCTAAGGCAAGCAAGCTGCTCTACTGTCAGCAACCCTATAGAGGCCCACATGGCAAGGAACAGAAGCTTCTAGTCACCAGCCAGTGACAAATTAAGGCTTGCCATCATCCAGGAGTGACTCTAAAAACAGTCACCCTAAGAACCTTGAGATGACCGCAACCCTGGCAAGTTAGCTTGACTGAAATCTGAGAGACTGGAGGCAGAGCCATTACTCAGATAAACCACTTCTGGATACCCGATGCTCAAACACTTTGAGATACAAAAAAGCAGGTTCTTTTAACCTGCTAAATTTGGGGTTCATTTGCTATGCAGCAATTGACAACATAGAGATGTTGGTACTGGAGTTGGGTGCTGCTAGTCCCAGTACTCTAAATTGTGTCGTGGCACAGGAACTGGAGAGTGGTCTTTCAGAATAATACAGTGAGCCTCAAGTGCTTGGAAGAAGCTGTAAACACAAGCCTCGGCCTTTGATACAATTACAGTAGGGACAGGCAGAAAAGCCAGGTAAATACTATAGGAAACTATGTTGAAGCACAAAGTTTAGCAATCCTGTTACCTGCAGTAAAATGGAAAACACAAAATGTGCTAACGAATGGGTGATCTAGATGAGAATATTTCCTAGCAAAGCATTGAAGGAACCACCTGGTTTCTTGCTGCTTATAGTAAAGTGCAGATGGAGAGAGAAACTAAAGCAACAGTTTTCAGAAGACAGAACTATCCCAGGGGAGAGCTGGCAATGTCTGGAGACAGTTTTAGTTGTCAAAGCTGGGGAGGTTGCTACTGCCATCTAATTAGTAGAGGCCAGGGATGCTACTGAACATACCACCATGCACAGAGGAGCCCCTCTCAAACAACCACCCGTCCCCACTGTACACACACAAAGATGTCCACAGTGCTGAGGTTGAGAAGCTGCGAATTAAAAGGAAGGACTGTTAAACATGAGAGAGCTTCATGGTTTAGAAAATTCCTCCCCAGCAGCAAATGACAGCAAAGTAAGAAAGAGCTTCCTAGCAAAGTTCAAATCCAGGGCACTGCCGGAAACCCTGTTGAGAATATAACAATTAAATCTTTTGTTAACATCTCAGAAAGATTTAAGGCAGTGCCCCAGAGTAAGATTCAGTCAGATAAAGAGCTCCAACAAATTTGAAGGACTCCCCACAGACCCTCTGAATTGAACAACAGGGATCCTTAGGAAGCCTGAAGGCGTTTGTTGTCACTTGGCCATCTCAGCAGAAACCTAAGGTGGAGAAAGGCTTGTCTCAAGTTGGTGTAAGACAGTGAGGTTCAATAATACCCAAAGTGATCCGCACATTTTAAAAAGGTTTATTATCAGAAAGGGATAATAAATAGGGATAAAGGGATTAAAAGTTAAAAGAAGATTTCTGATTCTGGACTGGAACACTTATAAAACACCGCCCCCCCAAAAAAAAAAAAGATTGACGAAGAACAAGGAGAGAAGACCCCAATTATGAATATCAGGAATGAAACAGTATATCCTACAGACTCCCCCAGATGTTAAAAGATGAAAAAGGATGATTAGGAACAGCTCTATACACGTCAATTTGACAATTTTGTTGAAAAGGACCAATTCCTTGAAAAGCACAAATTCCCAAAACTCACCCAGTATGAAATAGGTAATTTAAGTAGCCGCATAACTATGAAAAAAAATGAAATTTATAGTTTTAAAAAAACCCAAACAAGTCTTTTTAAAAAAATTAATTCTTTTTGGTGGAGAGTATCCTGGGGATTGAACCCAGGGGCACTTTACTACTGAGCTACATTCCTAGCCCATTTTTATGCTTTTATTTTGAGGCAGGGTCTTGCTAAGTTGCTTAGGGCCTCTCTTTAATTGCTGAGGCTAGCCTTGAACTTGTGATCCTCCTGCCTCAGCTTCCTGCGTTGCGGTGATTACAGGTGTGCACCACCACATGCAGCAACATACAACTCTTGAAAGAAAAATCTTCAGGCCTAGACGGTATCACTAGAGAATTCTTTCCAACTTTTATAGCAGAATTAATGACAACTTTATTCAATGTCTTTCAGAAAACCGAAGAGGAGGGAATACCTCCTAACTTGTTTTATGAGACCAGTATTACCTTGATATCGAAACCAGTTAAGGCCGTACCAAAAAAAAATACATAATGAAACACAATAGACACATATCATCTAAGTTGTCAAATTTGAGAACATATAATTGTCCAAAATATTCCTTTATTATCCTATTGATTGTCCATGGGATCAGTAATAATGACTCTTCTTTCATTTCTAATATTAATAATAGATTGTGATTTCTTTCTTTTTTTCTTGGTTACCCTGGCTAAAGGTCTGTAAATTTTATTTATCTTTCAAATAATCAATTTTTGGTTTCACTGATTTCTCTATGGTCATCCTGTTTTTAATTTCATTGATTTATGTTCTACTTTATTTATTTAGTAACAGGTTCTCATTCTGTTCCCCAGGCGTGGAGTGATCCTTCTTTCTTAGCCTCCCAAGTATCCAGGACTATAGGTGTGCACCACCACACCCAGTTTGCACTACTTTTTTTTTTTTTTTGTACCAGGGATTGAACTCGGGCACTCAACCACTGAGTCACATCCACAGCACTATTTTGTATTTTGTTTAGAGACAGGGTCTCACTGAGTTGCTTAGTGCCTCACCATTGCTGAAGTTGGCTTTGAACTTGAGATCCTCCTGCCTCAGCCTCAGGAGCCGCTGGATTACAGGTGTGGGCCATCCAGCCAGTCCTCTACTTTTTAATTCTTTATTGTCTTTTTCTTTCTTTAGGCTTAAATTGTTCTTATTTTTTTAATCTCCGAAGGTTGAAAGCTCAGATCAGTTTTAGATCTTTCTTCTTTTCTAACATATATGCATTTAATACCAAATTTCCTCTGAGCATAGTTTATTCTGCATCCCACATATTGGATAAACTATAGTGTCATTTGCATTTAGTTTAAAATATTTAAAAATATCTCTTGCAATTTCTTCTTTGATCTATGTATAATTTACTGGTGTGGTGTTTAATCTACAAATATCTTGGTTTTTAGTTTGATTCCATTGTGACTTGAGAACATACATTGTATGATTTCTATTCTTTCACATTTGTTCCGGTATATTTTATGGTCCAGAATATGTTCTCTAGAATGTTCCATGTGAGCTTGATAAGAATGTATATTCTGCTATTATTGGTTAAATTACTCTACAAATGCCTGTTAGATCAAGTTGATTGATGGTAGCATCAGGCATCTATGTTCTTACTGATTTTCTGCCTGTTTGATTTATCAGTTATAAAGAAGGTTGTTGAAGTCTCCCACTAGAGTAGGATTTCTCTTTCTCCCCTGGAACTCTACCCACTTTTGCCTCATACATTTTGGCACTCTATTGATAAGGGCTTATGCATGGAAGATTGTTATGTCTTCTAAGAGAATGGATCCCTTTATTATCATTTAATGACTTCATCCCTACTGATGTTCCTTGTTCTAAAGTCTGCTTTGCAGGGCTGTGGTTGTAGCTCAGTGGTAGTACCCTTACCTAGCATGTGTGAGGCACTAGGTTCGATCCTCAGCAGCACATAAAAATAAATAAGTAAAATAAAGGTATTGTGTCCATGTACAACTAAAAAAAAAAATTAAGTCTGCTTTCTCTGAGAGTAATATAATCACTCCAGGTTTCTTATGATTAGTGTTTAAAGTAGGCTTTTTAGGTAACATATAGTTAGTTGGGTCTTGTTTTTTTTTTTTTCTTTAATATTCTCTAACAATCCTGATCTTTTAACTGGTATAGCTAGGCTGCTCTATACAATATCTTTCAGAAAACAGAAGAGGAGAGGGTTTATGAGGAAACCGCCAGTATTACCTTGATACCAAACCAGTTGAAGGTAGTTCCAAAATAAAATGTAACAAAACACTTTATAGATACATGTCATCCAGGTTGTGGAATTCCAGAGCATAGAGCTGTTCATATAACTGGCTTAATATTTACCAGGTTTGGAACTTTTCTATTTGCTGCACTTGTTCTTTGGTTCTTTTTTCTTCCTTCCCACTTTTCTGCCTTTTTCTCTAGTTTCAATTGAGCTTTTTTCCCTCTTAGTACTGGGGATTGAACCCAGGGGCATGTACCTGGGAGTTAATCCCCAGCTGTTTCATTTGATTTTTGAGTCAATTCACTAAATTGCTGAGTCTGGCCTTGAACTTGGGATCCAAGTCACTGGGATTACAAGGCATGTGCCAGCACCTCACCCAGCTAAAATTGAGCATTTTTTACATAATTCTGTTTTCTCTCTCAGCTTGCAACTACACTTGTTTTTAAAAATTTTAAATGGTTGTCCTAGAGTTTGCAATATACATTTATTACTAATTTAAATCCACTCTTATATAGAACTATGCCATTTCAAAGGTACCATATAACAGGGACCCATAGCTCTCATAAAAATAGCCCACAAAAATCTTCAACAGAATACAGTAGTCCCCTCTTATCTGTGGAGGATGTATTCTAAGACATCCCCCCCACAATGGATGCCTGAAACTGTATATAGACTATATTTTTTTCTATACATAGATGCCAGTGATAAAGTTTAATTTATAAATTAGGCAAAATAAGAGATTAACAATAACTAATAAAATATAATATGCTACAATAAATGTTGTATATCTGTTCTCTCTCTCTCCCCTTCTCTCTTCTCAAAATAGACAGATCTGAACTGCCAGCATCACAACTCTTGTGCTATGGGGCCATTATTAAGTAAAATAAGTTACCTGAACACAAGCAATACCAAGATAGTTGATCTTATTGATACCTGAGATGGCTACTAGGTGACTAAGGAACAGAAAACATACACAGTGTAAATATGCTGGACAAAGGGATGATTCATTCTGTGCAGATGGAACCCGACAGCACCTGGTCTTCATGCTACCAGAATGACCGATAATTTAACTTATTTTTATATTGGAATTTTCCATTTAATATTTTTGTAACACAGTTAAGTTTAGGCTTAAATTGATAACTGAAACCACAGAAAGTGAATGGAGAGGGAACTACTCTATTAGCAAACTGAGTCCAGCAATACATAAAACAAACAACACGAAGTGGAGTTATTCAGGAATGCAAGCCTGGTTGAATATTGCACTCACCTAGCATGTTTGAGGCAATGGGTTCAATCCTCAGCACCACATAAAAATAAAATAAATAAAATTAAGGTATTGTATCCATTTACAACTAAAAAAAATATTTTAAAAAACTCAAGAAACTAGGAATAGAGAATTTGAACTTGATAAAGACCACCTACAAAAACCCCAAAGTTAACATTATACTTAATGGTGAAAGATTGTTTAACTTTAAGAGCAAGAACAAAGCCAGGTACGGTGGTACACATCTGAAACCCAGTAACTTAGGAGGCTGAAACAGGAGGATCCCAAGTTCAAGGCCAGCCTCAGCATAAACAAGCCCCTCAACTAGCAAGACCCCATCTCAAAATAAAAGTAAAAAAGACTAGGGGATGTAGCTCATGGTAAAATGCCCTGGGTTCAATACCCAGTACCAAATATATGTGCACATGCATGCATGTGTATGTGTATGTATGTGTATGTGTGTACTCAGATTTATATTTCAAAAACAAGACAAAAATATCTGCTCTCACTACTTTTATTCAACAGAGTATTGGGAGTTTTAACTGCATAACTGTATGACAAGAAAAGAAAACAAAAGGTATACAAATTTGAAGAAACATCTATAAATCACATATCCTACAAAGGACTCATATTTGGAATATTAAAAAAAACTCTCAAAACTAAATAGTTAAAAAAAAACAGCAAACAAAAATCTAATTGGAAAATGAGCAAAAGACATGAACAGATATTTCACCAAAGGGAATGCAGAGATGGCAAATAAACTCATTCAAATATATGCCATGTCAACATTTCCCTAAATGCAAATTAAAGCCGTGATGAGGGCTGGAGTTGTGCTCGGTGGTGGATCACTTACTTCATATGTACAAGGCCCTGGGTTCAATTATCAGTGCCACATAAAAATAAATAAATAAAATAAAGGTATTGTGTCCACCTACAATAAAAAAAAAGCTTAAAAAAAGCCATGATGAGATATTACTACATACCTATTAGACAGCTAAAATAAAAAAAATATAGTGACCATTCCAAAAGCAAGTCAGGATGCAGAGAAGTTATATCATAAATTGCTGGTGGGAACGTCAAGCGATATCATAGTCACCCTGGAAAACAGTTTGGCAGTTTCTTGGAAAACTAAACATACATTTACCATATGGTCCAGCAATCACACGACTTGGCATTTATTTCAGAGAAATGAAAACTCTGTTCACGCAAAACCTTGTGTGTAAATGTCTACAGCAGCTTTATTTGTAATAGCTCTGAGTTGGAAATGATCTAAATGTTCCTCCACAGGTGAATGGTCAAACAAAATGGCGCATCCACACCATGGAGCAGCAAAAAAAGGAACAAGTTCACATTCTTTGCTAGAAAAGCAGTAAGGCGTCTTTTTCCTTTAAATTGAAATAAAATGAGCAAATCACTTATTCACTTAAGAACTTGGAGGATATAAAGGGCATTATTCTAAATAAAAAATAATCTTGAAAGGTTATATACTATATGATTCCATTCATATTCTTTTTTAAAAAATATTTTTTTTAGTTGTAGATGGACACAATGCCTTACTTTATTTGTTTATATTTATGTGGTATGGGAGTTTTGGGAGTTTTAACTGCACCGTAGGACAAGAAAAGAAAACAGTGCCTCACGCATGCTAGGCAAGCGCTCTACCACTGAGCCACAGCCCTGTCACTCATATAATATTCCTTTTTTTAAAAAAAAGAGAGAGAGAGAATTTTAATATTTATTTTTTAGTTTTCGGCGGACACAACATCTTTGTTTGTATGTGGTGCTGAGGATCGAACCCAGGCCACACCCATGCCAGGTGAGCGCGCTACCACTTGAGCCACATCCCCAGCCCTCATGTAATATTCTTGACATGATAAAATTATACAGAGTGAGGCTGCCAGCAGTTAGCAGTGAGATAAGGAGGGACTGGCTGTGGCTGTAAGCTTCATGAAGGACCCTTGGAATAACAGGACAGTTCTGCATCTTGATTATGGTGGCTACATGAATTGTCAAATGGCTTGGACATAGCACAAAAGGTATGCAAGATGTTACGACTGAAGGAAAATGAGTGAAGGGTATTCAGGACATCTCTTTCTATATTTTTTGGAAACCTTCTGTGATTCTATAATTTTTTTTGAGTTTATAAATGGGAATAAACTATCAATACAAGCCGCAACCTGGATTTCAAGAGCAGTATGCTGAAAAAAAAAAATCTCAGAAGTCCTATACTACATGAGTCCATTCACAAAATAATCTTTTTGTTGGTTTTGGGTACCAGGGATCGCACTCAGGGGTGATGAACCACTGAGCCATATCCCCAGCCCTTTTTTATTTTTTATTTAGAGGTAAGGTCTCACTAAGTTGGTTAGGACCTTGCTAAATTGCCAAGGCTGGCTTTGAACTCAGACTCCTCCCGCCTCAGCCTCCCAGACACTAGGATTACAGGAATGTACTACCACACCCAGCTCACAAAATAAATTGAAATAAATTATAGAGATGGAGATAATTATCGGTTTCTAGGGAGTGGGCTGAGGGGCAGGGGTAGCACAGAGAGACCTTTCTGGTGATGGGACACACAAATGAGAGCAAAAGAATAGATACTTTATCAAAGAAGACAACTTTCAAATGAGCACATGAATATATGCTCAACACTATTAGTCATTAGATAAAATGCAAATTACCAATACTGTGAGATACAACTACATATCTACTAGTAAAATCTAATCACCTAACAATACCAAGTGTATTGTATCCAAGGATATGGAACAACTAGTCCTCATACATTGCTAGTGGGAATACAAACTAGTGTAGCTCCTTCAGAAGATGGTTTGGCAGTTTCTTAGAAAGTTAAACATACAATTACCATATGACTCAGTAATCCCATTTCTAGGTAGGTATCCAAGTGAAGTAAAAACCTGTACTCCCTCAAAAACCTGTGCACAAATGGGTTTATTAACTTTATTTATAATCACTGAATATGAGAAACTAGCCCAGATATCCTTTAATGATTAAATATATTTATAGAATGAAATACTACGATAAGAAAAGGAGACAAATAACTAATATTCAACAAAGTGTGAACCTCAAATAAAAGTAATCCCAGTGGACACTTGAAATCCCAGCAGCTCAAGAGGATCAGAGGTTCAAAGCCAGCTTCAGCAATTTTGAAAGGCCTGTAAGCAACCTATTGAAATCCTGTCTCAAAAGGGCTGGAGACTTGGCGCAGTGGTTAAGGACCCTTGGGTTCAATCCCTGGTACTGGAGAAAGAAAAGAAAGAAAGAAAGAAATCCCAGTTCAAAAGGCTACATACTGCATGACTCTATATGATTTTCTGAAAAAGGCAAATGTTTCAGGGACTGAAAAACACATCATTTGTTTCCAGGCTGGGCGTGGGAGGAGAGGTTAACTACACAGAGATGACTTGAAGGAACTTAGTGGTGTTATGAAAACATTCTCTCTATTGATTGTTGTGGCTATACAATAATACACATTTGTTTAAAATTATAGAATGGTATATTAAAAAGGGTGAATTTTACTGTATATAAAATAAAATATACCTCAAAAAACCTAAAGAACAAAAGCACAAACTATGAGAAGCAACAAAAGAGTAGAAACTCATACTCATTAGGATGACTACTATTGAAAAAAAAAAAAAAAACAGAAAATATCAAGTGTGGGTGGGGGTATGGGGACACTGGAACCCCTGTGCACAGCTGGTGGGAATATAAAATAGATTACCACTGGGGAAAGCAATGTGGTGGTTACTATGAGGTTAAAAACAGCATTACTGGACTGGCTGTATAGTTCCATGGTACAGTGCATGCTTGGCATGTGTGGTTCTGGGTTTGATCACACACACACACACACACACACACAAATAGAATTACTATATAATCCAACAACTCAACTTCCAGGTATATACTCAAAAGAATTAAATGCAAGGTCTGGAAGAGATATTTAGTATATTCATGTTCATAGCAGCATTAGCCAAAAGGTAGAAACAGTTCAAATGTCCTTTGACTGATAGATGTATAAATAAAATATTTTATTTTGTTTATACATCTATTTAATATAAATATTACTCAGCCTTAAAAAGAAGGAAATTCTGACATGAGCTACAACATGAAGGAACTCTGAAGACGTTATGCTAAGTGAATTAAAATCAGGCCCAAAAAGACAAACACTGGCCTAACATGCCTAATGTCCCAGCAACCTGGGAGGCTGAGACAGGAGGATCACAAGTTTGAGGCTACCTTCAATATTTAGCAAGGCCCTAAGTAACTCAGCATGACCCTGTCTGAAAAAATAAAAATGGATGGGATGTGGTTCAGTGGGAAAGCATGCCTCTGGGTTTGATCTCCAGTACCAAAAAATAAATAAATAAATAAATAAAATTAAGAAAAAAAAAAAAGGTCACATTGAAGAGCTGGTGTGCAGTGGCACAGGGCTGTAATCCCAGCAATTTAGGAGGCCAAGGCAAGAGAATCACAAGTTCCAAGCTTTCCTGAGCCATTTAGCAAGATCCTGCCTCAAAATAAAAAATAAAAAAGGTCAGGTATATAGCTCAGAGGTAGAGCACCTCTGACTTCAATCCCCTACTACCCAAAACAAATCATATAACACAAAATTTACCATCATAACCATTTTTTAAATTTTTTAATATTTATTATTTAGTTTTCGGCAGACACAACATCTTTGTATGTGGTGCTGAGGATTGAACCCAGGCCGCAAGCATGCCAGGCGAGCGCGCTACCGCTTGAGCCACATCCCCAGCCCATCATAACCATTTTTGATGTGTGGCATTCTACCACTGAGCTACATTCTCAGCCCCTTCTATTTTTTTCCTTTCCTTTTCTTTTTTTTTTTTGAGAGAGAGAGAGAGAGAGAGAGAGAGAGAGAGAGAGAGAGAGAGTTTTTTAATATTATTTTTTAGTTTTCGGTGGACACAACATCTTTGTCTGTATGTGGTGCTGAGGATCGAACCTGGGCTGCACGCATGCCAGGCAAGCGCACTACTGCTTGAGCCACATCCCCAGCCCTATTATTTTTTATTTTGAGACAGGGTCTTGCTAAATTGCTGAGGCTGGCCTCAAACTTGCAATCCTCCTGTCTCAGCTTTGAGCCACTGGGATTACAGACTTGTACCACAATGCCCAGCATGTTATGTGTATTTTACCATTTTTTTTTTAAAGAGTAGAATTTTCTCATGCAAGATCCTTAGATTTAATCCCCAAGATTTTCCAGCTGTGCATTACTGGTTATGAATGCTGTTTTTTTCCCATGTAAATAGAAGAATCAAACAAGATGGACTATGAAAAATTGCTTTTAGGAGCCACTGTGGATGTACAGAATCTAGTCCTTTGTTGATGAGCTGCTTAGGTGGGCACAACTTCAGAAAGGAAGCAAATGGGTGGGCATTGAAAGGTATGTACCAGGTAGAGCCAGTTTGGAAGATAATTTGGTGGTCTCTTAGAAAACTAAATATATGATCTAGCAGTTGCACTCCTTGGTATTTATCCAAAGGAATCAAAAACATATGTCTACCCAAAAACCTGCACACAGATGTTTACAGCAGCTTTATTCATAATTGTCAAAACTTGGAATCAATCAGGATGTTCTTCAGTACGTGAAAGACAAACTGTGATAAATCCAGACAATAGAATATTACTAAGCGCTAAAATGAGCTGATGAGCCATGAAAAGGCATAGAGAGGGCTGGGACTGAGGCTCAGTGGTAGAAAACTCGCCTAGCATGTGTGCGGCCCTGGGTCCGATCCCCAGCACCACATAAAACTAAAATAAACACAATAAAGGTATTGTATCCACCTACAACTAAAAGTATATAAAGAAAGAAAGAAAGAAAGAAAAGGCATAGAATAAATTTAAATGCAGATTACTAAGAGAAAAAAGCCAATCCAAAAAGGCTACCTACCGTAGGATTCCGATTATGGGACATTCTGGAAAAGGTAAAACTATGAAGAACTACGTCCCACAGTCTTGGCTTGGTCCGTCACCCTCAAAGGCATAGCCAAGCACTCCTGTGCCTGTACCCTCTGTCCCCATCAGCAGTGTGGAGTGGTCCCAAACCTTGGTTGGGTGCTGGACCGGCCTACGGGGGCTGGTGCCCGGGCGGCTGTTTCTCACAAGCTCTTGGACCCCTCTGATGCAGCCAGCTAGGCACCAGAGCTCCAGAGCCACCACTGTCCTTCGAAGCCTGCCACCATCTGTCCCCAGCCCACTGCGACTTCCTCTTTGCTTTTATCTTCCTCTCGCTGCCACCACCATTCTCCTCTCCCTCTTTCCTCCACGTCCTGCTCAGATCTCATCTTGTAGGTGAATCTTTCCAGACCACACTTTTTTAAAAATACATATTTTTTGTAGTAGATGGCACAATACTTTATTTTTATGTGGTGCTGAGGATCAAACCCAGTGCCTCACATGTGCTAGGTAAGTGCTCTGCCAACTGAGCTGCAGCCCCAGCCCCTTGACACCACTTTTTAATGCAGTAAACCCTCTACCTTTTCCCGCCTTGTCCCCTTCAACCTGTTTACTTTGCTCCAAGCACTTATTTCCATCTGACCTAACAGTGGTGGGCTGACTCATAAAGGTTCACAAAAGTCAATTGTTACATCTTGAGAAACTCTGCAGACTAGTTGTTAACCATGGCCATCATTAAAATTTAAAGTATGGAAATTTACAATTAATAAATGATATTAAAAATGTGAAAAAAATCCTCAAACCCATCACTTTCTAACCTTTGTAACCATCTTTTAGAATTCTTTTGAGGGGTGGATACCGGGGAGAGGGCATTAAACTCAAGGGTGCTCTAACATAGAGCCACATCTCCAGCACTTTTTATTTTTTGAGACAGGATCTTGCTTAGGGCCTCCCTAAATTATTGATCCTGACCTTTGAACTTGCAATCCCCCTACCTCAGCTTCCCAAGGCCTGGGATTACAGTCATGTGCATCTTCTGGACCTTATTTATATACAGTAGAAACATAGAACATAAAATGGCATGCTACAGGGCATTTTGGCCCTATTCTGAGTTTAGTGATATAATAAATAGTGATAGTAAATTTTCTCAGATATTTTTTTCTATGTACAATGGAATAGCTTTTTTGTTTAATTTACATTATTAACATTTTTCTCTATTACTTTCCTTTTTTCTTTTTTGGTACTGGGGTTTGAACCCAGGGGCATTTTACCACTGGTTCTCAACCCAGCCCTTTTAGTTTTATTTAAAATTTTTTTTAGCAAACTTTGTTTTTTGTTTGTGTTGTTTATTTTTGTCATTGTGGCACTGGGGATCAAACCCATGGCCTTGTGTATGCTAGGCAAACACTCTACCACTGAGGTACACCCTAGTCCCTCAACTGGTAACTTTAAATCAAATGTGATAGGAGTATTGATATCACAGAAATAGGTAAGCATGACAAATTGGCTTTTAATTTATTGTTGTTGACTGGACTAGGGTTGGCGTGGATCAAATCCATGACTGTTCTTGCAAATAAAGTTTTATTACAATACCGACATGCCCATTCACTTACTTATTACATATGGCTGCTTTTGCTCTGTAACAACAGAATTGAGCAGTTGAGTTTGGGGCCATAACTCTGTGACCCCCAAATCCTAACATATTTACAGAAGAAAATATTATTGACTGAGGTCTAGCCTTAAGAAAGTAATGGAGAAGCTTGGCATGGTGCACAGGCCTATGATAGGAACTTGGGAGGCTGAGACTGTAGAATCACAAGTTCAAAGGTAGCCTCAGCAATTTAGGAAGGCCCTAAGCAACTTAGTAAGACCCTGTCTCAAAACAGAAAATAAAAAGAGCTGTGGATGTGGCTCAGTAGTTAAGTGCCCATGGGTTCAATCCCTAACACCAAAAAATAAAAATTAAAAAAAAAAGAAAAGAAAAATAAAATAATAAAAAAATTAAAAAGTAAAGGAGAAGTCAGGCATGGTGGTGCAGGCCTATAATTCTAGGAACTTGGGAGGCTGAGATAGGAGGATTGCAATTCCAAGGCCAGCCTCAGCAAATTAGGAAGGCCCTAAGTAACTTATTTAGATCCTATCTCAAAATAAAAGAAAACTAAAAGGGCTGGGTTGAGGACAGTGGTAAAGTGCCCTTGGGTTCAAACCTCAGTACCAAAAAAGAAAAAGAAATAGAGAAAATGTTAATAATATAAATTAAACAAACAAACAAACAAACAAAAAACCTATTCCATTGTACCTAGAAAAAAAATCTGAGAAAATAAACCTCAATATTAAAAGACTAGGATCTAAGCCAGGTATGTTGGCACATTCCTTAATCTCAGTGACCCTGGAGGCAGAAGAAAGAGGATCCCAAGTTCAAAGCCCGCCTCAGCATTAGCAAGACCCTGAGCAATTTAGGAAGACCTTGTCTTAAAATAAATAAAAAGAGCTGGGGGATGTGGCTCAGTGGTTAAGTGCCCCTGGGGTCAGTCCCTGGTACCAAAAATAAAATCTAAAATGTATAATAAACACACAACCACATATATTTTGTTTCAATGGGTAAATAATGAAACATTATGCTCATACACATTGTTTTGTTTTTCCTCCACTAGAAAGTATACTCCTTGAGAGTATGAATTTCTTTTATTCCAGAACTTAAAAAAGCACCTGGCATGTAGCAAGTGCAGTCAACACAAGTGACACAATAGAATAGATGAGCATGATTTGAGAAGCCAGGTTTCCTGAGCTGTGAGACCTTGGTCAGGTTTCCAGCTCTACCATCATTGAGCTGTAAATTTTTGAGCCATTTTGAACCTTTTTGAACCCTGGCCTCCTCATTTAAAAAGAGGGGATAATCCTCTTACCTCGCAGGGAGGTTATGATCACGTATGCAGCTGCCTGTCCCCTACTGTGTGTGTGTTTCTCCACAGATGGGAGTTTCCTTCTCATCCTCCACCCTCTACTCCTGCCCGCCACACAAACTCCCTGGAGACCCAGCCCTGTTGCTGTCACATTCAGTGATGTCACAGCTCCCCTGCCTGGGAGCTCCAGCACCACTATCTGATGCTGGCTTGAGTGCTGTCTGAACTGCGAGGGGCAGGGCACAGACAGTGCCTGGCACCAGTCTTGCTCCTTCAGTCTTTGAGGCCTCACAGCGCCAGCATGAGTCCATCAGCAAAGGGGCCCAAGAACAAAGTGGTTTCCAAGGTCAGACTTTGGACTAGACCCTGGAGTTAGCCCCTAGAAGGGGCCTTAACAGAGTCCAGGCATACCAAGGGCCTTCCAGCCTAGGGGGGAGGGAAGGTGAAGGATGAAGGGAGATATAGAGAGTTAAAATGGTCTCCCCAGTTCTGCTCCCAAACCAGGGTGACAAAACTGCCAGTCTGGGGCTGATCAAACCACATTTGGTCAAATGGAGAGGCATAATGGAGGCATTCGGGGGACTCCTCCTGCACTAGCTGACTCTCTCTCCTCCCCCTCCCTCAGATGCAAGATGAGAAACTACAAGACAAGATAAGTCAGCCTGTCTGCAAAACAATTGAGCGGAACAGACTTAAAATGGTGAGAGCTCATTCTGACCCCAGTTTAAGGGAGCCTGATTCCGGGTGCAGAGCTGCTCCTGCTTGCCAGGCCACATGCCCCAGAGGAGTCAGCAGACCCAGCCCTGAGCTGAGATGACCCAGAGGCAGGGCATGGGAAGGCTATCCCAGGAGAGCTGAAGCTTCTGTTTCTCTGGTTTCTTGCCCCCAACAGGTATTAAGAAATTTGTCACTCTTGAAGCTACTCAAGAGCTCTAACCGCAGGATCCAAGAACTGCATAGCCTAGCAAGACGGTGTTGGAATTCAGTGCTCAGAGTTCCGAAGATGCTCCGTATTTCCTCTGGGTGAGCCCGCGTTACCCTCACCATGGACCCAATAGCTGTCGTTACTTGGAACAGGGGTGTGCTAAAGAAAATAGAGAATAGGTCTACTTAAAGAAAATAGAGAATAGGTCTATTTTTCTCAAAGGCTCCCTAAGACAGGAATTTATTATACCTGTTTTACTACTGATGGGGACTGAGACTCAAGAGATGAAGTGACTTAGCTCACTTAGCTGAACTGAAGAGTGGAGGAGCTAGGATTTGAAGTCATTCCTATCTGATATTGAAGCTATGGCCATAACACTGCTATAGTCATCCAATTATGAACCTAAGCACCACCTGCAGCACTGAGTGGGCGGGGTCACTCTTCCTCTCCCTCCCATTAACCCAGCCCAGAGATTCACCTGCAGACTGGCCCCCGAAGTCTGAGGATTAGTATATCCTGGTGAGGCTCAGTTTCCTCATAAGTCACATCAGAATATTAAGAAAGCTAACATTAGGTACCTGCTAAGTACCTAACACCAGCTACTGTGCTAAGCACTACACAAGTATTTGCCCATTTAGTTTATTCTTCCCCAAAATCCTAATAGGTACACAGAATTATCTCAGCTTTACAAATAAAGCCGAGGTTAAATTTCTCACCCTAGTTCCATAGTTGGTAAGAGGAAGGAGCAGATTTTGAACCCTCATTTGTCTGACTCCAAAGCCTCTGCTCTACAAGCTACTCTACTTCACTGCCTCATACTTAGCAGAAGTCTCATGAGGATTTTGGGCCTGACAGTGGGCCTCCAATTAACAGCATCCATTACATCACCAGTATTGCTGCTATCTCGAGCCTGCCTCTCCACATGGTTACAATGGGCTATGATAGGGCTTTACAGGGGTCCAGTCTATTAGACACCCTGGGGATTAAGTCCTCCTCTGGGGTCCTCTGATTTGGCCTCCTAGATGTAGGCAACCAGGAAGTACAGAATCAGAAGCATCACAGTTTCCAAACTTTCTTTCTTTATTATTTTGGTATTATTATTATTGTTGTTGTTAATTATTATTATTTTGGTACTAGGGATTAAACCTCCAGTCCCTTTTTTTAAATTTTTTTTTTTTAGTTGTAGATGGACACAATACATTTATTTTATTATTTTTATGTGGTGCTGAGCCAAATGCCTCACAGGTGCCAGGCAAGTGCCCTACCCCTGAGCCCCAGTCCTTTTTATTTTTTTATTTTGAGACAGGGTCTCGCTAAATTGTTTGGGGCCTCCCTAAGTTGCTGAGGCTGGCCTTGAATTTTCAATCCCCTGCCTCAGCCTCCTCAGTAGCTAGAATTATAGGCATGTGCCACCATGCCTGCTTCCCAACTTTTTTTAAAGCAGTGGGACCTCTCCAATATCAATCCCCAGGCCCGAACTATATTTTTGTTAGGGAATATCTTGCCCTCATTCTGTCCTCACCCTGGGGAAGTGAGGGCCTTGGAAACACCTCCTCAGAACCCTAATGTTTCTTGAGACATGATCTGAAAACAAAAAACAAAACAACAACAACAACAAAACACCCCCTGGACTGTTCACCCTCTCAACTGAAATCCAGAGGCAGGATCCTAACCTGGTGGTCGACGCACATCATGTATTCCTAGATGTTGTAACTACTTGTTGTGCCTTCTGCCTTCCCAGCCTCTCCCATCCCTCTGCCAATACATAACCACCGCCCTGTCACTAGGCACAGGCCTTTGGGTGATGGACAAGCTCCTTTTCAGCTCCTCTCTAGCTTTCTTTCTCAACAGGATCCCCTGAGTTGGCTGCATAGCAACCTCCTCAGGACAGGGCCAGGAAACCAGAGCCTGTCCTGCTCTGCTGACAGCCTTTTCTCTCTCTGCCAGAGACAGTGTCTGCAATGAAGTGAAAAAAAATAACGAAAAACTCCAGGAAGCTAGATTCCTTGAGAAGACACTGGAGAATAAGAAAGAAGAGTCTACGGAGGAATCTAAGGAGACAAGGGCCGAAGACTGGAAGCCCGAGATAGCATCAGAGAAAAGGAACAAGGAAAAGGAGTCAACTGTAACAGTGCCACTAGATCAGGTGGAGCCTGAGGTCCCAAGGACATCGAGGAGTCAAGGCTTGAACACTGGAACACGGGGGAAGCAACTATCTACTGGGAGCCGCAGAGTCATCTTCCTGAAAACCCACTACCACAGAAGTCCTATGGGGGACATGAAGCAGTTGGATACAGGTGGCCAGAATATCTGGTTTGAGGGGCTGCCCAGACGAATCCACCTCCCAGGGCCCCGCGTCATGTGCAGACCCTCTAGCCTGCGCTGGGTCAAGCGCTGCTGTACCCGCTTTTGCTCTGCATCACTTGAGGTGCCTATGTACCATTCATACAAGGTGGGTGTGACAGGGAGGTGCACACCCTGAGCCAGACACAGAGCCCTAGAGTCAGTAGGCTTAGGATCCTAAGGTTATTTTAACTTTTGGTGAGGTACTGGGGATTAAATCCGGGGTGCTCTAACACAGAGCTACATCCCCAGCCCTTTATTTTTATTTGAGATGGAGTTAAGTTGCCCAGGCTGGACTGAAACTTGTGATCTACTCCTCCCTTAGTCTAAATTGCTGGGATTACAGGCATGCGGCACTGGGCCCAGCCTCAATCTTATTTTTTTTTTTTTTTTGCGATGGGGTCTTACTGTTGCTCAGGCTGGTCTCAAACTCAATGGGCTCAAGCACTCCTCCTGCCTCAGCCTCCCAAGTGCTGGGCCTAAGGCATGTGCCACCATGCCCAGTTGGGATCCCAAGTCTTAAGGACAGTGACTGGCAGGGCTGGGAGGCTCTGTCTCTGTAGCCAGAGAGGGGGAAGCCATTGACCAGGCCAAACATCATGATAGTGGCAGGGCTTAGGTTTCTCAGAATGCAACTAGGGGCTCTGGGGAAGGAAAGACACTGAAAGTGTAGGCTCCAAGGTGGGTCATCTTGTTGCCAGGAGGCCTCGGGATGGCCTAGAATTGCTGTGGCTCTCAGTCTCATAGAGATTTAAATGAACCAGTTTATGGAGGAACGTGGCCAGATTGGGCTTTGCTGCATCCCATCCCCAATCCTACCAAATCAACCCTCCATTTGTTTGATTTTTTTCATGCTTCAAATGAAATTTACTCTAAGTTCCTTAGCAAAATAATACTAAGAAAAAAGAGAAGAAAGTAAAAGGAAAGAAAAAGAAAACAGGAAGAACACATTACTTCAATCCCTCCAAGGAATCAATGAGGCCCCATTGAAAGAGGGGACCATTAGCTATGGCGGTCCAGCTAAAGGAAGGCTTCCCCTTCAGCAAAACCAGCATCTCCAACTTGTCCCTGTGCCCTCTTACCAAGCAACAGCGCCCTCTAGGGGCGATCTTAGCGCCTAACACTGAGGTCTCTGTGCACGCAGGTGGAGTGACCCGATGGGAGCCTGATGTGTGAGGAAAGGGCGGAGATCGCGCAATCAGCTGGACGCGAGGGTTGGGCGGGCAAATTTGCGAGTCTACAAATAAAATCTTCCACATGGCACCGAAAAATGCTGCCGCTGGCTCCGCCAGTTCATGCGAGGTTGAGAGGATGGAGGAAAAAAAGCCCTTGGTGAAGGTGGCCAAGGGAGTGTGTGTCACGACTTCCGGATCCCCAAAGCCCAGCCCCAAGTTCCTAAGGTCAGTCTAGAGCTGGGGGTTGCACCCCTCCCCCTCCCCTCTGCCAGTGGGTCTCCTGAGCGCTGCACTCTTCTCTATGAAGTCAGAGCAGGACATTTGCCGTGGGCTTCCTGGGTCCAAGATGCCTCACAATGACTCTGCAAGCTGAGGAAACCTTGGCGCCCAGATAGAAAAAGGGACTTGTTCCGACTCACTCAGCTAGGAGTGAGAAGGCTGCTCCCCATTCCATTTTCCCCAAAGAGTGGGCAGGTGCAGAAAGAAGGCCTGGAAGTCACTGGGCAGTGAAGCAGTTCCAGCATCTAGTCCACAACAAGCCTGATTATCAGTGCATTTGCTTCAAGAAAGGCTGGACCTCCATATACGGCCCACCTGGGTCACAACAGAAAACACCAGGTAGACAGGGAGTTGGCACCACATCTCTGCTGCTCCAGTGACATGGCAAGTCCATCCTTGAATCCCAGCCATGTCGAATCCATCTGGTGGGCGTCGCCCTCTGTTGATAGGAGCCAAAGGACCTGGAACGCAGTTGGGGAAAGGGAAGCCCAGGGAGTTTTATTCTCCAAAAGCTATAATCCTCCATATTCCCAGGAGGCACACTGTGCAGGGAGGGTGCACTGTGCAGGGAGGGTGCCTCCCAGAGAGGACGGCAGCTGGCAGCCATCAAGAGGCGCAGAACCCTGCCGGGAGAAGACAGGGCAGTTCCCTTTGGAAGAGAGTGACCTATGGGAGGGCTTCCCCCTTAACCCCCTTGCTAGGGCCCCTCCTCTCAACAAGTGCTCAGCTGGGCGACTGGGTCTCCGTGGATCTGGAATCTGGGACCCGTGGCCCAGCCTGAACGGCTCAGCCTGAGTTGGCGCCTCTGTTGCAGGCTTCCTACCTCCCAATGAGATCTAAGCATAGCACCCTCTTACAGGGCATACCCTACCCAACCCTACCCCTGCAACTTCCGGTGCAACCTCTTCCACTTCTGGCTCAGCTTTACCCCAGCCCATTCCATCAGTAGTCTGCAATTCTGATCCCTGCGGCCCACCATCAATCCCATCAACCTTGGAAAATAACCTTTACTCAATCTTCCTTCCCAGGAACCTGATCCATCAACCTCTGAATGAATTTTAGGATTGAGCTGCCATTAGTGGGCAGTCAGGGCACCATGTACCCAAACAGAAATTCCAAACCCTTTCTGCTCCTCCCCTTTCCCTACATAGCCTAGGGGACCAGAAGCCCAAGTGGGGAAATAGGGTGGACCTAGGCAAGACTGGCAACTCCCACTTTGCTCCACAGAAAGCAGTTGGTCTCCACCTGCCCAAGAAGAGCCACCCAGCGCAGGGGAGTCTGTGGTGCTGAGGGCAGGATCCATCATGGCCAGGAGAGCAAAACATGCAGGTCCTAGGGAAGAGTGACTCCCAGCAGCAGTGTACCTGCCAGCCTTACCCCCACCTCCCCTGGCGTTTATGCCTCTGACAACCTGCTTCTCACAATCCCACAGTTGGGATCTTCCCACCACAACCCTCTTATTTAACCACTTTAGTCTGAGGCTCTTCTGGGTTCTGTGAGATCCTGATTTGGGAAGGAAGATATCTCACAAATGGTTCCCAAACAGTTAACCAGGGCAGGAGGGGAAACTAAATTTTTGAATCTTATATTATTTTGATATATTATATTATATATATCAAAATTATATATAATATAATTATATTATATTAATAAGTCACATGAGCTTTCAGAGACTATTTCATCTGTTTTTAAAATAGGGATACTAATATCCATTTCAGAGGGTCTTAAGTGGATCAGGCTTATGTAGGTAAAGCCAGCTTGAATAGGTATTGACCAATACATGAAGCCAGGTATTGAACCAAATGTTTGGCCTCTCCCCAAACCTTCTCCCTGGCCCTTTACCATAATGAACCCTGAGGCTAGTACTGATCCTTTTTCTTGCTTTCAAGAAATCATACTTGTCAGTTTTTAGAGAACTGGATGATTGTTAACAAGCCAAACTTATGTTCACATTCACAACCTTTTGCTAAAGTGGCATCTGGATTTCAATACTGTCCCAATTATTTGGACCAGGTAAGTTCAAGCAACTGAAATGTGAAGAGGATGAGGCCTTCAAGGCAGACATGGCTAGTTTGTGGGGTTTATTTTGTTTTGTTTTTTGCAGTTGTATATGGACAGCATGCCTTATTTTTAGGTGGTGCTGAGGATGGAACCCAGAGCCTCACATGTGCTAAGCAAGCACTCTGCCACTGAGCTACAGCTGCAGCCCCTGTTGGGGAAAGCTGTTTACTCCCTAATTTTCAAATGTTGCCTGCAAAATGCAGGGAATGGTGGTGCCTGTTTCATTAGATTAAACAGGAATATAAATTAACCACTTGCAGGGTAGGGCACAAACAGCTCAATACTTGGTGATGGCACCTATATCACAGACAAGCCAGCCGCCTATCTAACATTAGATAACACAGGCGCAGAAGAAAGTCTTGTCCACTTATGTAAAATGGAGAGGTAAGCAATAGCTTACTAATTATAAATCCATGGATTCAACTGTAGTCCAAAATTATTTGGGGAAAAATACAATACTGGGTTCATACAGAAAATGTACAGATCCTTTTCTTGTCCTTCCCTATAGTTTAACAACAATTTACATAACATTTATATTGTATTAGGAATTGTAAGTACTCTGGAGATGATTTAAAGTATACAACAGGAGGAATGAAGGTTATGTGCAAATAATATGCTATTTCCCCCCCCTTTTTTTTTAACTGAGCCATTTTGTAAAAGAGATGAGTATCTTCAGAATTTGATAACCTTGCGGATCCTAAAACCAATCTCCCATGGACACTGAGGGATGACTACAATTAACCCTCGTTTTACAAATGAGGAAACTGAGGTAGTGTGAGAAGTTGGGTGTCTTACCCAAGATCTCACAGCTATTAATGAGGATTCCAGGACTTAGCCCTGCACTCCACTGCTGCTCTTTAAAGTCTTCCAGCACTGGACCCTTATAACACTGACTTGCCCAGGCAGAGGCAGGACATGGCTTAGCTTCCTTGAGCAAGACGTGGCTTCTAATCCCTCAGGCTCCTCTGGTACCCTGAGTCCACCCCTACTCCTCCTGCTCTGGGTTCCCAGAAGCCTGCCCCAGAGTATCTGTGGTCCCTGTGCTACAGGTACAGGGAGATATTCCATACCTGATTGCTGACTGCTCTCCCCCCCAAAAGCCACCCTGATCTGCTAGTCAGAGGAAGGAGACCAAGAAACTCAACTTCTAGGACAGCCTGTTTGAGCTATGTACCACCAGAACTTAGGGACACCTGGAGCTTCCCACCAATCTCCAATCTCAGATATCTTTTGACTACCATCCTGGCTCCCATTTGACTCAGATTTGGTCAGGGTTGCCTAGAGCAAGGGGTTAGAGGTGCCCTCTGAGCTAGACATCACTTTCTCCTTTCCCATCCTCCTTCAGAGTTATAAATTATTCTAAGCAATTATGCAACAGTCCACTTTTCTCTCTGAATGGTTAGAAAGTAGAAAGTCATGATTATCAACTTGAAATAGGAGGGAGATAGCTTTGTGACCTCAGTACTATCCTTTATAATTTGGAAATAAAGACATTTTCTACATTTCTAGAACCACTTGGGAAACTTCTGGCCATATTTAGTACACTGCCTATCAGTTTTTTCTCAGAAAGTAATGTTTACAAAGCACTATTCATCCTTAGTATTTAAAACAATGGGATGGTGAGGTATGCTTATAAGGTGATAGATTGTTTAACCAATCAAAATGATGCTTAATAATGTTACCACCAGAGCCCAAATCCTGATACTGCCAGCTCCTAAAATGTAACCCTGTATAAGTTCTTAACAGTCTCCTCATACATAAGATACAGATGATGGTATTTCCTACTTTAGAGGGTTGTTGGGAAGATTGAGAAAGGAGACATACCCCTTAGCTCACTCCTGGATACCTATTAAGTACTTAATAGATTATTCAGATGACAAACATATCACTGCCTTGCTCAGTCCTCTGGAACTTAGTTCCAGAAATTGTTTTTTGTTACTTAGAATTGCAAAACTCTTTTAAGGTGACTTTTTTTTGGGGTGGGGGGATGGGGTGGGGGAAGCCCTAGGGATGGAACCCAGAGACTCACACCTGCTAGATGCTCTTCCACTGAGCTACATACCCAGCCTTTTTTTTTTTTTTTTTTTTCTTAAAATCTCATTAAGTTGCCCAGGCTGGCCTTAAAAACTTGCAGTCCTTCTGCCTCAGCCTCCAGAGAGCTGGGATCACAGGCATGTACCACTGTGTCTGGCTTAAAGTCACATATTTTTGATCCCTGTCACTCAACTTGGTTACAATATTCTTGAGAGGGGGACTGGTTCTCCTGATTTGGGGCATTTTCCAAAAGTTAAAGTAGCACTCAAGAGACAAAGACATGTCATCACAGAAGATATGCAGAAAAAAGTGGCACCAGTCCTCAAAGGAAATCCTAAAGAGGTGGTCCAACCATAGCGGCAGCAACAGCCACTACAGCTCATCAAGGGAGAGAGCTGCCACATGGGGTGTGTCTGAAGCCCTTCAAAAAGTTAGTTACATGCCTGTAGAATTTGTGGTCTCTAGGGGGAAATCCACCAACCCCTGGCCTTACCTCCTGGACCCTGCAGCCAGGATTACTATGCCCCAGTAACAAGCTGCTTCCATCCACTTTGGCCACAGCACTCTGAGTTCTTGAGCTGCCTCACTCTAGCACTTTCCCAGCTTCCACCCAAGCATGTTTGCCCCTGTAAGGTTTGGTTCCCTACACAAGGCTCAGCCAGGAGGCTAGAAAGGCTCCTAGAGAGACAAAACTTTTCTATGTAACTCTAATACTAAAAGCTAAACCCTGACAGCTTTCTTGGGCAAAATCCAGAGAAATCAAAGAACACTGATGGTTTCAGTGCAGAAGTGGTGTTGCTCTGTTGCACATGTTCAGAAATCAGCAAGAGGGGGTGGGGGGAAGTCCCAAGAGTCATGGCAATTAACCAGAGGCATAGTAAAAGGAGCTATAGGTGTGGGAGGTGGGGACATGGAGTGAGGCAGAGTTCCCTGCATGTTTTGTATTTTAACCAATTGGAGAAATAACTGAAGGTCCAGGAAAGGATAAGGTAACTTAACAATTCTTTGTAGATCCTTTGCCTAGCTATTCATCTATCTCAGTTCCAACCACGCATTACAAAGGAAGTACAGACGGAACCATGGAAAATACTGTATTTCTGTACACAGGAAGGAGAGCTGCTAGCCCCTCACAGGAAATTCTACCCCAAAGAAAAATCTTAGCAGCAAATTTTTATCTGCCTCAGCACTATCAGCATAGCCTGGGCTGGAAAGTTGGGCTTCCTAAAGCTGGGCACCCACCATGCCCTTCCCACCAGAGAATTCCAAATAATACAGGAAAAAGGAACTCTTGCCAGATCCAGTACTGAGATCCAGTAGGAGCTTGGGAACCTGGTCATTCCTAGAGAGCAGGCAGTGACCCCAATATGAGGGTTAGACTGGAAGTGATGATGGGATTCTTCTCTGGGTCCTATGACCTGCTTTGAGGAAGGCTGGCATCAGGGTGGGAACCCAGGAGTGGGAACTTGAAGGAAATTAATCATGGGTTCTTGGGTGCACACATGTATGTGTGTAACAGGGCACAGGCTTTGCATTCTCCTTGCGCTTGATGTCTGCGTCTGCTGCCCTCTCCCTGACAGTAGCATAGTACTTTGCACTAGATCTCTTTCTGTGGCTATGGCTCCAGAAATCTGTTGCTCTAAAAAGAATCACTGTAGTTCCACAACATGGCAAAGGTAATAGCTGTCCAGGGGTAAGACAGATGACTAGAAGAGTGGTTTGTTCCAATCAGATATCCTTGATTTTTTTTTTTCTTTTTTAAAACAATAGGCTGGTGATAGATGTGATGGCTCAAGAGTGACATGGTTCCAAATCTGATATGACCCTCAAAGAGGTCCCCTTCCTGACCTCCCAGATACCAAGGCTTCAGCAGACAGAGGCCATTCTTGCAGCTGTGATCCTGACTGCTACCTGCCTTCTTGACAGGACCTCACTATCTCTTCACCAACAGAGACTTCACATTTCCAGGGTTCCTCTCAGACCTGGGCTGGACCTCATCCAGAAGGTCTGATTAGCCCAAGTTGGGGAGCCCAAGTGCCAGTAGAGTGTCCAAAGGGCCCAATTCTAGACATTGGATTTAGGGGCTGAGTTGAGGGGGATCTCCTTGAGCTCCGTCCGCATGCACAGGTACTCCCCGATGACAGCCATGAGTGCAATGCACACGGCTTGGACCAGCCACCAGGTCAGCGCCGAGGGGAAACGGGAGCTGTAGAACCAGCAGCCCAGGAGGTGAAAGAAATGGACAGTGACAGTGAAATCCAGACACTGCTTCCCTCGCCGGATGAAGTACAGCAAGCCCAGGGCACTGTTGGGAGAGGACAGCAGTGAGTTGTCACTGGGTTGTCCTGGCCTTAGATTAGATTATTTGGGGGATAGGGAAAAATTAGAATGGCAGCATAGTGGTCAGAAGCAAGCAAGGTTAAGTGTGAAGCAAGTGTTACTGATGCCTAAAGGAACCTGGTAGGTAACATCAAGAGTGAATCACACTAAATAGAAGAAAATAAAACTAGGAGATTGATGATAAATGGCAACTGTCAGAAGGAAGCTAGGGAATGGTGGTGCATCCTAAAACTATATATGTTCTAGCTTAAGAGGAGACAAAAGCTACTTGCATTTAGGCAAACGTTACCATACTAGAAGGGTAGCCTGCAATCCATCTTCCCATTATTCAAGAGAAGCCATAAATCTGCACTTTTATAAAACATACTGAAATTCAACTAAGTGAAAAAATATGTTAAACTCCATGTGTGGGCTGACCTCTGTATAAGCCAAACAGAAAACATGTGGGAGACAAATTTAGTTCAAAATTAGCCTAGCAGTATTCAAGTATTCCAGTGTAAGGTCAATAATAATAGCAATGTACAAGGCATCATTCTAAGTTTTTCCTGTAAATTAACTCACTTGATCCTTACAACTATGAGGTAGGCAATGTTATTAGCTCCTGAGGAAATGGGGCTTAGATAGATTTAACTTGTCCAAAGTGGTAAAGCTGAGATTCGTCAAGTGAGTCTGCCTCTGAGCCTGAGATCTTGATCACTACACTAAACCACCTCTCAAGAGACCGGCAGTGGTCATGAGTGACCTTACACGTCACTGAGTCCAACTCCTTGTGTACAGATAAGGAGTCTGAGGCTCAGAGAGGAGGGAAGTAACTAGGCCAATGGCACAGGGACCAAGGATGGATAGATAGTTCTCCTGACTCCCAGTCTAACCCTCTCCTCACTTCATGCCATATCAGGAAAGTAATCTGAGATGGAAGCTATCATGCAGGCAGCACACATAGTGACAAGAGCTTTGCAACTAAGTCAAAACAGCAACAGAAGGAGTTCCATGATAGAATTAATCCCAGAACTGATCTCTGCCACCCACTTCAGTCCACACTCCCTAGGAACAAGTGCCAGCATGTCTCATGTCCAAATTTAGGAAGTTAGTCCCAGTGCTAAGACCCCCAAAGCTGGATAATAAAACTGGTGATACTCACCAGGTGAGAGCGTTGAGGATGAAGGACATCATGGACAGCCGGCCTGGAGGGGTAGAAAAGCCCAGGATCTGAGGGGAATCACAAATGGAAATATGCTGGAGAAGTGACTTGGCAGAGCCCCAGGCTCTAGGATCCCAGCAGGCCTCCTAAGGCACAAGCATTCTTCCCAAAGCACACAAGGACAATGCCCACTTTGACTGGACTGTTCAACAGACTATTTCCAACAAGGTTCTTTTTTATACATCCATTATGATATCTCATTTAATCTTCACAGTAGGCAAGAAAGGAATTACTATTCTTAGTTTACAGAGGAGTACATAAAAGCTCAAAGGAGTTAAATTGCCCAAAATGATACAATATATTGAAAAAGTGGTTCAGCAAACCATTGGCCCATAGGTGAAACACCTGCTTTTGTAAATAAAGTTTTATGGAAACACAGTCCTCAGATATTCACTTATTTATCATCTCTGGCTGCTTTTGCACTATGGTGGCAGAGCTGAGTAGTTGTAACCTAAAATATTTACTACCTCCCCATTTCCAAAAGGTTTGCTGACCCCTGACCTAGAACTCAGGCTGTGCACATCAGTTGACTCTTCAACACAGCCTAGGATTTCCACGTGCCCTTCCTAGAATAAAGGCTCCTATAAGGTTACTACTTTGTGCCTGGTAGGTATGAACCTCTGCTACCCTTGACACACACTAATGAAGACCAAATATCTCTACCACACTTTCAGCTTACGAAGAAAGGCCCATGACATCCATTATCTCATATTATCCTTATAAAAACCTTGAGATTCATTCAGGTGAGTCTGCCTCTAAGCCTGAGATCTTGGTCACTATGCTAAAAGCCTCTGTTATTATTACTACATCTATCAGAATAATAAATTGCCCACAGGCTATGCAAAGAGTATGCATCAGGGGCAAGAACTCCAGCCAGGTCTCCTAGCTGAGCAAAGGTGATGACTGTGTTCATTACCACACACCAATAGCTGCTTCTCAGATGCAGCCTCCTTTACCTTATAAAGTACTTATTTCTAGGCTCCTCTGGGCTTCATAACGTTTTACTGAGAGTGACATGGTCGGACTATTCTGCCCACTTTCCGGAAAACAAAAAGGCTCTAAAAAAGTGAAGCAAGTTCCCCAAGTTCCCAGAGCTGACATGTCTGGGCCTAGATTGGACTCTTAAGTACAGGATCTCTGTACTGAAATTCATGCTCTCCAATAACAGTTTCATGATTTTGCAGACATGAAAGCAAGTTCAGAGAGGTAACACTGGCCCCACGTCACACAGCAAGTAAAGTGGAACTTAAATGGAAGCTATGACCCAAAGTCTAGGCAGTTTCCACTGAAACCCCAAGAATGCCTTTTCATCCACTCCTCTCCCCAGGATGGGCCCTGAGAATCTGGATTCAGAGACTCAGGGAAGAGACCCATAGAGTGGCCTAGGTCGCAGGCCTATTTACGATGCTATCCAGGCCCTTTTCTTTTCACCTCTCTGCCTGTCGTCTGTCATTCCATGTCACCTATGGGGCAGCTGAGACTTTGAAGGGTAAAAGCCATTCCCGAGGGCCACGAAGTGGGAACGCGGTCCAGAGCTACTCGGTGTGGCGAGACCCCACCCGCGCCGCCCGGGGACCCTACCTCGGCGTCGAACATCTGGTCCAGCGAGGGGCTGCTTCGCACTAGCGCGTCCACCAGCGCCAGCCACAGGCCCAGCGAGCCGTAATAGACAGTCTGCATGAGGACGATCTGCGACAGGATCAGCAACGGGTCCCACACGTAGCTGCGGAACTGGCCCGCCATGCCGGCCCTCCGGCCCGGCCGCCGCCCGCGCCTCTGTCAGCACCGCCGCGCCATGGGCCCCGGGCCGCCCCGCCACCTGCGGGGACACACGCCGGGCCTCAGCCGGCAGGCCGTCGCCCTGGCAACGCCGCCGGGCCTGGAGGAGGGACTGGGACCGAGGGGCGAACCCATTCCGGGAGTTGGGGGGAGGGCGGGGCGGACAGACCCATTCCCCGAGTGAGGGGAGGTCCTGCCCAGGCCGGCCTCTCGGCCTCCGCCGCACACACACTCTTCTGGGGTTCACTCACCGGTGACGGACTCAAGGATGAAGCATCCGCGCGTGGCGTGGCCTCGTCGGCAGGCTCCCGAAACCCGACTGACAGACAGAACCATGGAGGAGAGGCCCTACGGCCTAGAGAGGCAAAGATCCAGCGACCCGAGGGGCTGTAGATGCTGCGTGGGAAGGAAGCGTTTCCGGGGATGACGGCGGAGAGGGCCGGACTAAGAGTGCGCAGGCGCAGTATGTGCAATCTTTCCCTAAACCACCTAGAGGGTTAAAGCAGCCAAGAAAGGAGCGGGGCACATGCGCAGAAGGAAGGTTGAAGGCGAACGGAAGTGAGGCACCCAAGCTGTGAAGCTTGCGTGCCCTCTTGAGGGGAAGCTAGAGAAAAAGGAGAGCGACTGGGGAAAGGGAAACGGGACGACCGAGAGCGGGGAGAAGGTGTGTGTGCTAGCGAAATGATAAACAGTAACTATTTTTATCTTAGGTTTTCAATGTTTTCTTCGATTTAAAGTCAAGGATAAATAGAAAACAGTTTGCAGAGCGGGGCACACGCCTGTAATCCCAGCCATTAGGAAGGCGAGGGCAGGAGTTTCTCAAGTTCGAGGCCAGCATGAGCAGTTTAAGAGATCTTGTCAAAAAACAAATAAAATAAAAGGGCTGGGGATGTAGCTCATGCTCAATTGTAGAACACCTTTGGGTTTAATCCCAAGCACTGGCGTTGGGAGAGGGGAGCTGCACGTTCTATATATCATTTTGCCAGTGTTCCCGTTTTACAAGTGATCAGGGGCCACAGAAGGGTAGCAAGATATTGCCTCAAAAACTGAGTGGCACCGGGCACTGTGGCGCACGCTGCTACTCGGAGACTGAGGCAGAAGGATGACAAGTTTAAGGCCAGCTTCAGCAAGTTATCAAGACCCTCCACGATCTAAAAAGACCCTGTCTCAAAATAAAATAAAAAGGGCTGGGAGTGTAGCTCAGTGGTAGAGCATCGCTGGCTTCAGTCCCCAGTACCAGACACACACATGCTGGGGGTGGGTGACAGGCGCGGGGGGAGGGGGGAGGGGGAGGGGGAGGAGGGCGGGGCGGGGTTGGGAGCCGGGAGAGAGGACAGGAGAAGCCCAAGGGCAAAGATTAAAATTCAAGAGTTTCCAAACATTACAACGTTGATTTCCTGATGCTGGGGAAAAGGTTAGTCTGCTCTCAGACACACTGTGACTGTTTTAGATGACAGAGTAGTGGGTGTTTTATAATGTGATACCCAGAAGCAGAAAGCACAAATACTAATGTCATATCTAGAATCAAATCCTGACCTTGCCTGCCGCCATGATTATTTTATCTCTGCTTTCTCTGAGTCTGAATAGTGGACAGTCAGTAAATATTTGTCAAATGAGTCAAGTACAGAGAAAGGGCAATAGCAAATTGGTGACTCACTTTATTTCCACCCCAGCTGACCAAAACTCTTCAACTTCATTGATCCTAGGTTCCCTTTCTCTGGAGTTGGAAAGAAGGGAAGTAATTGGTTGTAGGAAAAGAACCAGGGTTTCAAAGCCAGCTCTATCACTTCTTAGCTGTGTGACCTTCTTTAAACTTCAGTTTCCCTGTTTATGCAATTAGGAGTTAGACAAGATTAACGTTTTTCCAACATTTTATCTACCCTCCACTAATTATTTTCTCATTTAAAAAATTTATCAGAGACACATGTAACTGCCAATCAGAATTTCTGAACAGCATGTGATAGCCATGTTATCACCTTGAGTTGATACAATTCCAGACAAAAGTAAAGAAACTTGAGACTTTATCAAGAGTGAGTATGTGCCGAGTCCAGTGGGATACACCTGTAATCCTGACTACTGGGGTGAGGCAGGAGGAGTGAGAGTTTGAGGCCAGCCTAGGCAATTTAGCCAGATCATGTCTCAAAAATATAAAGGGTTGTAAATGTAGCTCAGTGGGGGAGCAACTGCCTAGCATGCAGGAGGCCCTGGGTTCAATCCCCAATAGTGGAGACAAGGAAGACAAAGGGAGTAAGTATGTGGTTTCCCTTATCATTTGGAAACATTGTAAACAATTCACTTGGTTTTCAGTTTTGGAGTTATTAAGGCCCAAAGATGTCTGACCTGGTTTCCAGGTGAACCATTCTCTTCACAGTTTGTTTCACAAAAGACATATTCAAATTCCTCTAGTCCGAGGATTATTCACAGGATCTACTGTTTGTGAGAAAACATCTGTTTATTAAGTGCCTACATGATCTTGTTTAATCCTCATAATCCAAGAAGGTATAATATTATCCCCCTTTTTATAGGTGAGGAAACCAATGCTTAGAGAAGGGGCATGGCTACTTAAGTCAGAGAGCTTATAGGAAACTCAGCTGGATTCAAACTCAGGACATCTGACTCCAAACACCAACATCCACTCCAGAAGAAAAGCAGTGGAAAGAAGGAGACCATGAAATAGGTGGTGGAATGGTGGGAAGTAGAAAAGGAACAGGAATCCTTCACTCAGGTTGCCCTGGGGTGAAGGATCAGGGAGATAAGAAGTGGGGTTCAGGGAGTGTGCTGGAGAGGTCTGACTTAATTTCCAAGGGCGGTTCCATCTTCCTTCCAGGTGCTGGAATGTGTGGCCTGTCTTGGAGTCCATCCCCTTCACGGCACAGCTGGGCACACTCCACCCCAATTTCCTCCCCCACAGGGAAGGCTCTCCCTACCCAATTCTCCTACAATGAAAATACACAGCCTAGACCTTGAAGTTAGGGCTGTTTGGAAAGCTTGTGTCTGATGTCATCCTGGAGCTTTGAGCTTGCCTCTGGGAAAACCCCATGACAGGACCCGGCAGGATCTTGTTTCCACTTCCCTTGGAGTCTCGCCTTTCTGAACCCGGGAAATGTCTACCATACTATGTCTTAATTTGAACCCAAAGAGGAAACTGAGAACTGGGGAAACCAGAGCAATTCCTTTGGCAAAACTTTTTGGCCTATCTGCAAACTGTGACCACAGACATCCTGGTTCAGACCACAAAACCTGAGTCCCACCAACTTGCTCTGTGACCTTGGGATCACACTTGCTAGGTCCTAATGTGCTAGGTCACACTTGCTAGGTCCCAAACTATAAAATGAAAGAGGGACTTTGGATTCCAACTTCCTAAAGCAGTGCATGGCCATCTGAGTTTCCCCAGAACATATTGGAGCACTGTACATTCAGATTTCCAAGCTTCATTGCAAACTTAAGTCTGAACCTCTAAAAGCCAAATGGAGAAATCTGGGTGTGTGTCTGTGTGTGCGCACGCACGCGTGCACGTGCCCCCTCACAGTGCTGGAGATCAAATCCACCACCTGGCCTATGGCAGGCCAGCATTCTACTACTGAACCTCATCCCAAGGTAAACATCTGTATATTTAAAGAGCTCCTTAAGTGAATCAGAAGTGTGACCACGTTGGTAACTGCAGAACAAGATGAGCTGTGGTCGACCTTAAACCAATTCCTCCGTTGAACAGAAAATTTCTCTGTGACCTTGGCGTGTACATGGCTCTCACAGGGCTTCAGGGTTTTTTTGTTTTTTTGGTTTTTTTTCTTTTTTTTCTTTTTTTCTGTAATATAAGGGGGTTAGACTAACATGGTGCCTCTCAAGGGCCCTTCCCAAGCTGCCAAGTCTGTTGTTCCAAACTCATGAATGAAGTTTTAAACTTCAGGTCAGAGGCAGAGTGACAGGCAGTCACAAGCCGGGACACACTGTCCTCCAGGTGGAGGGAGGAGAATGATTTGGTCACTCGGTCACTGACGTCACTCCCACATTGGGGCCCCACTGTGAGCATGTAAGGACAACTCCTTCTAGGGTCATTTTCTGATCCACCCCCATAAATCCCTTGGGAAATATTCTCACGTAGGACCACAGGCTTTGGATCCCGGCTTAGATTCAAATTCTGGCTCTATTACTTCCTGCTGGGTGACCTTAGGGAAGTCATTTCACCTTGTCGGTCTCAAGACCGTTTTCTATAAAGTAGGGATCAAAATAGCACCCTCAAGGGCTGCCCTGAAGATCGAGTATGTGCTTAGTCCACTTCCTGACAAGCAGTTGGTACTAAATAAACATTAGTAATATTGTTATTATTTCTTCCCCAAGAATGTGGGAGTGAAAATACCTAAGCTCTCAGATATATGGCAAGGATCTTACTAGGTATCAGACAGACTCAGCCTAAGCCTGGCACATAGTAGGAGCTCGATAAAGGTGATCTCTTTCTTCCCAATCCCATTGCCCCCCTCCCAAGATTCACCAGCTCCCTTCCTTTCCTCCCTTTCTCTGCCCTTAGGCGCTACGGTCCCCTCACAGGTCCCTTTCAGGGATATTTTTTGAAAATACTTAAGCAGAGACACGTCTCAGGGGCAGGTTATACAACTCTGCACTCACACTTTTTGGAAACTCCCTGTGGAAGGCTGGCCTTTGGCTGCAGTCCTCCACATTAGTGACCATCTGGATGCCGGCCAGTGAGTTCCTTTCTTAGAATGGAAACTAGAGAAAGAGCTCATTGGCTGCCTGTTTTCTTCTCCAGACTGAGAACAATTTGTTATTCAGTCTGTTTTAAGGACTGTGTGTGTGTGTGTGTGTGTGTGTGTGTGTGTTTGAGTAGTAACCTGTGCTGAGCACTTATTGTAGACACTTATGTTATCTCATTTAATCCTTATTTAATTTCCAAAACAAGCCTGGGAGTTGTAGGTACTATTAATAGTTGCCCTTCACAGAAGAGACACCCTCTGGTGCTCAGAGAAGAGGCATTGTTTACCCAGGGCCATGCTGCCAACCAAGGCCCGTCTAACTCCACGCTCTCCCTCTTCCTGGTGAAGTGCACCAAATGTTGCAGTTTACACAGAGCTTTCACCTACATGACCTCATCTTGTTCCCACAGCCCCAGGAACGTAGGCATAAACATTTTTCCCATTTTACAGATAAGGTAACTGAGGCTCAGAAGAGGAAGTGACTCACAAGCCATACTCAGCTGGGGTGTGGTGGATCTTGTCAGCAGGAATCATTCAAATTAAGAAACACAAGGGCCAAGGCTAGGGCTCAGGGGAAGAGCACTTGCCTAATAGGTACAAGGCCCTCAGTTTGCTCCCCAGCCCTGCAAAACAAACAAGCAAAAAAGAAAAAAAAAAAAAAAGAAAGAAAGAAATTAAGGAACACCTGGAGTACTGGCTTTCCACTCCAACCTCCTGTTCTTTCCTTCACACCCGGAGCAGGTCAAGAGATGGGTGTTTTGTGTTCCAGGCTTAATTATCACTCCCTGGAGGTGGATGATGCCAGACATGGGAGCAGGAGGCTGGATCTCTGAGTCGCTGGTATTGCTGCTCTTAAGAAGCTCTCCAAACCATGCGTGGGTAGGCTACCCTGGGCTGAGGCCCTCTGAAGAGGAAGGAGAGGGGCAAAATTGTCTGAATAGTGGTCTCACCCTTCAAGTTTCCTTAGCTTGATTTTTGACCCCATCATGTGCTAAATTCACTGTCCCTACCTAGAAATTATTCTTTACTCTGACCTTGAAGGACTCAGAGCTTTGTTTTATGAAGACAAATTGTTTTTCTTCACCTTCATTTTTCATAATCACTCATTCATTCCATCAGTCATTTGATAAATATTCATTGAGCATTTTTACTATGTGCCAGGAGCTGATCCAGGTGGTGTGAATATAAATGAATAAAGGGAATAAAGAGAAAAACTCTGGCCTGGAAGGAAATGCTCAATAAACAAATCAATAAACAATGTAACGTTTTCCATCTTGTAATGAACAGTACAAGGAAGCAAGCTGCCGGCAGGGAGGTGGAGGAGAAGGGAGGACGGAGGGAGAGGGATTCCTTTAGAAATGGCAAGAGTTCTCTGAAAAGGTCTTCCATAGAGACCTGATTGAAGTGAAGGGTGGAGCCATAGGACATCTGGGGAGAACATTCCAGATACAAAGAACTCAAGTGCAAAACTCTGAGGCAAGAATGAGATTGGTAGATTCATGGAAGAGCAAGGAGGTCAATGGGGCAGGAACTGAGTGATCAGAGAGAAAGGGGAGGGCTGAGGTCATCAACCCACACTCACCAGTGGCCACCTTATAACACCCCTGGGAGACAAGTGGAGGGGAGGTGTGGAGGGAGTTCTCGAGGAGAAGGGAACATGAGGAAGCAAGTTGGTTCACTCATCATTCACCGCGTCCTGCAAATAGTTACTGAGTGTTTACTTTGAAGCTGGCCCTGGTGCTGGGCTCAGTGATGGCAAACAGAAACAGTCCCTCCCTGCAGAGAACTTCATGGTCTAGTAGAGAATATACACAATCAGCAAGAAATCAATGAATTGTGTGCATATGAATCTTAGTGAATGCTGCGAACGATGCTATAGAAAAGAATTTGGACAGGAAAATAACTTGGCCTCAGGGGGAAACATCTCTGAAAAAGTAGCATTTCGACAAAGTTCTGAAAGATTAGTAAACTGAGCCAGGGCTAGAATGTAAGGTGCTAGGGAGACATCCTGTTTGAAGCCTTGGGTCATAACATGATGGCTGTCTTTGGAGGAGGAAACAAACAGGTGATATGGGAGGTGACTCACTATGGACGCACCTAAGTCAAATGGCAGGACCAGGCTTCTGTGTGTATTCTTTCATTCTCTCTTTATTTTTGACTGGGGTTAAACCCAGGGCCACTTTACCACTGAGCTACATCCCCAACCCTTTATTTTGAGACAGGGTTTTGTTAAGTTACAGAGGCTGGCCTCAAACTTGCCACCCTCCTGCTTTGGCCTCCTGGGTAACTGGGATTACAGGCATGGTTACACACAGCTCAGTCTGCGCTCTTTATCTTGCTGCCCTGGTACCTTTTCGCAGTAACAAGAATTCTTACTGTTCGCAAAGAGCAGGTTCCAACTTCTGTGGCACCTGGACCAGAAGTCCACTGCCTCCACCATGATCAGATGTTGGATTAGGGAAAAGCAACTAGGTTTCAGGGAAAACTGCAAAGAAAAGGAAAGTTCAGCTGAATGTCTGGTTCAGAGCGTCCTCTGGTTCTCCCTGCAATGCAGCTCCACGAGCTATGGCTCGTGAATCATGTGGCACCGTGCCTACCACATGGTAAGTAGATGATGGCCTCCATCAAAGACTCTGGAAAGAGCCCAGGGCTAGAAACCAAGGGATCTGAGTTTCTATGAAGCCTTGTTAGTCTGGACAACTCCCTGCACCTTTCCCAAATTTAGTCTCCTCAACTGTAAATAAGCTGTTTGCAACAGGCCCCTTTCCTACCTTCCCCACTCCCTGCCAGGATTGTTTGGGGTATATAAATGCAAAGGGAATCAGGGCTGTAAGTTCAGTGGGACAACATGGGAAGGCATAAAAAACAAAGAGACCTGGGTTTGAATCCTGTACTAGTTAGCTTTTACTACATAACAAACATCCCCAGAACACCAGTGGGTTAGCAGGACAGCTAGGGTAGCTTTATTACCACTTTATTATCATTTCTTAGACTATTTTCTCATCTGTAATTTAGGAATAATACTGCTGATTTTGCACAGCCAAGGTGAGAATGATGTTCCCTTCTAACTGATCATACCCTCTTCTCAGGATATGGTATGTTCTAGATGTTCCCCATCTAGGCCAGTTAGTAGTCCAAGAAGTAGTCTGGCCTGCAGGTGTTCATTCAAGGGACAGGAAGGCCATTGGCCATATCAATCAGACTGTCTGCCCCCTGAATTTTGACTTGATGAGAGACTCAGTAAGTCAGTAAGAGAGAGCTTACATTCTGGATGGTGGGGAGAGAGTGAAGGATGACACACAAATAAAGACTGTACAGGCTTAAAGATGTGGGGACAAGTCTGCCAGCCCATGGAACCGTCTCACCACTTGACATCTTCTTTTCAGTTTTTCTCTTCAGTCCTCCTGATCCTCTTAATACCTTCTAAGTACCCCCCTTTTTTGGTGGGGGGGTGGGATTGAACTCAGGGGTACTCAACCACTGAGCCACATCCCCAGCCCTATTCTGTATTTTATTTTATATGTCTCACTGAGTTGCTTAGTGCCTTGCTTTTTGCTGAGGCTGGCTTTGAACCTAGGATCCTCCTGCCTCAGCTTCCTGAGCTGCTGGGAATACAGGTGTGGGCCACTGCAGCTAAGGCCCTTTTGACGGAGGGCCTCTGAGCGAGGCATGTTTTCTTGTGATTGCAGGAGCTGGGCTAAGACAGAGAAGATGCACATAGAGAGCTGGGCCATCATAGATCCTTAGCCCACTATGGAACCAGGCTGTGGTCCACTGGTCAGAGACCTGCGAATGAGCAAGGACAGTGACTCGTTTACCAGGATTTATCAAAAAGCCTGTTACATACAAGATGCTTATCAAATGTTGGAAAAATGACCAACAAATGAGAATGAATTGCTGTGTCCGAGCCTCTTGGGAAAATTAGCCAAATGGCATCACCGCTCCCCACAGAGCGCAGCTCGGCTGATCCTTAGCCTGTGCAGACCTTGGGCAAGGCACTAGGGTCACAACTGTGAACAAGACAATGTCCGCCCTCGTGAGACTTCCTTCTGCTGGGGGACAGAAAGGATACACATGGGAAAGAACAGCTAGGTGATGGCAGGTAAGGAAAATGTTGTGGGAGGAAATCTAGAAAACCAAATAGAAAGAGTAACCAAAGGGGCTATTTTTAGAATTCTTCAAAATACTTTGGGTGGGTGCTGACTCACTGGGAGGGCCGTGTTTTGCGTATCTCACAATGGGGGTACTGTAGTGCTGAGTGGTCTGGGAGGACCCTTCTGACCCTGGTGTTCCCAGTTTCTGTGGTTATGCAAGGCAGTGGCTGGACATTCCAGGGGCACTGGCATATCTATCTTTAGCTGGGGAGAGATTTGCATAGAGTGAGGAAGACCAGAAAGGGTTGGCACCTCTCTGGGAGAAAGAACCCCACCACCCAGTCCCACAGCTGTTTTGAAAATGGTTATCTGTTTACTACTGTGTGGGAGAAGCTGTTGGGGAGAAGAGTAACACTTTTTTGTGTGTGTGTTCCTGGGGATTGAACCCAGGGGTGCTTGAACACTGAGTCACATCTCCAGCCCTTTAATTGTTTTTATTATGTTACAGGTTCTCACAAAATTGCTTAGGGCCTCACTAAGTTACTGAGGCTGACCTTGAACTTGTAATCCTCCTGCCTCAGGCTTCCAAATCGCTGGGATTACAGGTATGCACCAATACACCTGGATCAAGACTAACTCTTATTTATTTATTTATTTTGTGGTGCTGGGGATTGAACCCAGGGCCTTGTGCATGCAAGGCAAGCACTCTACCAACTGAGCTATATCCCTAGCAAGACTCTTATAAGGGAGACATCTTTGATCATTTATCTGTTTCTTTTTAATCTATAAAAGTAGATAACATTATAGGGCACTGTTGCACATGCTTGTAATCCCAGCAATTTGGGAGGCTAAGACAGAAAGATTACAAGTTTGAGGCCAGCCTCAGCAATTTAATGAGGCCCTGAGCAACTTAGTCAGACACTATCTCAAAAAATAGAAAGGGATTGGGATGTGGCTCAGTGGTACAGCACCCCTGGGTTCAATTCTCAGTATGAATAACAACAACAACAACAATAATAACAACATTGGTATGCTGGATAGTATGGTAAGCACCATACTGTCAATATTCTTATGATGCTAAGAACTACAATGGCCCCTAAGTTACAAGTGAGGAAAATGAGTCACAGAGAAGTAAGGTGTCTTACTCAAGGTCACACAGCCAGGATCACAATTCAGGTCTGACTCTGAAGCCTAGGCTCTTAACCTAACTAACACGAGCAATAAAGGGACACCTGCCCAAGGAGGGGATGGATGGAATACTAGAAGACTCCAAGGGAGGGAGGGAAGCCAGAAGGAAGTGGTAGATTCCAGACTTGCAGGAAGTTGAAAGGGCAGTTGAAGACAGGGTTGGTCACTGCAATCTGGGCCTGGTGTTTCTGGAGTGGCAGGTCTGCACCCAGCCTCAGTTACCTCTGGCCCTGGGATCTGGGAACAGGGGAAAGACACCTCCATCCCTGTTGTAGCAGGGTCTCACTCCTTTTTAAACTGGATGCTAGGGAGCGAGGGGGAGGACAGGAAGTGCCTGGCTCCTGACTTCCCTTGGACCCACTCCATGTCAGGAACAGAAAACAAGGAAAAGGGAGGGGACCAACCTAGATGGACAGGTACCACACACCTCTACTCACCTTTCTTCCTTCTCTAACCACCTTGAGAATGATCCCTATTTTACAGAGCAGCAAAGCCACTGGGGAATTTTCCTCTAATCTGCAATTCCCAGAACCAGGATCTTTTTTTTTTTTTTTTTTTTTTGGTACCAGGAATTGAACCCAAGGTCACTCAACCACTGAGCCACATCCCCAGCCCTTTTATACATTTTATGTTGACGCAGGGTCTCGCTGAGTTGCCTAGGGCCTCACCAAACTGCTGAGACTGACTGAATTCACATTCCTCCTGCCTCAGCCTCCTGAGCCACTGGGATTACAGGTGTGAGCCTCCAAGCCCGACTCAGAACCAGGATCTTAATCAAGACCTTATGACCCTAGAAACTATGTTGGTTCTGTTGTCTGTTTTTGTTTTTGTTTGTTTTACTTTAGCTCCATACAGGAAATTGGGGACTTCAATTCAGTACAACAAATCTTTAACTACTGCCTTTGTTTTCTGGGGGCCAAAGAATAACTCAATAGAGTTTCTCAAGTAACCTCAGATAGATTTATTTATTTGTTTGTTTGTTTGTTTAGGGAGCGGGGAATTGAACTCAGGGGCACTCGACCACTGAGCCACATCCCCAGCCCTATTTTGTATTGTATTCAGAAACAGGTTCTCCCTGAGTTACTTAGCACCTCGCTGTTGCTGAGACTGGCTTTGAACTCACCATCCTCCTGTCTCAGCCTCCCAAGCTGCTGAGATTACAGGAGTTCGCCACCATACCTGGCTCTAACCTCAGAGTTTGGTCAAATCTTTGAAACTTCTTTAAGGGTCAGAAATTCTTTGAGTACCTAAAGGAGGAATGTGAAGTTTCTTGCCCCAGAATAATTTGTGTTAGAAACGTACTCTATAGGAGGACTGATCATTCATGCCCACCCCCCAATCCAAGAAGCCCAGGTTTAAAACTCATAAATCCACAGATAACTATATTCAAACATGTTGCCGCCTTCAGAGAGAGTCTCAGAACTTGGGGAAGAGGAAATTAATCCCTTAATCCCAGGGACAGTATTATCCAAGACCTTCTGCTCACTGTAAACTAGCTGTTTTCAGTCTTTTCTGCTAGTGTGCTCTCAAATTATTATTTAAGCACTATGTACTCCCTGGCATATTTTTTTTAGTTGATAGCTAACATTTTTTCATCAAAAGTTTAAATAGTTGCAAAGGTTGTAATTTCTGGCATATTGTAAGTTCATACACTCAAAAATAAAAAGTTCACATCATTCTTTTAAATGAATTAAATACCCTAACAATTGACATTTGCAACCATCCATTTTAAAAATACATGACAACTTGGGAGGCTGAGGCAGGAGGATAGCAAGTTCAAAGCCAGCCTCAGCAAATTAGTGAGGCCCTAAACAACTTAGTGAGATCCTATCTCAAAAACAAATAGATAAATAAAGAGTTGTGAATGTGGCTCAGTTGTTGAGCACCCCTGGTTTCAATCCCCAGTACCAATAATAATAACAACAACAATAGTAATAACAATAATACATGAACGGACTCTTCTCTAAGTGTCAGAAATCTTGCAGTATTTTCCTACTTGAACTCAAATTTCTGCTCCATATTCTATCATAAATTTTTATTAGGTCTTAAAAATGCCTAAGAGGGCTGGGGATGTGACTCAAGCAGTAGCGTGCTTGCCTGGCATGCATGCATGCATGCGACCCGGGTTCGATCCTCAGCACCACATATAAACAAAGATGTTTTCCGCCGAAAACTAAAAAATAAATGTTAAAAATTCTCTCTTTTTCTCTCTCTCTCTTAAAAAAAATGCCTAAGAGATTTATTGATGACTGTATTATACTTATCTGCTTGAAAATATAAGTGTAAAAATGAATTATTATTTTATTTTCTATCATAAGACTAGGTACTCAACTTTTTCTACTATTACAATTATTAGAATGCACTCAATCAAAATAATACGAATATATGATAATTTTTAAAAGTCTTACAGCAATTTAAACACCTTTTTTGAGCTAGATCTGTCATGAAGTAAACTATACACATTTAAAATAAACAATTTGAGCTCAGCATGGTGATGTACTACTGTGATCCTGGTGACTTGGAAGGCTGAGGCAGGAGAATCACAAAAGTTCGAGGCCAGCCTCGGATACCTAGCAAGATTCTCAGCATCTTAGTAAGAGCATGTCTCAAAATAAAAAAATGATGTACCTCAGTGGTGAACACCCCTGGATTCAGTTCCCAGTACTGAAACAAAACATAAGTCCTGGGTGAGTATTGGGCACTCTGGAATGGGATAGGTTTTAGCAGTAACTTTATTCCTATTTTCCATTTTTTATAGATGTCAAGCAGTGGTATGAATGTTGCAAATTTGTTGTCAAGCATAACTATTTTTTAAAATGTTTAGTTTTTAGTTGTACACAATACCTTTATTTTGTTTATTTGTTTTTATGTGGTGTTAAGGATCGAACCCAGGGCCTCATGCATGCTAGGCAAGCGCTCTACCCCTAAGCCACAACCCCAGCCCTTAAGCATAACTATTATTAAAAGCTAAATAATATAAACTTACAATTAAATAAGTTATATTAAAAACAAAGAAGGGCTGGGAGTATGGCTCAGAGGTAGGACACTTGCTTAGCATGTGCAGCCTGGGCTCAGACCCCAGCACTGCAGAAATAAATAAATACAAAGAAAATAAGTATTAAAAACTCATTTTTCCTAATTCTTTTACTACACTTCATTATTTATGCTCTTGAAATTATGTATACTATTTTATCCATGGATAGAAATACTGTTTGTCTCTTTCCAACTCCGTGTTCAGTGACAGCTCATTGGCAGTGTCAAATCAACCAGGGTAAGATTATTTACATCACAGAAATTGGCAAATGGTGCAGTTTAGCACTCCCACCTTCCCAGGCCTATTGCCAAACATTTACCAGCATCCTGCTGGCTGTAAATGCTGAGAAATTTTCCCTTAAAGAAGTTGGTGGGAACGGAAGGAATTTTGTTATAGCAGTGCGATGACAGATAACTAAAACCACATAGTAAACTATCATCAAAAACTATTCTTAATGATCTATCTACTACCGACTAAATTAGGCCCTCCTTCAGTTCTGTGGAAAGCAAAGTTCATCAGCCATTTCACATGTGAAAGGATTTTTTATTGTGACATAAGGATTGTTCATTTTCTAAGTCTCTTTCCAAATCCTAGGAAGGCATATTAAGAATAGAAGCTGAGGCAGGAGAATCGAAAGTTTGAGGGCAGCCTGGGCAAGACCCTGTCTCAAAATAAAAATGAAAAGGGATGAATATGTTGCTCAGTAGGGAAAACACTGTATTTGAAGCTTGCTTTACTCTCAAGGATTTTTGCCACAAGAGACTTTGTGTTTATGATAATAATTAAGGAATAGAAGGGAAGTCATTTCCAGCTCTTCACCGCCCCCCACCACCAATAAATAGATAGATAGAGAGGTAGACAGACAGACTTTAGGAAAACTTTAGGAAACAGACTAGGAAACTTTACCATCATAGGATGATCCTAATAATCCCAACAGAACACAATGCTCTGTCAGTTAGGAGGATGAGTGATAAGGGAACAAACACTGCCTTTTATGAAGCATGAAAGCTGAGAAGGGAGATAAATTTGCAAACAAGTTTTTAGAAAGATCAGACTTTCTTTTATCTGGGGAATCAAACCCAGGCCCTTAAGCAAGTTAGGAAAGCGCTTTATTACTGAGCTACACCCCTAGCCCATCCCACCCCACCCCGAATTAAATTTTGAGACCTGCCGGCTGGCCTCTAATTTATGATCCTCCTGCCTCAGCCTCTGGAGTCGTTAGGATTACAAAAAATGGCCGCCACACCACCATGCCTGATCTAGCTTTTTAAGAAGTCCCTAATCTGAAAAATTAATCCCTTAAAACAGAGGTCAGTCACTTTGTGACCAAGGTCTGCAGCCGGTTGCCTGTTTGTCCAGCTAAGAATGATTTTTACAGTCTTAAATGGTGGTGGTGGGGGCGGAGTCAAAAGAATATTATTTTGTAACTCGTGGAAAATTGTTCAAAATTCTGATTTCAGTGTCCATACGTGATGTTTGATCAGGACACAGGCAGGCTCAGTCCTCTAACACTTTATGGCTGCTTTGAGCCACCAGGTTCGGATGGCTTGGATGGGGATTGATTTAGTCCTTTACGAAAGTTTGCTGTCCCCAAGCTACCCGCGTCCTCGTCCCGCAGCCTCCGACCGACGCATCGGGTGGCCCTCACGAAAGATCTTGGCCAGGTCCTCCGTTCCTGGGCCTCGGTTTCCCCAGTTATGAAATGGGGACAGAGATAATGCTCCCCGGGGTCCCGCCTGGCGGTGCCCCGGGTGACCGGGCGGTGGAGGTCCCGGAGGCCGGCTGCGCGCGGGGGCGGTCCCCGGGGTTTCCAGCTCGGCGGGCGGCGCAGCGCCCCGGGCCGGGCAGCGGCGGGGAATTCCGGGCGGGGCGGGGGCGGGCCGGGGCGGGGCCGCCGCCTATAAGTGGGGCCCGCGCCGGCCGGGGCCACTCGCCGCTGCCCTGGGCCCCGCGAAAATGTCGCCCGCCCGCGCGCTCGAGCTCTGGCTGCTCCTCTGCGTAGGCGTCTCCGCAGCCTCGGCCGAGTCGGTAGGTGCTCGCGGGTCCCGGGGGCGGGCCGGCGCCCCTTTGTTACCGAGCCGGGTCCGGTGCTGCGCGCGGGGCGCCCATCCCAGCCGGATCCCCAGGTCGGAGAGAGTTTGTGGGGAACTTGGCCCCCGGGTCGCAGGGAGGCTCGGTGGCCCCGCCACGCGCCGCGCCGCAGCCTGTTGCTCTTCCCGCTCGCCTGGTTTCAGCGCTCCCGCGGGCTCCCGCTCAGACGTGACTAAGCCCGTGTCACACCTCCCACACCCTCGCCCCTCGCTGTGATCCTGGCGCAGGCTCTGAGCGCTGAACCCAGCTCCGGGCTCCCAGAGGGGACAGCTTTGAGAGGCGGGGATGGCCTGGGGACGAGGGGCAGCGTGTGCTTGAGGTCGTGCTGGGGCTGGAGGTCGTGCCAGCCTCTGTGTTACGCACGGGGAGTGGACCGCTGAGCCCGACCTCAGTTCTGGCCCCCGCCTTGCCGTTGACTCGGAGGAGACAAGGCCTGCCCCTTCTAGTCCCACCTTCCCGGCTGCACAAGGCTACGGAGAAATGGGGCGACTAGTGCTTCTTTGGGGTTCCTAGAAAGTGGGGACCTCGATCTTTCAAGGGCACATAGGAGCGGTGGTTTAGAGGCAGCTGAGCTTCCGTTTTCTCCAAGTGTTGACTGCACAGGGGGAAACTGAGGCAGTCAGCGGGGTTACAGGGGACTGGAGTGGGGAAGGCCTCCGTGAGCCTAGAGAGATATTTCCTTTCCACCTTCTGCAGGTTCCCAGGATAGGTCACACAGCCCTGGGCCACCAGAAGCTGCATGGTGGCAGCCAGCTGGGGAGGAGGGAGGTATCTCGTCTGGGAAGTTGGGGGCACAGAAATGGCTGGAGTGGTGATCCACCTCCAGGAGCTTGAGCTGTGTGCCCTTTAGCCCCAGTGTTGGGGCAGTGAGTTCCTGGGGTTTAATCATTAATGTCGATTCCTTTGAAAGCCCTGAGTCTCCTTTTCCTCTCTACTTAGGGGCAAGTTGATTCTATCAGTCTCTAGTTGTGGAGTGAGTGAGACCCTAGCAATACCCCCTCTTCTCCGCATCCCCCCAGCCCAATTCCAGGCTCACCTTGCATACTGCAAAGATTTAGTGCTTTTGGTGTGTCTGTCTGGTCCTGTTCTAATAGTTTTCTAATGGCTCTATCAACTAACTTAATTTCAACAACCCCACTGTTTACTGTTCTTAAACTGGTCCTGAGGCTAGAGAGGTTAAGTAACTTGCCTAAGGTCACACAGCTAATAAGAGGTTGAGTCAGATTCAAATTAGACAGCCAGGCTTCCAAGTTCCTGCTTTTATCTTATTCTGAGGGGCTGTTGCTGTGTCCCATCCTGGAATAACTCAAGACTGAGATTTGCTGGGTTTGATTTAGAATCTGTTGAGATTGGGGAGCTGGAAAGCCTCAAGGGAGTTTACAGTGCAAGTACACAGAAGCCCAGAGCTGGGCACTTCGTTTCCCAAAACAAGGGCAGTTTTGCAGAGAGGTTAGAGCCAAGACTGGAACCAGCCTTCTGCCCCATTGTAGTGCTAGTGGGGCCTTAAGGGGTGGGGATCAGCAGTTAGGGAGGCATCTGAAGGAACATTAGCTGGGCCTTGTGGGAAAAAAGGAAAGGACCCAGAGGTGGCTGAGGTCACCATGTGGACAGTCACATGTTAGTCTCAGCTCTGGGTCTGCTGAGCCTGCAGGTACTTCACAGGAGGAGCAGACTGCTGTGTCCTGGGACAGTCAGAAGGATGTGGTTTGGGGGAGGGGTTGTGTCTATCCTGTGTAGGGTGACCCAGGATGACCGACCCATCAACTTGGGCAGCTGCTTCCTGAGAGAGGTATCAGTCTCTCAACTTGACCTTTGCTCTCCCCTTCCTGGCTAATGTCAGACCTCTTGCCTCTAACTGGGGCACAGGTCTTTCCCATTTGACTTTCCTTCTCCCACGTTGTGGCCCAAAAGATCAGACCAAGTCTCAGTTGGCTTAGACAGAGATGAACCAGCCTTCCTTTTTTGGTGGAGAAAAATGAGGCCCAGGAAGAAGGAGTTTGCTAGCAGTTATGACTTTGTTGAGTGCTTTCCATATGTCATCTAGTGCATTTTATCTTCACAAAAAGCCCAGTATGTGGCGATTATATTGTATTATACCCACTTTCCAGATGAGGGAACTGAGAGAGAGGTAAGATGGTAGCACCTTGGGGTAGTCAAGATGGTAGCACCTTGGGGTAGTCGAGAGCATCCAACTTGGGGCCATCAGAGTTCTTGTCTAACTAGTAGTCCTTTTTCAATTCTAGGTTTGATCCAAAGCCAGCTCTTTCCTGGGATGGTGCATCCCCTACCTTGGTGCCACAGGTTTTGGGAAGGAACCCCAGAGCGAACACCCAGCTGCCCTCTCCTCTGTCTGCGGGGTTTGCATCCTAAACCAGTTCTTCCTGTCCAGCTGGGAGTATTCTCCTGGTCTGCCTTCCTGCCACTCCCTCCTTGGCCAATTAAAGGCAGCCTTGTTTGGGGAGTGGGGAGGGATGGAAGGGGGGCAAAGGTGTTGCTGCCCGGGGGCACAGTCCACTGACTTGGCACCAAGCCCAGGCCGTTCTGGGGAAGTGTTCCCCAGCCAGGTGTACTTCAACTTAAAGACATTTCTGGTCTTCTTGAGAATTCTTTCCTTGATTGCACAGAAGTGAGGGTGGGGAGGAAGCCCAGTGGGTTCTAGGACCCTTGAGTATCCAGTGAGAACTCTTGGGACTCTGTGGGAGCCCAGAGAGTTACCAAACATCTGGGGAAATATTTGGGCTGGGCTTTGGAGGGCTTCATGAGGTTGGAGGGAGATCCCTTGCCCTGTTGAATTGATGACCCCCATCTGTAAAATGAGGAGTTTAAGCTGGATAGCTTCAAGAGCCCTTTCCAGCACTAATATTTCATTAACAGTTAAGTACCAACTATCCAGAAGGGGTTGTGGAGCCACAGAGACATCCAAGACATTCCCTCTAGGGACTTAATATGCTGCCCCAGATTCTGGAATGGGGGAAGCCCCTCCCACACACAACCCCAGGGCAGGAACTTTGCTTCATTTATTTTGGTTAAATACCTGTCCCATAGTTAGTTCTCAGGAAATGTTTGTATGAATGAATAAATTCATGCATGTAACTTCATTCTAAAAGGTGCATTGAGGTTATATATTACTAGTATGAATGTCTCCCAGTAATACTGTGAGGTATTTTTATCTCCATTTTTTATAGGAAACTAATGCTCAGAGGAATGTAGTGGCTTGCCAAGGTTAAAACCAGGTCGACTGATAGTGCAAGATGTCTGGTTTGATCATTCTCAGAACATTCCAGATAAGGAGATTTGCTGGGTTTGATGGTAATGCCTTGGGTCCTATTTCTACATTGTTGGATGTCCTTGAGCAAATATGCCCTGTGTCTGGGTCTCAGTGTCCCCACCTCTAAAATAAGGGGTTAGAGCCCTTTGCTTGCTACAGGTCCTTCCTCCCCCCACCCCAGAGCCCATTGATGAGGAGAGGGGAGCTTCTTGGCCCCCTTAGTAGAGAGTCCAAACAAGAGCCCGACTCAAAGAGAAGTGGGGATGGACATTCAGCTCCTGCCATCTCCAGCTCCTGGAAACGGAAGGCTCTTCCAAGGACTTGGAGTGCTGAGCCGCCTTGAATGAGGAGCGAGAGAGGCCAGGCTGGGCTCCAGCCCCAGCTCCCTGTTGAAAGGAATTGGCTTCTAGTTGTCCTGCGGCCTCCTGGGCTGGATGGGTGGGAGTGATTTCCAAATGAACCCTTAGAATGGGGGGAAGGGGTGGATGGGGCTCTGTGAGTCTCTGTGGGCTACTTTACCTGCCTGAGCCCCCATTTCCTTTCAGCATCTTGGCTAATAGGATGGCTCTGTGGTGGGGGTGTGGAATGGATATGAAGGCTTTTACCGTGTCCTTTGGAGGGTCAGCATCTTAGTGTCCAGGAGTCCAACAGGAAGTACTTGTACCAAGCCCCGTGTGAGGACTTTGACACTGGTCAGAGTTCATCCAGTCCTCAAAATGGGTCGTTAGACCTCTGCAGAACTGGGGGCACATCCCCCCCACACAGCAAAACTGAATGGTGTGAGCTCAGAACAAAGCTGGTGGCACCGTGCAGATGTGACTTGACCCAGGGTTCTGGGACACTTCTGAGGCCTCCTGCTTTCTGCTGGGGCTGTTGGGAGCTCTGGAAGCGTTGGTCTGGTGTGAGGCAGACCCAACTCCAGATGTATTCCGTCTCCGTCTTACTAGTGACCCGACTGTGGACATGCTGGGCAGCCTCTCAGCCAGCTTCCCAGTCTGTTAAGAAGGCTGGTCATGCTGGAGTGCAGCTCAGTGGGAGCTGCCTCGCCTGCTCCAGGTGGGTTCCATCTTCTGCAAAACAGGAAAAAAGGGGGACTAAAGCAGTAGGTAAGGAGTAGACACCAGGGTTCATGCCCAGCACCCACTCTCCCAAATCACCGTGCTTTCTGGAGAGTTTAAAGATAACAAGGCTGCAAATAAAGGCACGTAGAATAGTACAGCACTTAGCCGAGAGGAGACCGAGGGAGACCGAGGCATTCCTTGGTGACTGTCCCTTCCTTGCCAGGGCCTCTAGAAAGCTTTCTCCCCTCCCCCACATCTAACCCCACAGCTGGTGGCTGGAAAGGGAGGAGTCCCCTGTGGGGCTGATGGAGTCCAAATCTCCTATTTGTTTATCTTAGAAGTGGGCTGTTTGCTAATTATTGGATGGGTTTATATTTAAACAAGAACCAGTTCTTAGCAGCCACACCTGTTCTGTAGGAGCCTATTGCTGAACAACTTGAGCAACTCTGCAGCCTGCAGAGAGAGGGGGCAGGGTATTTCCTAAGGGTACTGGACACTCAGGACATTGCCCAGGTCTCATGTCACTCTCCTGTGTTGGAGGGACAGAGTTCTAGGCTTTTTTTTTTTTTTTTTTTTTTTGGTACTGGGAGATTGAACCCAGAGGTACTTTACCGCTGAGCCACGTCCCCAGCCCTTTTTGTTTTTGAGACAGGGTCTCCCAGAGTTGCTTAGGGCCTCTCTAAGTTGCTGAGGCTGATCTCAAACTTTTTTTTTTTTTTAATAATTTTTAGTTGTAGTTGAAGCAATACCTTTATTTTATTTACATGTGGTGCTGAGGATCGAACCCAGGGCCTTGCACGTGTCAGGTGAGCGTTCAACCACTGAGCCACATCCCAGCCCCAGATCTCAAACTTTTGATCCTCCTATCTCAGCCTCCCATGTCACGCCATGGTGCCCAGCAAATTCTCGTGTAAGGGTGGCTGAATGATTGCATATAACACTCTGGGCTTTGGAGGGGCAAAGTGATGACGGACAGAAAAAGGCAGTGTTCTGAGAAGGCAGCTAGCCCGAGTTTTGATGCATGGTGCCCTGGAGAGGGGAGGCATATGTCAATATTGGGTTCTGATTTAACCCCAGGAGAATAAGAAGCCTGGCTTTTTGAGCTGGTTTGTCATTAACTCACTGGTGACCTTTGGACATATTCCTGGCCCTGGAGGTCTCTCTGGCTCTGTCTGCTAGAGGCTGGGTAACTGTAAAAGTGGGTACATTTTACAGCCAGAAAACCCATCTCTGTCCCACCTCTGCCACTCACCCAGGGACACAGAGTTGGTTAATAAGTCACTTTGTTGATATGAGAGCCCTAGTATCCTCTATAAAACACCTGTGTCACTCAAGGGTCATAATCGGTGTTTGGCAAACTTGTAAAGTGCTGGCTGCAGTTGAGTTTATTATTAGTGGCTAGACAAGGCAGCCTGGGCCGACCAGGGCTTGGCCTTGGGTAGGTGGTGTCTGTACACAGTGAAAATGAAAACGTAAATGGCTTCTTCCAGTTCTCAGGGTTCACCTTTCATCCTTTTCAAAGGGCTTGGGACTCCCTCAAAAGACGACTCTGAGCTTACCAGTTAGTTCCAGCTTCGACTTCCTACAGTCTCCCCACCCCCAACACACTCTCTGGCACCCCTGCTTCTCACCCCATCTGGGCCACACCGTCTTACTCAGTCCCTCCCTGGTCTTTCGTGCCAGGGAGCTCAGCTGCCCCAGTTTTCTCTGGCAGAGGAGAGACTGTCAGGTGACACCTGGGGTAATGGAAAGGCGGGTAGGAGGGGCTGGCATGTGTGGAAACAGTGACTGGGTGAAGCTGGGTGGTGGCAGCCAGGCCGGCAGGGGACTGGCTGCACCACTCAGTCCTCCCTGCTGCAAATGGCTGGGCTGGGCACCAGCCATTTGAGGATGCTCCTTGCCTCGGGAAGCCCAGCCACCAGGAGATGATTAGGGAACAGACTGAGCTGCTCTGGAGCAGTGGCTTCCCTGGGTGGCGGGGGAGGCGGGAAAGGGGCAGGAAGCCAGCACCCTGGTCCATCTAATCTGCTGCGACAAGGCGCAGAGGAGGCTCTCAACGGTGCTCTCAGAACACAAGAGGCTTGTGTGCGCCCTGAGAGCCTCCCCGCCACCGATCCAGCAGGGAATTCGGATCGGCTGCCTAGATTACAAGCCCCAGCTTCAATGCACCTCTGTCTCCGGGGCCCTGAGGGAGCCAGCCCCTCCCTGCTGTCTCCACTGGTAATCGGAGCAATGCCCAGTTTGGTTACCAGGCCTCAGGACAGAGAGAGGTTTGTTTCTTTGAGACCCGTCTTTTATAGGTGGGAAACCGAGGCCCAGAGAGGGAATCACCCGAGACCACCTAGGGAGTCAGTGACAAGGGTGCTGGAGTGGCTCCTGGTAGGAGGTTGTCCAGAAGCTCCAGAATCACCTCCCCCTTCCCAGGATCCTGGAGTCCTTGCTTGGGAATGGGCTGCCCTGGAGCTTGATGAAAAGCTGGCTGCTGGCAGTGCCAGGCCTGGCTCTCTTCATAGTGATTATGTTCAGAGTAACCTGACCTTGAAGTGGGCAGAGCTGACATTTGAACCTTCGCTCCACCCCCACCCCCAGACCTTGCTTAACCCTTCAGGTACCGGAGCACCAAACTGCAGACTGTATGTGATTTCTTTTTGCCTTCTAGGGTTTTTGTTTGTTTGTTTGTTTGGTCCCCAAGGCATGTCAGGAAATACTTTGGTGATCCAGGTCCCAAGTGGAATTTCACATGTCTCTGGTCAATGCTCTGCTCCTTCACAAAATTTCTCTCTCCATTTGCTTAGGACCCATAATTGTGTTACTCTACCCATCTCTGGTCTTTCCCTCTTGCATAGTCTGAAGGAATCTGTTTGGTTATTGAAAGTCTCTGGTCTCAGAAGCAAAATAACAAGCCATGGTAGGTTATGTCCTTTTGGAGTTTGCAGAAGTACCGCTCCATCCACTGGCCAGCTTCTTTGCAGCACAGGAGCTGCTTCTACAAATTTTCTCAGGCCTCTGACCCTTTGAGTATTAATAGTCCCCCTTAGCCAAAAAGGAAGGCAGGTGGGAATTAATAATAGCCACCACTCATTGAGCACCTGCTGTGTACCCTGCCTGAGCCGGGTTGCTTGTATACAATATGCATTTCCCTTAATCATTATCACTCTGCAGGGTGCTAAGGAGCCAGATTATAAGTGAGGAATTAAAAGCCCAAATAAACTGTTGGGTTCGACATGCCCATCCTGGGAAATATCTGATCCTTCAGAATAGAATGGGGGGTGCCTGACATGGACCCTGTATCTCCTGCCAGAATCTGGTGAGTCCAGCATTGGAGCCCAAGGCACTCACCCACCGACCCACTCTGCATTTGTGTTGCCCAGTTACTGCTCTCCTGGTCTTGCCTCCTGAAGGAAGGATCAAGTGTGGCCCTGACCCTGCCTTCCCTGAGGAGGAGGCAGGTGGGGGAGGCTCTCATTAGATCACAGTTAACCAAGCCCTGACCCTGAACTCCCTGGTAGGCGCCTGCCAAGTTTCTGTTTCTTTGTTGGAGCAATATCACTTTCACCTTTGTTTACTCCTGCCCAGGGAAGGGGTACCCTGGAGCCTTGGTCTGGCAGTGTGTGGGAGGTCAGGTTAGGGTGGGGAGGTGAAGAGCGTGTGGCAGTGAGGAGCCTGGTTGTGGTTAGGAGGAGGTCTTGAGGAAGATCTAGGTCTGAACGCCAGCTCTGTTGCTTTCTCGCTGTGACTCTGGATCCACAGCCCCACCAAGCCTCAGGTAGAGCCCCTCACAAAACCGCTGGACCAACTCAGTGAGCTCAGGTGTAGAGGGAGCCGAGTAGGGTGCCAGGCACGTGGTGGACACTCCATGCTTTTCCTGGGGTGACAGAAGCTGTTGGACTTTGAATAGGGTTGGTGACCTGTTCCTAGTTTCTTGCCACAGTCTGAAAACTATATGGGGAACACAACCAAAGCGACAGCTGCTGCCCATGGATTTGCTGAGACCCTCGGCGCAGCCAGACTCTTGACAGGGAGGAAGACAGCTCCAGCCTGGGAGCTGGGAGAACCGCTTCCAAGTCCCGCTCTGCTGGCAGCTGCTTATGTGACCTTGGCAAAGTCCCTTGTCCCAATCTGTTGGAGAGGTCATAAAATGAGACCGTTTTGCTCCACAGCCTCAGATACTTTCTGTTGGCAGGTGCTAGTTGCTATAAAGTGAAAGCGAACCTGCCTTCCCCCATCTTCTTTTCCCTGGATGGCTTGGGAAAGAATACAGGACCCCTAACCCCCCAGGTACCAATGCAGGTGCCCAGCAGCCGCAGGGCCAGCCACCGGCCGTTGTAAGCTGGTGATTCTGTTGTGCATCTGTGAAAAGACAAAGATGCAGAGAGGCCTGGGGCCTCATAGAGGGTGCCTGTGCAGGCACACACACACGTGAATACGCGTGCCTGGGCAGGGGTGGGGTGAGCTGAGGAGAACAGACCATCCTTAGCCAGGAGCAGGGTGGGGTCTCTCTCTGGTCAGGATTGGGCCTGGCTGCTGGGTGGCCTGGCTCTCCAAAGCCACCCCAGACTGAATGGGCCTTGTCTGAAAGGAGGGAGGTGGTGGGGGAGGGCGGTTGGTGCCTTCCCAGCTGCCACTAAAAAGAGGGACGATTACCCACAATCCCATGGGGCTTGGTTCCGGAGTGTCCTAAATGACCCCTGCTCACTTGGGAGTTTCCCTCTTGGTAGGCAGAGAAGGGGCAGAGAGGGGCCCCCAGAGCTCAAGGAGGACTGAATTCCTTGTGTCCTTGGTCAGACCACTTCACGTGCTCTTACTTACTGAGGAGGGACGCCTCCTAGGCTCCTCCAATGCAGCTGATGAAGAATCTGTCTGGGACCAGGTCTGGGCCTGGCCATGCCACTGGTCCCCAGTGTGACCTTGGACTAACTCCATCTTCTGGGAACCTGTTATTGAAACGAAGGGTTAGGGGTGGCCAGTTGCCCACCAGGAGGGCTCACCAGGGATGAAGCTTGGTTTCAGCCTGTTTGGGGGCTGTCTTGGCTGCCAGATCTTCACACCTGCTGTCATCTTCAGTGGAGGATGGAGGAATTCCTAGCCGCCAGTCAGCATGTTGGTCCCATGGGTGGTTTTGAAACACTCCATAGCGTTTTCACATACTAAAGGAAAGGCCTAGTGCATAAACAGCATTCCATGGCTCCTGATGACCAGGGAGCAGGACAGGTCTCTGGACTGGAGCTGCAGGAATCCTGGCCCCATTGTTGGAACCTTGCTTCTGTCCTGCAGACTTGGAACTCCGACACCCCACAGCAGGCTGGTTTTCAGGCCAGGTCAACAAGTGGCCAACCGTCTTTGTCCCCGCTGGATTTGAAGCACACATGTGTTCACACATTACCAGGGCTCATGTGTGAACACATGTGTTCCTATGTATGTGGTTAAAAGCCCAGGAGACTCATGCCTGGCTTCTGGTTCAGCATGGCCACTTTCTGCCTGTGTGGCCTTAGACAAGTGACTACTTTTCATAGCCCTCATTTCCCTCTCTGCAGAAAGGTCTACTAAGAGGGAAAACATCATGTCAAGTGCTTCGTTCTAAAACCGGACCCGGTAGGCCGTGGAGGCCGCGCTGTCTCAGATCTGAGCCCCAGGGCATTTGCAGGAGCGGGAGCAGGGGCCAGAGCGGTGGAACCGCCCTAGGTGCGGCCCTTACGCAACCCTGTGGAGCCTTTCCCTGCGCTGCCAAACCGCAGCCACAGGCGCAGGCCGGGAGTGCGGGGGCCGGAATTCCAGCGCCAGCAGCTCAGCAGCTCCTGATTCCCGAGTCGTGAGGTCATCCCTAGCCCGGGCTTAACCCCTTCGGACTCCCAGCCCACGGGTGCCGTCCCAGCGGAGGCTCCCCACCCGGGGAGCGAGGGATGCTGTCCCTGCCTTCTTCCCGCCTGACCCCGCTGCCTTCCGGGAACCCAGCCTCCTGCCCCGCGCCTCTCCCCGGAAGCCCGCGGGAGGGTGGGAGAGGAGGCTGGTCTCCGAAGAGGCTTTCCTAGACCTCTGCTGCTGCCCAGCTTTGTCCTGGGAACCCAACTGGAGGAGGTTCCTTCTCAGAATCCCTGCTGTGCCCCTGGCAGCCTCAGCTAGGCACAGGGCAGCTAGAGGGCTCTGGCGCCTTTCTACCCTGAACTGTGTTGCTAACACTGTGCCACCTTAGCCAAATCACTGTCCTGTCCTGTTCTCAAATTCCCTCAAATTCTGTGAAAAGGGAATGGGACTTCCTGGGGTGGCTTATATTCTGTGGTTCTAAGCAGACCCCTCCCCTGCCTCCTGCAGTTATGGGGTCCTTGCCCCCCTGGACCTTGGGTACTTTCCCTTTGAAAGCTGTTGGGTAGGGGTGGCCCTCAGACTCTGCTATGACCAGGGGTCTCCATGGGGTGGGATGCTGGATTGGATGGTCTGTGGGGGCAGGGACTGTGCCTCCCTATGCCCTGCACAGTGCTGGCAGCAGAACAGCTTGGTGGGAGATGTTTAGAAATCAAGGCTGAATTCAGGAGACTGCGCTTGAGTCACCAGCTGAGCAACACTCTGACCTGAGAGGTCTTGGTGTGAGTGAGCCTGTCCCAGCCAGCTTGACTCAGCTGGGAAAAGTGTCCCGATTGGGCAAGACCAGAGCCAGGAGTCCACTCCCTGCCATGTGTGAATCAGCTGCCACTGCCTCACAGGACCCTGCAGCATGGCACCCCCAGGCTGGGGCTGCCATTGCACACGGGACCCACTGGCTCTGAAACCAGGCAGCCCCATCCTGTCTCCTCTTCCTGCCAACTCTGTCACCAAAAGAAAATAATTTATGAAGTCTTTAATGCCCAGTCTCCTTGGTTGTAAAACAAGTTAACAACGTGCCATCAGAATTATTAAAAACCGGGCTGGCACTTAGCAAGCGCTCAGTAAAGGGTACCTAATAATAATGACTTCATTATTACCACTTTTATTATTTTTAGTAACAGAGAATGGGAAAGAGATTTACCTAAGGTCACACAGCAAGTAGGAGACAGAGTATGATCTAGGACCTGGGTCTCCAGACCCTGGCTCTGTCCCCTGCTGGCACCTGAATGCCCACTTTACTTATTTTTTACTTTTTGGTACTGGGATTGAACTGGAGGGCACTTTGACAGTGGATATACTTCCGGCCCTTTTTATTTTTTTATTTTATTTTTCTTCATTTATTGTCTTCAGTGTGTTACTGAGTCCACCCCAGGGGCAGATTTTACACACACACACACACACTGTGTGTGTGTGTGTGTGTGTGTGCGTGTGTATTTTTAATGTGCTGCTGGGTATTGGAACCCAGGGCCTTGTGCATGCGAGACCAGCACTCTACCAACTGAGCTATATCTCCAGCCCCTTTATTTTTTATTTTGAGACGGGGTCTCACTAAGTTGCTGAGGCTGGCTTCAAACTTGCAATCCTTCCGAGTGACTGGAGTCACAGCCTGCGCTACCCGGCCTGACTTCGGGTTCCTGGTAGCCAGCACTTGAGTAAAAATAGTGTTGTAGATCACTGGGGACCACTGGCTGAGGCTTCTCCTTTCTTCATCCTAGATCCGAGAAACTGAGGTCATCGACCCCCAGGACCTCCTGGAAGGCCAGTACTTCTCTGGAGACCTACCTGATGATGAGGACGTTGGGGGGCCTGGGCAGGAACCTGATGACTTTGAGCTGTCCGGCTCTGGAGATCTGGGTATGGAGGACGCGCTGGGCAAGCTTGGGTCACAGGGCTGGAGGGAATGGTAGCCCAGCCAATGAGAAGTAGACCGTGAAGCCTGGGATTTTTCCACAGAGCCCCTCCTCCTCCTCAAAAGGAGAAACAAGTAACTGTACTAGCCTTTCCTATCCCTGAGACCTTCTGAGGCAAGTGGTGTGTGGCTCTGAATTCACTGTAGCTTTGTGTTTTCAGGCGCTAGTCTGAACCTGTCCTGTAGGCTCCTCCCTGTGGCCAAGGGTGGGGCAGGGTGGGGGAAGAAGGATCCTTGTGGTGTTCTTCCTTTGGAAAGAAATGGAGGTGGGGTGGGAGGGGCATGTGTGGACAGAGGCTTCCTGGGACCATACCAGGGGCTGTGCCCTTCATGGTCTTGTCCTGACCCTGACCTCCAGGGTGGACCACTGCTGAGAATCATCCCTCTTATGTTCAGGGACGTGTCAGTATTCCAAGTTTGAAGTCACATAGTCCTGACTTCAAACCTTGACTGTGTGTCACCTCTGAGTCTTGGTTTCCTACTCTGTAAAATGGGAATAATAATGACCGTACATCAGTGTTGTGGAACTGAACTGAGTTAGAGCTCTTGGCATGGACCAAGCACCCAGGTGACTGTGTGTCTGTTGTAGATTTAAGTTATACAACATGATGTTATGGGATACATACACATAGTAAAAGGTTCTGTAGTGAAATATCCATCTTCTCAGTACATGTTTTAAGGTGCAATATATGGTATTTAATATTACAATTAGTCTTCTTTCTTACACTTTAATTCCCAGGGGTCTTGTTCAAATGCAGATTCCGATTCAGTCAGCCCTGAAATTCTGCACTTCTAGCCAGCTCCCTGGAGTTGCTGCTGGTCCCTTGTTCTGAACAAGGGTTTGGAGCTGAATGGCTCTGCTTGGCTACTTAGCTACCAGCACACTGTGAGAGAGCTAGGGAGGCAGGTCTCTGGAGTTCCATTTTTCAGACTAGGTGACTGAGATTGAGGTGACCAAGCTCACTTGCTGGACCTGGAGAGTTAGGGGCTGTGATTGTAAGTTAGGACTCCCACCAGCCATGGCCTCAGGGATCACTTACTTGGGGGAAGCGGACCTTGTGCTTACAGAGCTATTCTGACCTTACAGATGACTTGGGGGACCCCAGGATCTTCCCTGAAGTGATCCACCCCTTGGTAAGTCTGCAGCCTTGGCGCCCACCCCTGTCACACACCCATTGAGGGGCAGAAAGCAGTTCCCAGGGGTCTGACTCCTTTCTGCAAGGAGCCTTTTCTTCTGGGGTCCTGGGCTTATTTCGGGACAGGCACAGCTGTGGGTCACCGGTAGGCCACATGCTCCCTGCGGGGGTAGTCACTGTCCACACCAGCTCCTTTTCCATGACTTAGGGCTGTTCTCAACTGTTTCCAAATAGCACACACAGTTCTGTCTACTGCATTTGTCACCACAGTGGTCCTGAATGTTTCCCCTGTGTAATCAAATGTTCTCGTCACTTACAGGCTGCATAGTTAGTTCACTTGGTTCTTCTTATTGATGGAGAAACTGTGTATAATTTTCTAATATCCTAAAATTAAAACACTGTGGTAAGCTCTTTAGGATAGAGCCTCAGAGGCAAAATGGCTGCCTTAAAGGGCAACTGATTTCTAGGGTTTTACCACATTGCCTCCAGAGCGGCTACTCCAGAACACCACCTGTCAACAGGTGTGGGAACATCCATCTCCCATCTCCCTTTTCTCTTGGTCAGGTTCATTTCCCATTTGGGTCAGATGTACGAGAAAAGTCCAAGGTGAGGGTTTGAGCAGCATGATTTTGAGAGGTGGTTGTGAGGTCCTATTCCAGGACCTCAGATGGTTCAGCCCAGATTCTCCACCTGGCTGCATGTCCCAGCCCTGGTTGGGTTCCTCCCCAAGCTCACTGAATTTTTGTTTGTCTTTCTTTCTTTCCCCCACATTCAGGTGCCTCTAGATAACCACATCCCTGAGCGGGCAGGGCCTGGGAACCGGGCCCCCTCAGAAACTAAGGAGCTAGAAGAGAACGAAGTCATCCCCAAGAAGAGCTCGCCCTTTGAGGAGGATGTGTCCAATAAGGTGTCCATGTCCAGCACTGCCCAGAGCAGCAACATCTTTGAGAGAACCGAGGTCCTGATAGGTAAGGCCCCTGATTGATAGGTAAGGCCCTGGGCGGCTCTTCCTGACATGCCTTGAAGGACAGAGGGCCTGTGGGCAGGGACGCCTCCAGGCCCTTCAGCTTGCCCTGGGGGTTGAAGAACTTTAACTCCTGCAGCCTGGTGGGGGATGCAGGAATTGCATACCAAAGTCTTCTAAAGAATAGGCCTTGTGGGCTGGGATAGAGGCACTGGGTTCCATCCTCAGTACCACATAAAAATAAAAGATATTGTGGCCACCTATAACTCAAAAATAAATACTAAAAAAAAAAAAAAGAATAGGCCTTGTGACTTCCCCTGTCTGTACGCCCCTCTGGGGTATTTTTCAAAGCTCTTTCACAGCCTGGGTGTGGCATCTGGGAGTTAATCATTAATTTCCCTTGAAAGTCTGAGATTCCTTAGGACTGGATTGGCTTCCCTTTCCCCTGCTCTCTGGTTTAGCACCTTGTGACCTTGCTGAGAAGCTTTTTGAACAGAATGAACCCCCACTTTTCTCATCTGTAAATGGGTATGATGATTACTCCTTGGGTTAGTGTGACATCACTGAATCTTCATTGTCCCCTCAGAAAGTGAGGCATAGGATATCTTCATGTGACAGAACAGGACACTGAGACCAAGAGAGGTTAAATATTTGGTTGCAAATGACAACTCTTTTGACTGCAACATGCTGGTGTGGCTAAGCTCTGTCCCAGGGAAAGGGACCATTGAGTCTTCCATATTCCAAATTGTTTTGTGGAAATGTTTTGGAGGTTCAGCCCAGATTCTCCCCCTGGCTGAACTTGAGATCCTCCTGCCCTGACTCCCTGGTAGCCAGGATTGTAAGTGTGCCTCACCAGCCCAGCACATTTACAGATTCTAGATCTGTTGATTAGGTTTTGCTTAGAGCAACTAAAGGTGCTACTGTTTCTAAAGGAAAACATAAAAGTCAGGGATCTAGTCCAAGCCCCGTTTCTTATTCATGGAGAGACAGGCCCGAGCTTTGGGGCACAAGGCAAGAGAAGAACTGAAGCCAGCTGTTTGCTCTTCCATTTGAGCATTAGCCAGTATTCTCATATTCTCATGTGTATGTGGGATCCTCCATTCTAGTAGTTTAAAACAGTCTCCAGGGGCTTTAAGTGTTTGCTGTATGCCGTATGATTCCTGTGCCCCTGAGGGAGTCCCTCCAACAATCTGAAAGTCACAAAGCCAGGAAGAGTGGACCTGGTGTTTGGACCTAGGAGCACAGTTGACTTCTCAGCCTGTGCTTGGACCTTGACCCTGTGGGGAGGGGTCTCAGTGGGCTTTTCCAGGGGGAGGCGATAGAATTGGGAATGGGGTCGCTGCCTCATGTTCCATGTGCTCTTTCTGGCACCTGGGGGGGGGGGGGCCTCGCTGCTGCTTTTTATGGCATTTTGGTCAAGATGGAACCTCCCGTGGCTCCTTTGCTGCTCCATCCCATTCTGTGCCCAGATCAGTAGGGTGTGCAGTGATGGAAAATTAATCTTCTTAGCCCAAGTAAGACTGAATTAGTGGACTCAATCTGCCACAGAAAGGCTTCTGTGAGCCATCCCTACCCCTAACAAACAGGAATGAGTCATTCAGGCCACCTGGCGTGGTGGACAGAACAGATGCTCACCTCTGCCTGACACTGGCCAGGCGCTCCTCGCTGAGCCTAACTGTGAGCGCCATTTATTAAGCAGGCCCAGTTCAGGGTGTTGGGGACACAGAGATAAATCCCCGATGTTTACAGTTCCTGAGCCTTGAGCATATGCTCTGCCCTAGGCACTGTTCTAAGCCACTAGATAATTTATTTAATCTTTAGGGCAAATCTGTTCTGCAATGAAAGAGACTAAGGCACTTGCCTGGAATCACACAGTAGGTGGAAGCGGAAACTGCCCAAGCCCTGGGCCCTGTGGACCTGCACCACAGTAGGCGATTATCTGTGACACCCCGGGGTTGACACTGGTGGTTCCACATGGTGTACAATGTCTGCCCACATACACCTGAGCAGGCCTAGGCAGGTGGACCAGTGGGCACTCAGGGGAGCTCCAGAGTTCCCTGCAGATGTGCCGGGTGTCTCTGCAGCTCACGTCGCTCTTCTCCTGGCTGTTGCTGGGGAGTCTGCCTGGACGACTTCGCCATTTGAATCTGAAGGTCTTCAGTGACTTACAATGCCTAGTGTCCCCTTGTCATAACTGGGGTCGTGAGGGTCAGCTTAATGAGGCGTTCAGCTCGCCTGGCCCAGGCAGTGGTGACGTTGGGCCGTGGGAAGTGTCCGTGGTGCAGGGGGTCGGCTGAGCAGCTCTCACTGGCTCCCATCTCTCCCGCTCTGCAGCGCTGACCGTGGGCGGCATCGTGGGCATCCTGTTCGCCGTGTTCCTGGTCCTGCTGCTGGTGTACCGCATGAAGAAGAAGGACGAAGGCAGCTACGACCTGGGCAAGAAGCCCATCTACAAAAAGGCCCCCACCAACGAGTTCTACGCCTGAAACTTCCCGCGGCCACCGGCCTGGACTTGCGGGGGAAGGGAGCCGAAGGATTGTGGACGGTGGACGTTAGAGTAGGGGAGGCACCTGGATACCTCCCTGTCCCTATCTCCAACTCTGACCCCAGCCCCGGGTCAGAAGCGACATCATCTTCTACGCGCTGCCTAGCTCTCCTTGGTTCTTTGGGCCAAGGTTGCCCCTGAAGGAAAGTGGGGGTTACGTGTGGCCTTTCTGAAGCAAGCCTGGGATTGCGTCATTTCTTTAAATTTCCAGATTAGAATCTAGGACCAGTTTTGAGCCTGTTCTGAACATGCCTCATCAGAGGCCCCTGGAGCCAGGGAGGAAGGGGTATTTATTGTGGGGGGTCCTGCCTGGAGGTCTGCCCTGGCTGCCTCCTCCCTTTTCACAGCCCGTCCCTCTGCTGGGACTCGGGAGGAAGAACCAGAGCCCCCAGAACCCCCAAGAGTGTCCACCCATGGGTCCTTGCAGTGGACCGTGGGAGTGTTTGTGGTCCACCTGGGGCCATCTTAGGCTCTTTCAAGCGACTTGTGAAAATCCACCTTCTTTCATTTGGCCAGGGAGGGTGGGAGAAGTCCTGAACATGCACCCTGAAGTGGATCTCTAGAGTATTTGTAAGTCATCTTTAGGGCGTTTTTGTTATTATTATTATTTTTTTTAAAACAGTTCATTCCTTTGTGCAGAGCGTGTCTGCCTGGGCAAGAGTGTGGAGATGTGAGGATGTTCTTAACCCCCACATTTCACAGCACCTGCTAAGTTTGTATTTAATGGATTTTATGTTTGTTTGTTTCTTGAAAACAAGAGAAGAGCCGGAGATGTGATTTTTATTAACTTTTTTTTTTATTATTTATAGCTTCATACAGGGCCTCTCCCCCCACCCTTTTTTTTTCTTTAAAAACCCCCTCCCCATTTAAACAACTTCCTGCTCCCCTGCCCATGACCTTGGTCCTTTCTGAAGCTGCTTCATCTAAGAAGTAACTTTTGCTGAAACATAGTTTTATAGCAGATTCCAAAATATAATATAGGGATGGTGTGGTATTTGTGTCTGTGTTCCTGTAATGTATTATTGTTTGCCCTTGGTTCTAGAAAAATGGATAAATATATTTTTTCAGGATATAGTGTGATATTTAGTTTCTCGTTGGCCGGGTGGCTGCGCGGGCGGGTTTCTGCCTTTCTCTTGCCCTGTTCCTGGTGCCTTCCGACCAGGCTGGGATGGTGGAGGGCAGGTGATCCCCACCCTTCTGCCTTCTGCTCAGGGCCTAGCTCAAACTCTAGGGTTTGCGTTCTCTAGGCTCCAGGGCTGTGCGAGACGATACAGTAACCACAGGTGGCTGTTTAAATTAGGTCAATTCAAATCATGTAAAGTTAGAAATTCATCTGTCAGTTGCACTAATCACATATGACCATCCAGTCACCACATGGGACTCCTGGCTATGGTACTGACCCTGCAGAGAGCGAGCCCTTCCATCTCTGGGGTGCCACACGCTGCTCTAGAGAGCTGTACTGGCTTGGTGAGTTAGTGCCCAGCTTGGCTGGGACGACCCTTGTCTCCCTGGGCAAGGGGAAGGGACAGGGAGGAAAGCCTATGGGCCCAGCGGGGTCTGTTATCTGGGGCTCTTCCTCTTAAAGAGGAGAGTCCAGGTGGCCTAGCCCAGGTAGGTTGTTTCTTCTGACCCCACTGGCTGGGGTGGGGAGAATCGCCCTCCCTGGCTGTGCCCTGTGGCTGTTCCCTGCCATCTGCACCCCAACCCAGGGTCCCAGCCGGCTGGGTCCCCTTCTAGCCTCAGGGCCCTTCCCTCTTGCTGTGTTGGAGTAGCCTGTTTTCTGCAGCCTGCCTCCTCTGTCCCCTACACACTGTTGTCTGTTACTGATTTTTTGATAAAAAGATAATAAAGCCTGGTACTTTCTAGATTGCCTGCATCTGTCATTTTAATGTCAGTCCCAAGTCATTCTTGTGCTCTGTACCTGTTGAACTCAGTGGAGCCCGAGAACTGCCACCCCGCCCCGGCCCATGCCAGGCGCCAGGGAGAGGTGGAGAGGGAGGACTCCAGGGCAGGGGTGAGCTCAGCTTCTCGCTGCTGGGTGTTTGTTTGGGTGGTGCTGTGTTTAAAACAAAGGCAACTCAGTCTCTTTCTCCAGATTCCTCCTTTTCTTTGGGAAAAAAAAAAAATGTGTAATGGCAGAGGTCAGCCTGCATGGCAATGACCAGGTGCTGTGCTGCTGGGAAGGGCCACCTGCTACACCTGGGCTCTGCTATAGTTGGAAGCCTCTGGAAACACCACTGACAACCTCTCAGATCCTCACCACAACCCTCTGAGGTGGTGAGAACCTTTTTACCAAGGGGATAATCTGCCCTTAGCTTGTCATGCAGAGTCGAACCTTAATTCCAAGTCCTTGGACACTGGTGATTTTTTTTCCCTTGACACTATGCTGCTTGGTTGGGTAGGGGAGGACACCAAGAGGAACTGGTAGTCGTCATGGCAAACATACCATGTGCCTGGAGCCTTGCTTTACACTTGAACTCATTAATCATCACAACGCCACAAAGTAGACGTCATTGTAGGCCCATTTTACAGGTGGAAGGACTCATCTAAGGAGTTAAATAACTTGCTCAAAGCTACACGTCTGGGCCTGGGATTGTGGCTCAGTGGTGAGCGCTCCCCTAGCATAGGCGGGACCCGGGTTCGATCCTCAGCACCACATAAAAATAAAGGCATTGTGTTGTGTCCATCTACACCTAAAAAAAATTTTTTTTTTTTTTAAAGCTACACATCTTGCCAGGGATAGCGGTGGGATGTGAACCACAGGCTCTGGAGTCTGCTTATAAACATGCTGCCTATTAGAGGGCTGTGTTGCCCACTGCCCCTTTAACTCAGCAAGACCTTGTTGCAAAATTTAAAAAGAGCTGGGGATATAGCTCAAGGGTGGAGCTTCTGGGTCCAATCCTCAGTACCACAAAAAAAAAAAAAAAAAAAAAAAAAAAAAAATCTTCAATTTCACTAGCTTCATCTTTTTTTAAAAATTTTTTTTTTTCAATCTAAGGATCAAACCCAGAGAGGGCCTCACACATGCTAGGCAAGTGCTGTACCACTGAGCTGCATCCCCAGCCCTGTTTAATTTTCTTTTAAGACAGGCTCTAAATTGCTTCCCACCGCAGCACTCCTAGTTGCTGGGATCACAAGTATATCCCACCACCAGCCTCATCTTCAGAGTTTCAGTATTACATGTGGCTAGTGGCCACTGTACTGGAGAGTGCAGGTACAGAACTGTCCAATTGTCCCAGGAATCCCTGTGTTGGATGGTGTGAGTTAAAACCTCTGCATTCTGATTTCAACTCCTACCAGCTGTTACCCTGGGCTCGCACAACCTATGGGGAAGGAGGTCAGAGCCCGGCCCAGAGTAAGTGTGCACTAGGTGGTACCCTCTTCATTGGTGCCATCTGTGGGTGAGATATTAGCTTCAGAAGGCTCCTGTATTATCTCTTGCTATATAAAGTTATCCCCAAACTAAGGGGCTTATAATAACCCAAGCATTATTTCACATAGTGTCTGTGAGTCAAATTAAGGGGCAGCTTAGTTGTTTGGTTCTGGGAGGATCCAAGATGGTGCACTCACGTGTCTGGCAACTTGTTGGCAGGAGGCCTCAGTTCCTCACCCTGTGAACTTATGTAAGGTGGAGTGAAGTGTCCTCATGACATGTCACCTGACCTCTTCCAGAGTCAGTGATCTGGATAGATGTTATGATGCCTTTTATGAACTGGCTTTGGAAGTTATACACTCTTCTTTTGAATTTTTTTTTTTTTTTTTTTTTTTGGTGATGTTGCTGGGGATTGAACCCAGGGCCTTGTGCATGCAAGGCAAGAATTCTTCCAACGGAGCTATTTCCCCAGCCCTGTAAAATCTTGTTGGTAACACGAGTCAACCCTATTCATTGTGAGAGTAGACTCCAAAAGGCTAGAACACCAGGAAGCAGCACTCTTTGGAAATCATTATTAAGGCCATGGCTCCATTTTGGTCAGTACTGGACAGGGGTTAGTTATGTGGAGAGCTAACTCTGATAGGGCACAATATTATTATGAGAATTGAGCAAGGAGTGCAAAGTGGATTCTGGACAATATTGGACCATTTTGTTCATGATCTGCCAATCATCTGAGGCTGCAGAACTGACCCCTGCATGCAGCATTTCCTGCACGGGCATGGCAAGCCCTGTGTGCTACACAGATCTCCACTGTCGATAATTTGCTACATGGTTTTGGGGAGTAGGCAGAATTCCAAGATGATCCTTAGGATCCTGATCCCCACCTGGTGTATATAATTTGTATAATCCCTTCCTTCTACGGATGATAGGACCTGTAAATATAGGATGCCACTAGGTTTATAGTTAGGTTACATTAGAAAGCAAAGGTGAGGAGATTTTGTCGATGTATTTAGTGTCCCAAATTAGTTGATTTTTGACTTAGTTAAAAGGGAGATCATCCTGGGTGGGGCTCGAAGAAGCATGTTGCCCTGAGTTCTTCGGCTATGAGGAAAAAAGTTTTGCTAACAAGCCTGTGAGTGTGGAAGAGAACTCTACGCCTCCCTGACAGACACCTTGATTACAGCCTAGGAAGATCCGGAGCAGAGCAGCCAAACAGTGCTTAGGCTCCGTGGAGACTCTGGGACAATAAATGTGTAGTTGGGATCTGCTACTGTGGTAATTTGTTAAGCAACTGGAAAACAAACACTCGAAGGTCACTCACCTCTTGGACCCTCAATTTCCCCATCTGTTAAATGGAGGAGGTGTGTATGGTGTGAATCATTTCTAAAAAGTGATTTTGGAGTAACAACAGTGACAGCAACTAGCCTATATAAAGTGACTGCTGTGGGTCAGGACCTATTGAAAGCGCTTTACATATATCGATTATGTCATTCCTCATAACGTCTTTTTATTTTATACTTATATTTTAGCTATGGGTGGACACAACACCTTTATTTATTTATGTATTTTTTATGTGGTGCTGAGGATCAAACCCAGTGCCTCGTGCATGCTGGCCAAGTGCTCTATCTCTGAGCCACAACCCCAGCCCTCATTCCTCATAACATCTTATGATTAAGATCCACATTAACAGCCAGGTACAGTGGCCTATGCCTGTAATCCCAGCAACTTAGAAGGCTGAGGCAGGAGGATCACAAGTTTGAGACCAGCCTCTGCAACTTAGCAAGGCCCTAAGCAACTTAGTGAGACTGTCTGAAAATAAAAGGTAAAGCACCCTGGGTTAAATCCCCTGTACCAATAAATAAATAAATACATAAAGCAAGCAAGCTGCATTTACAGATGAGGAAACCGAGGCACAGAGTGGTTGAGTGACTTGAACTTGCCAAACTCACCCAACTAGGACACACAACTGTGATTCTAGGATGACTGCTGTCGACATTAGATCTACCTTCCTTCCTTTAAGATGACCCCCACACACACACACACACTCAAGACAAAACCAGCCAAGTCCAGGACACCCCTACCCAGGGCCAGGTGCTAAAGGTAATGCCCCTTTACAGGCTCAGCCAGGGGCAGGGGCAGAGGTGATCTTTTGGACTAGACAGGGCTCAGGGGTGAGCTTGGTGGGATGGACCCCACCTGATATTCTTTAACCAGGTGAGTCCGTTAAGAACTGACCCAAGGCTCAGCCTGCCCCAGAACTTTGCCCCGCCCCGCCCCATGGCAAGCAGCCAGCTGCGGCAGGTGTTGACCACTTCACCCACTGAAAGAATTACTGTGGCACCACCACCTGCCTTTGTCTCTTGGGGTCTGGAACAGAGCCAGACCCATTTGGGGGGGCTTTTGGTATGTGTGTCTGAGTTTGCTCAGGGCTGGCACTTGGCAAACCCTTGTAGATGTCACATGGATTTCACTTCCCTTAAAGCCACTTCCTCCCCCCTTGTCATCTTCATGGTCCGTGCCCTCAGCAGTCCACATCCTCCCCAAGGAGGAAGATGTCTGAGAATTTTTCCCACAAGTTCTCTTTGCAGAGAACCCAATTAACAAACAAAAGAAAGCTAAAAACCACAAAGAGCGTCTAGTATTTAGAGGGTTTTTTTTTTTTTTTCGGTAAGGGATTGAACCCAGGGGAGCTTAACTACTGAGCCACATCTCCAGCCCTTTTTTATATTTTATTAGAGACAGGGTCTTGCTGAGTTACTAAGTGACTTGCTAAGTGCCTGAGGCTGGCTTTGAACTTGTGATCCTCCTGAGCCACTGGGATTACAGGTGTGTGCCACTGCGTCCAGCTGAGTCTAGGCTGCTAATGGTGGGATTTCAGCAGATTGAGAGATGGAAATCTCGGGAAGGTTTGGGGACAGACATTTTGGCTTTATCCTCACTATGTGCCCCATCCTTTCATAACCCACACCCCCACACCCATACTCTGCTCCACACACTCTCCACCTACATTTTGCCACATTCGAGAATGAGAATTAAGAAGACCTCAGAGTCAGGGTTGCAGGGTTCCAATCAATAGCAGACTCGGTCATCCACCTGCTGTGACCTGGCTTTCCTTAGAGGCTCAGTTTCCCCATCTACAAGATGAGGAGGAAATGTGGGCTAGAGCAATGATTCTCAGTTTGAGCTGCTCACTCAAACCACACAGAAAAGTGTGCCAACAACACAGACGTCCATCCCCCACCCCCAAGGTTGATCTGTGGTATGGCTTAGAGAGCTAATTTTTATAGCTTTGTAGCGGATTCTAATGTGAAATGGACTGAATCAATCCATAATTTTTCCTCTTTGGTACTCAGTTTTTACCCACTGAGCCACATCCCTAGCCCTTTTAATATTTCATTTAGAGACAGGATCTTGCTGAGTTGCTTAGGGCCTTGCTAAGTTGCTAGGATTGTCTTTGAACTCCCAATTCTCCTGTCCTTAGCCTCTGGAGCTGCTAGGATTACAGGCCTCCGGCTGATAAACGGGTTGTAGAGTATTTGGAAATTCCTTAGAAGTATGCAGAATTGTGCATATAGCCCCACCACCAAAAAATCCCAACAATAGAAAATTTTTAGGTCATCTTTGACTCCCAACAGTTTTTCACTACTCTAAATGAAAACTCCATGGTAGGGAGGGGAACAGTGCCACCTTGTGGTTTTATTTTGCACTTGCAATATCCAAATCATCTGCCATGCAATGCAATATATTTACTTGTTGAATACCAATTCAACGCAGGAGGCATTGTGATGTGCCTTGGACATCAGAACACCCAGGGATGAAAGTTACTTCAACATGTATCTCACGATCCAGGTACATAAAGCCCTTTGACCTGAGGGATGGAATACAAGCCTGGGGCCAGGCTTTTGCTGGAGTGTGACCTGTGCTTAGAAGAGCTCTGTGCTTGATTTCATCATTTCCTGTCTCCGTCTCAAAGTTATTTGAACTAGGAGGCAAGTATTTTCATCTTTTTTTTTTTTTTTTAGGCCCCACAAATTATGGAGTTGGTACTCTACCTCAAGTAGTTGAGGAATTTTTGGAGGAGGTGACATCTGACCTGGGTCTGGAAGGCAGTCTAGTAGCAGAGGGAAAACAAGGGAGAAAGGCTATTTTGGTGAGGAAGGAGAAGCAGAGTCCTCCGGCCTTGGTGACAGAGTGTGCTGGGGGAAGGAGATAGAAAGTCTGGTGCTGCAGAGGAGGTGGCGAGGAGAGAAAATTGGCTGTTAGATGACTGAGGCCCAGGTGTATGAAGTGCTCCAGGAGGGCCCAGCAACTGGACCTCAAATACAGGCCAGGAATGGAGCTTTGGGGGTCACAGACTTACAGGTGGGACCAAGGCTTGTAGGATCCCCTGAGAAGAGAGAAAAGGAGGACATTGCTGCGTGGCCAGGCCTGGGCTTCCAGGCCCACCTAGGTTCTTGACTTCCAAGGCTCCTTTCTTGAGGAGTGGCAGAGGAAGCCCTTGAGGGCGGGGATGAATGGGCCCTTGAGCCCCGCTCCCCACTCCCCACGTGGTGTGCTACAAAAGCCCTCTTAGCTTCCTTCCTGCTTCAACACCAACGTGAGATGCAATATAAACCCTTCAAGGCAGGCACTCATTTCGGAGACTTTCTTTTTGACCCAGTCCCTGTGTTCCTCAGCTAGGATTCAGCTTCAGGGGCCACATGCGATATGAGCAAGATTCTCCCTTGCCCCTCACAGTGGGTTTGCTGATGGTGGATCACAGAAATTAATCAGGACTCCAGTGAGTCTAAAAAGCAAACCTAATAGAGATTTGCTCATAAAGGGATTTCCCATAGAGTCTTTTGGGAATTTCCACATGCTGGGGGAGGAGTTTTATAAGAAATGAGCTTTTCCTCAGAGGTCAAGGAAGGGCTCCCGGGTTTGAGTGCTGAGCCCATTTCAGACCTGGTGTCCCTGTTAGACCACCAGGGCTGGTACAGGTAACTGGCACCACCCATGTCCTTGGCACCCATAGCCTAAGCCAGGGTCCCACCTGACGCTTGTTTATTTTTCCTTCCCTGAGAAGAATGTGGGCTTCCTGGTCAGGAATGGATTGTGCCCTCTTTTGGCTGTGTTATTGCCCACTTATCCCAAGGGCTCTGTCTGGGTTATCTGAAGGGCCCCCATGTTTGCCTCTGTGCCTGGGGTACATTCTTGCCTGAGATGTGGATGTAGCTGGTAAGGTAATTAGTCACTGGAGCTGATAGGTGGCCCTCCAGGGCCGTGACATGGACTCAGGGATGCCAGTTACCTCTAGAAAAGATCAAAATGGCAGGCTCTCTGCACCACAGAATCTGCTCTGGACAGAGGTTGATTCTAGAACAGCAGAGGAATCCCTGATCCTCGGGGCTGCATCCTATTGGGCCTGCAGGAGAAATAACTGGGGAGATGGTTAAGATGGCAAAGCTGGCCTGCTGCCCCGGTCACTGCTCGGCCACCACAGCTGTGGGCCAGAGAGCAAACACAGGCAAGGGTACAGAGGTGGCTCCAGCCCTGGGAGAGTACAGGGAGTGGCATATTCTGGTGCCCCATAACAGGACCAGTGCTCCAAGTGGATCCAGTGTCCACATGAGACTTCGGGTTCTCTGGGACTTGGCGCTGACGATCAGATCTGGTACTCCAAGCAAAACCAGTGCTCAAGGGCATGCTGGCCCTGATTCAGAAGACTCGGCTCCTGGCAGGGTTTGTGAAATTATGTATTTTCTCTTCAAGTCGGGACACAGATGCCTGGAGGGCAAATGACCCAGGCTTGGCTCGGATCCCTCCACCCAGCGTGTGAAATTGTGAGAGAAAGGAGAGACAGCGACAGAGGGGACAGGGACCAGACAAAGTTACTGAGGCAGAGATAGATAAATAGACAGATAACAGATAAATGATAGAGACAGAGTGATTTAGAGGCAGGAAGCAGAAATAAAGATTGGGAGAAACGCGCACCCTGAACATGGACAGCATCACTCGGGTCGGGTCGTGTCTAAGGACAAGCAAGTGACACTTAAGACTGAGGTTCCCTGGCCAGGTTTCTTGCCCTTTCACAGCATAGGGGCCAGGAAGCAGGACTTGACAGTTGGAGCAGTTGGCGCAGGCCTCAGCGGCCCCACCTCGCCTACGTCTGGATGAAGAGGTGGAAGTTGGTGCGCGTGAACTCGTGGTGGATGCTCTCCAGGAGCGCGTCCGCGTCCGTGGCGGGTTCCGCGGCGCCGGCAGAGCCGGGCCTGGCGCTGTACTCCGGGGTGTAGGTGAAGGTGAAGGCGCTGGGGTACAGCAGCCCGTCGGCGCGCACGAGGCTCACGGGCACCGTGATGGGAGTGCGCAGCCAGCGCCAGTCGCTGCCGAAGGCCGCCACGTCGGGCACCACACACACCAGGGACCTCGGGCTCCTGGGGTGGGCCCAGGAGTTAGGGCTACAGGGACTTTGATGGCCCGTGCGCCCCTGTCCCTGCTCCCTCCAGCCCGGGGGCCGCCTCCCCACCCCGCACCTGTACATGGTTTCTGACTCCACGTCCCCGAACCACACCTTGAGCCCCGCGTGGAAGTTCTCTCCATGCAGCTCCAGCGTGGCCACGTCACCGCCGCCGCTGAGCTGGGGTAGAGCGCCACAGGTGGGATGAGGAAGGGGACGGAAGTCGCTGCCCTCCCTCTCCAGCTCCCCCGCCTGTCCCCAACGCCCGCCGGCGCCCCCAGTGCCAGGCCACCTCGAGGGTGCTGATGAGCGGCACCGGAGTGACCGGCTCCCGCGGACACGCCAGGCTGGTGCTGAAGGAGAACTCCACCGACTCGGTGCCGATGATCGTCCAGCAAGAGCTGTCGTTGAGCAGCGCCCTGTTGGCCTCCTTGGGGCACGGAGAGGCCTGGGAGGAGACCCGAGGGTGTGGCGGAAGCTTCTGTGGATGGTGGCCACCAGACCAGGAGCCAACATAGGGCCTGGGCCCCGTCAGGTCCAACTGGGTCTACACGCCCTGGAGGAAGCCCTGGAGTCCTCTCACTTAGAGTTAAACAAGTTCACTGCACCCGCTGGTCTCCAATGGCCTTATTTTCGTGGGATTCTATAATCTTAGTTTAATTAATTAGCTTATTTATCTATTTTGGTACTGGGGATTGAACCCAGGAACACTACCACGGAGCCACATCCCCAGCCCTTTTTGTTTTTTTCTTTGAGACAGGGTCTAGCTAAATCGCCCAGGGTGACTTCAAACTTGGGATCCTTCTGTCTCAGCCTCGCAAGTGGCTGGGATTACAAGTGTGTATCACCAAGCCCAGCCTATAATTTCATTTTTTAAACATTATTCAATTTTATACCCTAACAAACTACGAAGACTTAAATATTCATTGGAAAGGAATATTGTTCAATAATAATAATAGTTATTCTCTACAAATTATGATTTTATCTCCCAATAATCTATGATAATATTCTTTGGGGAATAATATTGCTGAATAGTAATTATTATATTCCACACTTTGCAATTCTCTCTTAACATTCTGTGATTCTAATAGACTTTACTCAACAATAATTAATACTATTATCAATTATGATTTTTATTTATGTTCTGTAATTTTATATCCTATCACTATGATCTTAATATTCTTAGGGAAGGAGCATTGCTTAATAACAGTAATTATTATTTTTTCTACATTCTATGATTCTGTCCTGATAGTCTACGATTCTGACCTCCCATGGCAGGCCTTCAGTAAGCAGCATCCTTGGTGATGATAGCTTATATCACCTCCCCGAGTTCTCCCTTTTGAGGATGCTCCTGTGGTATCCTCTGCTCACCTGGAATTGCACCACCTTCTCTGTGGCAAGGCATAAGTAGGTGCCACCCCCTTCCGGAGGGCCACCAGGAAACTGGAAGGCACACTTGTGCAGTTGAGAGATAGGTTCATCTACGTCAAGGAGAGCACACTGTTTAGCTACTTTGCGGATGATCTGCAACACACGGGTGGTAGGGAGAGTGGTAGCAAGGTGTCCAGGTGACCAGAGGCTGTCGTCCCAGCCAGTTTCTGCTCCTCTGATTGCCATGGTGTCATTGGCAGATACCCACCTACCACCCACTGTTTCCAGAGTGAGAATAGGTGCCTTCATCCTTGGGGTCTCACCACCCCCACCCTGCCCATGTGGGCACTTCCTCTCCATGAATCTGGGGACCCCTTCAGGTACCCTCCTTCCTCATACCATAGGAGGTAGCGTGATGCCGGTGACTGTGCAGACAAGCTGCACCAGGGAGCCATAGCGGACGTAGCCCTCTCGAGGTGGGAAGTCCCCTTGCGTGGAGTGCTCATCAGCTGGGGGTGAAAGGAAGGAAGGAAGAAGGGTTTCAGGGGCCCCAAGCTTGTGCTCCAAACCCTTCCTTTTTTACCCCTCACTCCATCTCACATCACACTGGGCCTTGCTGGTCTCTCAGGGAAGCTGCTAAACTGAAGGTTCTACTCCTGGGGAGGTCACATGTGGCCATCATTATAAATGTCTGCTCCTGGGGCAGACACTTACTTGGGCATGGACATTGGAATCAGAATAGCTTGGATCAGTAACTGACTCACTGGGACCCCAGCAAGCCTTTTTATTTCCAAGATGGGATACACAGGGCCAGGTTTACTTTCCTTGAGGGGCTGGGGTGAAGACTGAACAAGTGAATGCACATGCAGGGCCCGGCCCTGGGCCTGCTGACATAATTACCCAGGTGGAGCGTGAAGGCAGCCCACTGTCTTGCACTGGCCACAAAGGCCCCATCCTCCACAGAGAGGTAGCGCGTGGACACTGTCTGGGAGCGCAGGCGGTTGAAGAGGGAGACCTTTGAGCCTGAGGATATGCACACTGTGAAGGGAGGTAGAATCAGTGCCCTGGTTCCTTGGACTTGCCACTCAATCTCCTGTCCTTTGTCCCTGTGCCATCCTATGCCCTGGGTTACCGGTATGGGCCGCAGCACCCAGCCCACTGGCCTGGACACACTGCATTCATATTTCACAGCTATTTATCTAGGGCTTGCTGCAGTCCAGCCTCTGGCCTTTGTCCTCTCCCTTGTGCTCCCTGGGCATCTCATCAAGTCACTCAGGGCCTACTTTGTGGCAGGCACTGTGCTAGGTACTGGGTACCAACATGTCAACTAGTCCTGGCTTTGCTTTGGAAGAGTTCACCATCTCAAGGTCATAATTATACAATGGCAATATGGTGTGATGAGGGCTGAATTATGGATCTTCTTGGAGGAGGTTACACTTGTAGCCAGGGAGCGTGAAGCAGGTGGGAGTTACACAGAGGCAAAGACCGCGTGGTGTGAAACAGGGGCACGAAGCTTCTAGGGCTTGACATCTCTCTCTTCCAGCCTTTCGCACATACTCAGAGCCAAGCTTCCCTTTGCTGTTGGAATTTGACCATCTGGAGAGAAGGCACAGGTGGGTCCTTGGCCAGTTTCTTCTTACAGTGCTGGACAGATGGCAGGTGCTCCGTTTATACTTTGTCCAAGCCCTCCTCAGAATAAGAGGCAGTGTTTATTGTGAGCCAGTACTTTTCCAAATGTTTTAACATGTCTCAGCTCATTTGATTCTCTAACAACTTCCTGAGGTAGGGACCACCACCCTACTACAGGTCGCAACCTGCTCAAAATCATGTAGCTCACAAGCTGTCGGACAGCTTGTCGGGAACTCAGGCTGCTGAGCTCTGGAATCTGCACTCTTTGGGGATTTTTATTTATTTATTTATTTTTGGTACTGGGGATTGAACCCAGGGGAACTTAACCACTGAGCCACACCCCAGCCCTTTTTTGTATTTTATTTAGAGACGGGGTTTCGCTGAGTTGCTTGGCACCTCGCTAAATTTCTGAGGTTGGCTTTGAACTCGAGATCCTCCTGCCTCAGCCTCCCCAGCCACTGGGATTACAGGCAGGCGTCACGGTGCCTGGCTGGAATCTGCTGCACTCTCAACCATCACACTGTGCCACCAGCCTCCCTGGCTCTCCCATGATACCAAGGGCCTGCCAGAACCCTGCCTGGATCTGGGCATTCTGCAGGCTTTGTTGTGCTGATGTTTTCTGGTGCTGGGGATTGAACCCAGGACCTCATGCAGGTTAGGCAAACACTGTACCCCTGAAGTAAACCCCCCAGCACATTTTGTTTTGTTTTGTTTTGTTTTGAGACAAGGTCTCACATTGTTTCCCAGACTGGCCTCAAACTTGCAATCCTCCTGAGTAGCTGGGTTACCGGTATGTGCCACATTGGGTAAATATTCCAAACCCAATGTTCTTCATTTCCCATATAGGAACAATGATAGGAACTACTTCACAGGGACACGGTGAGCATCAGACAGGGTGATGTCAGAAGTCACTAGCTCAGAAAGCCCCACTCATCCCTTCCCCCTCAGCCATGGGAGTGGGGTGTCACTGTTATTCAGACATGCCCCTCCCAGCCTTTTCTTAGAGCTCCTGCCTGGGATTTTCCACTTGACATCAGGACAGCACTGTATCTCAAATTGCCTCTGTGATCCACGGTGCGTGCCTCCCCTGCAAGGCTATCTCTCCTCTAGAAAGAGGTCCTGTCTTATTATATACGATCCAGCACTACTCAGCACAAAGTCAGGCAAACAGCAGGCACTCCATACTTATTTTTTAAGATAGGGTCTCCACTATGTTGCCTAGGCTAGTCTCTAACTCCTGGACTCAAACTACCCTCCTGCCTCAGCCTCCCGAGTAACTGGGATTATAGGCACACACCACACCCTGCTCCACAAGTACTATTAACTGAATTTTCTCTGTCACTTTATTGCCATCCCCCTTGCTCCCAGTGCTGGGAATTGAACTCGGGGCCTAGCACAGGTAAGCACTGAGCCACACCCCAAACCTTTCTATCTCCCTTTGAAGCTGTCCCCAAATTGCCAACCGCAGTGGTTTAGTCTGATCTGAGCACCGCTCTCATCCCACTCCCACTCAAGTTTATGCGTCCCCTTTCCTCAGCCTTGGCTCCCTCCATCTCCAGGCCTAAGCGGCACCCCTTCATCCAGACCGGACCCCTCTGGCCTGGACTCCGCCCTGGTCACTCGGATGGATCCCACACCTACATCTCGCCCCGCGCCCCCCCATCACGACCCTCTCCCAACTCAGCGGCTCTTGACTTGGTGGCACCTCCCGCCCTGCCTGGCCGTCGGGCCCCTCCTCGGCTCACGGTCGGTGTTTTTCAGCGACTGCTTCTTTTGCGACGGCTTGGAGATGACCTTGATGAGGCGACTGTGGAAGGTGCCCAGCTCGCGGCCCCCTCGCAGCACCAGCCGCAGCACCAGCCGGAAGTGCTTCCTCTTGTCGGCGTCGGAGATGTACAGGGTCTTGGCACAACCGAATTCCTACAGGTTCGAGGCAGGGGACCGTCACATCCCAGCCCTCCTCCACAGCCCCCCTGCTATCTGACGTCGGGCCCATGGAGGTGACAAGAGGCTCCTGGAGCTCGGCCTGGGCCTCCAGGCAAACTCTGACCTCCCGACCTCCAGACCTCCCGCCTATCTCTTGGTTAGGAAGGAGGCTCAGGGGCTCCTGTCCAGAAAGGCGGGGATGGAGCAGGAACCGGGCTCCCCCCTGGGCACGCTCACCCTGGAGTCCGGCTGCTCCTCGAAATTCAGCTTCTGCGTCTCGGCCGCGCTGCCGGACGCGCCGTCCAGTCCCATGTAACCACAGACTGTAGGCCCGGTCTCCCCCGCCTGGTGGGCTGGACAGGGACGCGAACCGGCTCTAAAAGGACTCAGGATCCCGACTCAGGCGCCCGGCAACCTTAGCTTTCACCGCCAGAGGGCGCAGCGAGGCTGCGCCGGCGAACCGTCCCGTTCCCAGGCCCAGAGCGCAGTCCTCCCTGCAGAGACGAGCAACCCGCGCCCCCTGAGGGCGCCCTCACCTTGACCCTGCACTGGCTTCACCCTCCAGCCGGGACCCGCGAGGTAGACACAGGGCGGGGGGCAGAAGAACCTACCGAGACAGGAGAGTGCCGGGTTCGTATCTCCGCTTGCCTGTCTGGTAAGCATCACCAACCCACCCAGCCCTTGATTCGGCCTCCCTTTCTCCCCTAGCCTCCTCCATTACTGTGAACCCCATTAAGGTCGGAACTTTCTTTTATTTACACCCTTACCCAATCCATCTGCAAGTACCCCCACTCCACCTTCAAAACCTCCGGAATCCACGGACTTCTTACCACCTCCCACCCCTGCTCTGCATCTGCCTTCAGGCCAGCCTCTCTGTTGTCCTCCTGCACCCTTCAACTTATTTTTCACACAGCAGACAGAGTGCTTTTTAAAAAAACATGAGTCAAATCATGTTACTCCTCTTCTTGAAATCCTCCAGTGGCTTAAAATGCCAAGTCCTCACATGATCTGGCCCCTGCTTACCTCTCCAACTCTTTCCTATAACTCCCCCCCCCCTTCCTCTACCTCCAGCCATTCGGCCTTCTTTTGTGCCTCGAACATAGTTGGTACAGCCACAGGGTCTTTGCATTATTTTGTTCTTTGTAGTTGGAACATTCTTCCCTTGGAGTTCCTCGTGGCTGGTTCCATGTTAACATTCCAGTCTCCTCCTTCATCTTCCAAGCTAAAGTACCCTCGATTCAATTTCTGTGACATTACTTTGTTTTATTTTCCTTTTAACTTTCCCCATGATCTGGAAATATCTCATTTGCTGACTTGTGGGGAGGTTATAGTTTGTCTCTTCACATTAGAAGGAAAATACCATGAAGGCAGGGACTGTGTCTTGTTCCACTGTGTGCCCAGTGCCCAGCAGAGTCTGGCACATGACAGGCACTCCAAAAGTGGCTGAATGGATGAAGAGTGGAGTGAGAGAGTGCAGATGGGAGAGTCACAGGGAGGTTCTGCTATAGACCAAAGTGGGGGGCATGCTGGTGGAGGGACAGGTCCCCTGATCAGTCAATAGCTGAGGTCTCAGCCCTAAGTCCCCTGGCAGGAGGGCAGAGGGGTGCAAGGGGCTGAAAGCCACAGGGAGCTGGGAGGGCCACTGAGGCACCTACCGCTTCTCGTTTCCGTATGATTTCTGGGCCACCTTGGCATGTAGGATCCGCACTGTCTGTTCACATCCTTGCTGCAGACACCTGCACACACCTTCCCTCAGGATGGTGGTGCACTCTGGGGAGGACCTAGGAGTGGGACAGGCCCACAGCAGGGAGAGTCACGGGTGGGTGGCACATAGCCCACCATTCCGGTTGAGTAAAATGAAGCAGGGCAGGGGTGGGATTGGGATGGGGCTACTATACATTCTGCTTCCTAGGGATCAAGGTGTTGGGGGGAGTGTTAGGCCAAGGAGAGGACTTGGATGCAAGTTGTGGGCTAACTTTTTGGACTTTGAGATACTCAATGAAGCATGCATGGGACCCACTGGGACCACCCAGGTTCCACTCTATGAATTTGGCTTCCTGCCTGCCCCTTGGCATTCTGGGGCCTCAGAGAGACACATGGGTGACACAAAGGCCCCACTTATGCTGGCCTTGAGATGGGGTATGTGGGACTGGTCGTTAAGCCTCCCCATCCCAAGAGACTGCCAAAGGGAAATACTGGAACTGGGCCCAGAGTGCTGCGCTCTCACCTCCTGCCAGCAGACTCCACAAACATGAAAAGCACCCCCAGCTCTGTCCCCGGGATGGGGGGCGGCTGAGATCTTCTATGCCCAAAGCAACATTCCTCTCTTTCTCCCATGAGAAGGGGCCTAATGCCCTGCGGGCTTTCCTTTCCTTGATTACAGGGAATCAAAGTCGGTTACATTGGCGCTGCAGGATAAGCCAGGTCAGAGCCAGGGGTTTCTGGTGGCTTCCAAACGTGGGGGGTTGAATGGGTGAGGGTGGGTGCACCCAAAGCCTGCCCCATTGCAGGGCGCATGTAAAGGAGTCTCTGGTGGGAGAGAATTTGAGAACTAGCAAGCTGAGGCCCAGAGAGCCACTATCCCTGAAGCTGTGCGTTTGAGCCTTTTACCCTCTTGGTGGGACCCGAGTCAAGGCCTTTCCTCACTCCTGGAAGGGACAACGGAGGGCAAGAGTCGGGCCGGCCCTCGGACGTCGGGCCAGGCAGTCGGGCGGCCAAAGCCAGGACCGCTCCGCCTCTTGGGGCTCTCCTCGGGGAAGTGCCTCACAGGCTTCCAGCGCATTCCGGCTGCGAGTGTCGCCGCCCGTCTCCAGCTGCAGCGGAATTCCGGCCCGGCAGCTCGCGCCTGCAGCTCCAACCCGGCAGGGACAGGGGACGCTGCGCTTGCCCCGCCCCAGTCGTCAGGGGAAGGGGGGATCGCTCCCTGCCAGTGGGAGGGTCGCAGCCCGCGCTCCCCCTCCCCACCCGCCAGCCTTGGGTTAAATGCGGCCGCCGCCTCTGCTCGCTCCAGCTGCCTGGCAGTCCCACCTAGGGCGCGCTGCCCACGTCGTTACCTGGTCCAACTGCCCGCGAGGCTCCGCCCGTCGGCTCCGATCTGCGACCGCGCCTCCGAGCTGTCCGGCAGGCTCAGGTGAGTCAGAGGGCCCGGGGGCACTGAGGGTTCTGCAGGAGAGCGGGTGTCGAGCCCGACCCCGAGACCGCAATTAACCCAGGAGGCACCGCCACGATGCCTGAATCTGACCTGCAGTGACCTTTCCCTCTTCGGCAGGCTCCTTTCAAAATCGAGTCTCCTCGAGAAAAGCCGACAAAAGGGGAGCACCCTTTCCCTAATCTTCCACCCCCAGGCCCAGGCACCGAAGTGTTCAATCTTGGGACCTTGAAAGAGTTTGCACAGACCGCCCTCCCTTGCAAGTCCACTTTCCCCAATCTAAGTGCATCAGCCAAACTTTCCCTTTAACCAAGGATTAACTCTTCGGAGGAGTCCTGGGCTCTAGTGTCATCCAGGTGACCACGTTGCTGTGACATTGGGTGAAGACCCCCATGGTCCTCTCTGGGCTTAGTTCTTTCTGTAGGCTGGGGGTAGGGGGCTGGGTGAGTGACGGGCTTCTCCACAGTCCCTATTTCGACTTTCTAGGATTCCTGGGGTTGAGGCAGAGCCAAGTGTATGTTGGCTCGGGTCAAGAGTAGGATAAGGGGACCCTCATCAGGATTTGGGGCTCCAGAGGCAGGTAGGAAGGGTTGGAGAATGGCAAAGGGCCCTCCCGCTTTTACCCACATGCTACCCAGGGGTCCTCTCCTCTGCCCAAGCAAGAGAAGGCACTCCCCACCCTCCCATCTCCACCAGCAGCTGCGGATCCAAGGGGCACATTTAGCTTAGTCACCCTGTGACGGTGGGCCCTGCCAGAGAGATTGTTGTTCCTCCACTAGGCCTGGAAGGCGAAGGGGGAGAAGAATCCCTGGCGGGAAAGCCTCCTGGAGCGATCCTCAGGCCCCAGCCTTGCTCAGAATAGGCCCATTCATGGAATTGGGGGGTGGGGAGTTGGGTTAGGGGGGTTGGCCCTCTCTGCCAAGAAACAGCAACAGAAAAATGACTACTGCAGTCTCAACTTGGGGCGCAGGGGTGGGGTAGAGAAAGGAACAGAGAGAGGTGTAACGACTCCTAGGCCTCGGGGAGCTAGGCAGCTTTGGAGCCAGCAGGAGCCAGGATCCCTGGATTCTAGTCCTGCCTTGCAGCTCAGCGAGCTGTCTTCCTGGGACTCAATTTTTCCATGGGTTCAAGGGGGTGGGGGGGGGGTCCTTCCGTTATTCTCAAGGGATGTCGTCGGGGGCCACTGGAGGGCGAGGGCTCACCTGCTGCCCCCATAGGGTCCATGGCCACTCTGCAAGGCCCGGGCTGATCTCTCGCTGCCCTTGGGCACGTCCAGTGCCACCGTCCCCGGAACTCTGCACAACTCTGCTCCCTGAGCCTCGTGCGGGATATATTCCAGGCAGGTCTTATCTCCAAGGCTCCGGGCTCCTGGCCGGCTGTTTGCTCTGGGCAGGGACACCTGCTGGGCAGATGTGGGCTTCCCATGGCCACTAGACCGCCGCAGCCAGGCCCGACGCCCCCTGGCGGCCTCTCCTGAGAGCAGGCGGGGAACCGAGGCACCGAGGCCCTCGTTGTGTGTGGTGGGCTTTGGCCGGATCACTGCCCACCACCCCCACACTCGAGCCTGAGAAAGGGGCGGCCCTTCCGGCGCCACCTGCGGTTGGGCGGTGTAGGGGAAAGGACTCGGGTTTGCAAAGACAGCCATACAGAAGCTCCTGTGTGCGGAGGGGAGGGCCGAGGAGGTGAATGGTTTCTGTCTGCCGAGGTTCGCCTCTTGGGAAAAGAGTCACGGAGCCCTCCGGCTGGCTCCCAGAACCAGACAGACTAGGGTACTATCCTGGCGCAGCCACTTCCTTGCCGCATGACTTTGGGTACCAGGGCTAGACTTCTCTATGCAGTGGGGACAACAGCAACCTTGGTGTTAGAGCTGGAGAGAGGATTACATGCTACAACGCGTGAAAAGCATTTAACGCTGTACCTGGTATTTAGGAAGGCCTTTTTCTTTCAAAATTTTGTATATTTAAGCTACTATTTATTTATTATTCTGCTATCCTACAAAGTATAACTTTCTACAGTTCTACAAAGAATCTCTTGTGTTTCCCAGCAATCCAGTATGATGACGTGTGTGTGTGTGTGTGTGTGTGTGTGTGTGAGAGAGAGAGAGAGAGAGAGAGAGAGAGAGAGAAATGTTTGGACCATACACAAAAATAGAGATTAGTAAAATAACCCATGACCCTCTCCTCTCCCCTTCAAGTATCCATTCCCCAGAATAAGAGCTCTGTCAATACTATTGCTTTTCTAATTTACTGTCTCCCTCCAGGCTCTGACACTTCTCTGTCCCCCAAGCAATATGAGAGGCCTTCTTTGCTGGCCACTGGCCACGTTGCTGCTCCTTCTCCAGCCCTGGGAAACCCAGCAGCAGCCGGCAGGTGAGCGGGTGCCCCGCCCTCAGCAGCGGGAGGAGGAGAAGAAGCTTCTTTTGCAGCCAACTGGGGGGTGGGGAGTGGAGGGGAGGGAAAGGGGGGGGGCGAAGCCTGAGCCTGGAAACATATGGCACTCACTGGGTTTGAGATTCACCTCTAGGATATGGCTTAGTTTGGGGTTCATGCAGAACTGTCCATTCAGGGTTTGATTTAAAAAAAAAAAAAAGTATTGAAAACATGGAAAAATCAGAAGATTTCACACACAAATTCTGATTTGGGATTTCTTTTTTAAAAAAATCCAAGGACCTGATAATATTCGATCCTCGTGAGCACGTGGCAACTTTTGGGTGGAGCTGCTCGGTTTAGGAGGGATAAAGCCGCGTGTCCACGGCCCTAAGCCAGCCAGTTCATTCATTTTTGTTGCCTGCCTGACCCTTATTGGCATTTGAGTTTTCAACACCTGCTCCTCGCCCTTTCCTTAATGGATAATGCCTTCCCAGAGTAGCCCTCAGAAGTGTCCATGGGAATGTGTGCAATCTCTTAGCCCAGTTTCTCAGCAAATGCTGGAGGAGGGAGGGTGTTTAACCTGCCTTTGCTAGGTTAATGCTATGCTGGGCACTGCTGCACCGGAATAGCAGCATTTCTCTTGGGTTTCCCGGGGTGGACGTGTCTTTTTGGAGGTAAGACTTTGCTAACCTAAGAAAGTCCTTCCTGATCTCCACTGTAGGTCCCAAGTGCCATACTGGGCCACTGGACTTGGTCTTTGTGATCGACAGCTCCCGCAGCGTGCGCCCCTTTGAGTTCGAGACAATGCGGCAGTTCCTAGTGGGCCTCCTCCGCAGCCTCGACGTGGGGCTCAACGCCACGCGTGTCGGCGTGATCCAGTATTCGAGTCAAGTGCAGAGCGTCTTCCCGCTGGGCGCCTTCTCGCGCCGCGAGGACATGGAGCGCGCCATCCGCGCCCTGGTGCCACTGGCGCAGGGTACCATGACAGGGCTGGCAATCCAGTACGCCATGAACGTGGCCTTCAGCGAGGCAGAAGGGGCGCGCCCGCCGAAGGAGCGCGTGCCGCGCGTCGCTGTCATCGTGACCGACGGGCGGCCGCAGGACCGCGTGGCCGAGGTGGCGGCGCAGGCGCGCGCTCGCGGCATTGAAATTTACGCGGTGGGGGTACAGCGCGCCGACGTGGGCTCCCTGCGCGCCATGGCGTCGCCCCCGCTGGACAAGCACGTCTTCCTGGTGGAGTCCTTTGACCTTATCCAGGAGTTCGGTCTGCAGTTCCAGGGCCGGCTGTGCGGTGAGTGGGAGGGCGCTGGAGCGAGGCTCCAGTTCTGTTTGGATTCTTGTTCCATCACAGGGAGTCCCTTCCCATCCCGGCTGAGGCGTGTGGTTCACCATGACCTTAGGGTCAAACTCCAACACCAAATGCCTTCAAGGAGAATTACTGTCCCTCAAAGCTGAGAGCCTCGCCAGGCCGCAGTCCTGCCCCGCCCACCTGGTTTTGGCCCCTCCCACTCTCAGTTTAACTATTCCCACTAACGCTACGTGGTCTGGGCGTTCTGAGTTGCTCTGCCCACTGTAAGCGCTTCTCTGCACCGTCCTCACCCCGAGTGGTCCTGCCTATCCTACAGACACAAGGGTCCGGCCGTCTCTCTGTGTCTGTTCATAGGAGCTGCTCAAGCCCTCCTCTTTCCCTAAGCTCTCCCACCCGGACAGACCCCCTCACACGAATCACACCCCACCCCCGAGGCCTTACTTGAGGATGGTGCTGCCTCTGACTGCACCCCAGCCAGCTCTCTCATTGGAGGCTTTTGCCCTTCTGGCTCCTGCTGATTCTAATGCTGTGTGTCCTCAGGGAAGGACTTGTGTGCTGAGTGGGGACACATCTGCCAACACCAGTGTGTCAGTGCCCCAGGAACGTTCCACTGCGCCTGCGACTCTGGCTACAAGCTAGCAGCAGATAACAAGGGCTGTCTGGGTGAGAACTACCCCGCCCTGCCACCTCACTACTCCCGGGCCTTCTTTGGCTCTGTGTAGCTCCAGAATTGGTGGGAACGAAGGAGTTTGGAAGGGAAGTAAAAACTGGCCTCTTTCACCTTAGAGACCCAGGGAAGAGGAAACACCAGGTCCTGGTGGGACCAGGGCTAAGAATCTTGACCCTGCAGTTAAGCTACTTTCTGTAGCCTCTTTTCCTTCTTTTAGCCCAGTCTCCTACCTCACTCCACTCCACCTCCCCAAAGTGTTTCTGTCTCCTCCCCGTGTCTGTTACTTAGACACTGTTGGGGTCCTCAACAGTTAGGTGGGGTCCCCCCACATGCTGCTCTTCCTGCCTCTGCACCTCAGCTGTTTCTGCGGAGCTCACCTGGGCAGCCTTTACTGCTCCCCTCCACTTCCACAAACCTTTTCTTCCTTTCTTCCTTCTTTCCTTCATTGGAATCAGGGATTGAATCCAGAGGTGCTTAACCACTGAGCCACCTCCCCAGTCCTTTTTATTTTGTAGTTAGAGACAAGGTCTCACTAAGTTGCTGAGGCTGGCTTTGAACTTGTAATCCTCTCGCCTCAGCCTCCTGAGTCTACACATCTTTCACTTTGTTCTTCTTTTTTTTTTTTTTTTTGTCTTCTGAAAAGCTCTGGCACATGATTCCTTGCTTACAGGATTGGGTTTTTCTTTGTGACATGTTCAAGGGTCTACTCTTGTAATTGTTGCTATTTCCTGACTTTGACTGCCAATTAGTATCAGGCATGGTGCTAGGAGGACTCTAAACATTAGCTCTCAACCTCACAAAGACTTGGAGGAGGAGATCATGTGATCCCAATAACTCAGATGCCACCTGGGTTTCTAGAAACTTTTTGAAGTTTGATTTTAACTCCCCATTTGAGGACTGTGAACATTCAAATTCTTCTGCTGCATTCATTAGATTTTGGGTCCTTTCTCAGTTTTTGACCCTGTACATACTGTTCTTGTATCATGCATGTAAATCAGCCTCTTCTTTGGTTTATAGGCTTGTGGGCATGCAAGCTTGTGTGTGTGTGTGTGTGTGTGTGTGTGTGTGTGCCTGTGTGTATATCCATTTTACTAAAGAATGACTGCCAGAGATGTGAGTTACATTTATAAAGTCAAAAGTGAGAAAGAAAAACCCCATTGTTTATACTTGAATGTGTGACGCCCTTATTCCTAGAAGCCCTCGGCCAGCCCACTGCAGGGACTTTTCACGGGCACCTTCAGCCCACAGAGCTGCTGATCTCCAGACCATCTCTTGTGTTCTTTTTCTTCAAGGCAGTTTCCCCCTTTCCAGCACTAATCTGCCATCCTCACACATCCAAACCATCCAGGTGCTGAACAGGGCAAGAGCCTTCCTTTAGCAGAAGAAAACTGTACACAACAATTGCCATCCTCCATTATATTCCCATTTTGCAGATGGGGAAATGGAGGCTCAGAGAGGTCAAGTGGCCATGCCCTGTCCTCCCCTATAAGTCAGTAGCATCTGGAAGACAGGGGCCCTGCCTTCTATGACTGTGGCTTCTCCTTCTCATAACTGGCTCAGTAATGGGCACACTGGCTCTGGAATGTGTCCAGTAGGGAGGGTTGCCTGGCACTGAGGAAGGAGGCTAATACATATAGAAGTTATAGGTGCCTGGGTGCCCCTGAGACTAACTGGTCTAGGTCTTTGGGGCTGGGGTCCAGGCATGGGTATTCTTAACAGGCTCCCTGGTGTTAATGCTGCTAGGGCTGAGGAGTGCGGTCCTGGGCCAAAGCTGACCCCTCTCATCCTCAGCCATAGACCTGTGTGCTGAAGGGACCCATGGCTGTGACCACCACTGTGTCAGTTCCCCGGGCTCCTATTTCTGTCGTTGCCGAGCAGGCTTTGTTCTCCAAGAGGACCAGAGGAGCTGCAGGGGTGAGTAAGTCCCCAGCCCGTGCCACCGGCCCCCTGGACGGAGGCCTCTGGTCAGAAAGGACATCCTGGTGTTTCTTGGTCCCCTTCAGCCATTGACCACTGCAGCTCTGGGAACCACAGCTGTGAGCACGAGTGTGTCAGCACTCTCGGTGGGCCACGGTGTCGCTGCAGAGAGGGCCACGTTCTGCTGCCGGACGGGAGGACCTGTCAGGGTGAGGGCGTCCTGCATCTTGGGGAGGGGCAGGAGACCTTATCTGGCGCCAGCACCCTGACTCATCCTGTCTGTCCCTCTTTTAAGTCAGGGACCTTTGCAATGGTGTTGACCACGGCTGCGAGTTCCAGTGTGTGAGCGAGGGGCTGTCCTACCGCTGCCTGTGCCCAGAGGGACGGCGACTTCAGGCTGACGGCAGGAGCTGCCTCCGTGAGTCAAGGGTGTAAGAGCTTGGTCTGCTTCTGCCCCATGCCTGAGCGTCTGCTGGGGTTCAAGGACGTGTGGTGTGCCTGTTGGGGGTGGGGGTTCCCGTGCCCTGTCTCCCAGCCTTCTCCTCAGTCTTCTTTCCTGCTGCCAAGGTTGACTTAGGAATCTGTATTGGATCAAATTCTTCCTTGGTTTAAAAGCCCTCTGTGGCTCGCCAGTGCCTACAGAATAAAGATCCAATACCTTACCCCTAAGCGTTTCAAATGGCGACTACAATCACATTAGTGGATGATGAAATCAAATTAGTGGTTTAAAACCAGCATTTAAAAAGAAGAATGGATGGGGAAAATAGAGTTCCCTGCATGTAGAAAGAGTAAGTATTGTTTCACAAAACTTTAGTTATATGAAGTGCGTCATGATGTAGTATTATTATTATCGTTTTTTTTTTCTTACTGTGGGTTGTGGTCAAAATTTTGAAACTACCACTTAACTCATCACAGTCTGGCTTCAGCCAAGCCCATCAGCCTGTCTCCTGCCACATGCAGACATTTTAGTCATGCTGGCCTGCCCTTTCCTCAATGTGTTGAGAACTTTTCAGCAATCATGCCTCTGCATTGCTGTTCCCACTTTCTGGACTGTTCTATCTGCTTTGGCAAACTTCAATCTCCTAGTCCTTCAAGACTGTCTTGGTCCATATGGGCTGCTATAACAAAGTACCATAGACTGAGTGGCTGTCTTCATCTGCTTTGTGATGCTATAACAAAATACCCATGGCTGGGTAATTTATAAAGAAAAGAGGCTTATTTAGCCAACAGTCCTAGAGAGTCAAGACATGGTGCTGGCATCTGCTGGGTTTCTGATGAAAGCCTTCCAACTGATGACATCATGTGTCAGGAGCTTTTATGAGAGTGCTGGTTGGGCATGTGGAGGAGATCAAAGACAAGGGGTGGACTTATTTTATAACTATTTACTGTCAATGATAATCCAGTCCCTCGAAACCCTAACTCATTCTGTTGAGAGGGCGGTCATCCCTTTCTAGGGTGGTGCCCCTGTAACCACATTACCTCCTATTCAGCCACACCTCATAAGGGTTCCACTGCCTCCCAATATTGCTATATTGGGAGGCCAAGCTTCCAGTACCTGAACTTTGTGGGGCAAACCATACCCACCCCACAGCAGTGGCTTAAACAACATTCCTTTCTCATAGTTCTGGAGGCTGAGAAGTTCAAGACCAAGGTGCTGGCAGATGCAGTGTCTGGTGAGGATCTGCTTCCTGGGTGGTAGATAACGTCTTCTCACTAGGCCCTCACCTGGTGGAGGAGGAGGAAGCTCTCCTGAGACTCTTATCAGACACTGATTCCATTTCTGAGGGCTCATCTAATCCTGATTGCCTTCTGAAGACCCCACCAGCTAAGATCATCACACTAGGGGGTGGGGAGACACAATGGTTCAAGGCAGAAGAAAGATCAAATCAAAAGCCATCATCTCCATTCAGCCTTCCTCAACACCCCAGGAAGAGGACTGGCCCCCCCCTTCCCCTCTCATCTAGAACTTTCCTTAAGTAGCAGATGGCACGTCTGAGTTGCTCTTCTCTAGCCTGATTGCCTCATGGATTGGGATTACGTTTTCTTTGTTGAACCTCCTGCAGGGGCCAGTGGAGTTCCTGGTTCTGAAAGGGTTGGGCAACACTGTAGAGCAATTAGGAGCAGGAGTTTTGCGGTCAGACAGACCTGGCTGCAAGTCCCAGCTCAGTGACTACTAGCTATGGAATCTGAGGAGACCACTTTATCTTCCAGAACCTCAGGTTATAGGAAATGGGGATAAAACTCAAGGTTATCAGGAAGTTTGAGAATATACATATTGTATTGAGGACACACACACACACACACACACACACACACAATCAGCCAAGTGCCTGGTACACAGTAAGCTGTCAATAAATAATGTTTTTATTAATACTGGTGTGGTGCTTAGAATTGTGCCTGATATATAGCAGATGCTCAGGAAAGGGTAGCAATTGTGGTATGTATTATTATCTTTTAAAAAGAATCTTTGCTGGACATGGAGGTGCATGGCTGTAATCCCAGCTTCTCTGGAGGCTGAGGCAGGAGGATCACAAGTTCAAGGTCAACCTGGCAACTTAGACTCTATCAAAAAGAAAAGAAAACAAAAAATTTACTCCTAGTTATTGAGGAGGTTGAAGTAGAAGGATCCCAAGTTTGAGGCCAGCCTAGGAAGTGGCCACACAGCTAACTCTGTCTCAGAAAAGGAGGGGCTGGAACTTAGCCCAGTGGTAGAGAGCTCCAGCTTGCCTGAGGCTCTGGTGTCAATCCCTAGTACCGCCCCCCACCCAAATGATGTTGGTGATTTACCACACTGTCAGGCACAGCTGGACTCGGTCAATGTGTTATAAAGTGAATGAGTGGCCAGGTGGGTGTGGCGGTGGCAGTAGTGGTCATGGTTGTTATCATGATTGCTATTGGTAGTCAAGGACTGCCCTCTCCATCCAAGCCTTCTGGCTTGTGCAGGGTGCCGGGAAGGCCACGTGGACCTTGTTCTGCTTGTGGATGGCTCCAAGAGTGTGCGCCCACAGAACTTTGAGCTGGTGAAGCGCTTCGTGAACCAGATCGTGGACTTCCTGGATGTGTCCCCTGAGGGCACGCGCATCGGGCTGGTTCAGTTCTCCAGCCGCGTGCGCACCGAGTTTCCGCTGGGTCGCTATGGCACCGCCGCGGAGGTGAAGCAGGCAGTCATGGCTGTGGAGTACATGGAGCGCGGGACCATGACCGGCCTGGCGCTTCGCCACATGGTGGAGCACAGCTTCTCGGAGGCACAGGGTGCCCGGCCTCGCGCCCTCAATGTGCCTCGAGTCGGCCTGGTCTTCACGGACGGGCGCTCCCAGGATGACATCTCAGTGTGGGCGGCGCGCGCCAAGGAGGAAGGTGGGCTTGGCTCCGGGGAGACTGGGCTGGGGTACGGAGGGCGCGAGGCCGGGGGCGCCCCCTGAGTCCCCGGTCCTGTAGGCATCGTCATGTACGCCGTGGGCGTGGGCAAGGCCGTGGAGGAGGAGCTGCGCGAGATCGCTTCGGAGCCCGCGGAGCTGCACGTGTCCTACTCCCCGGACTTCAGCACCATGACGCACCTGCTGGAGAACCTCAAAGGCAGCATCTGCCCCGGTGAGCACCTCCACCTCTTCTTTCCCTCCCCTCCCTCTTCCCCACACCAGAGGGACAGCAAGGGGTGGGCTCACCAGACACAGCCTGGCTCCTTAAAGTGTGGTCCTCCGACCAGCCGCAGGGCAGGCACCTGAAAGCTTGTTAGAAATGCCACAATTCTCCAGACCTAATGAATCACAATTGGCACTTTAACACGACAAAGCCGAAGAAGCACTAAACTAGGTTACCTTTCCCCAAAATTGGCAGTGTTCAGAATAATTTGGGAAAACTTTCAAAGGCACGCCAAATTTAACATTTGTAAGTGGAGCTACAGCATGTATCCCTTGAACTTGTTGGAATTCAGTTTTATGGACTTGGCAAAGCGGCAGGACTGAATGTTTTAAGTACACAAAGACATGTACTTCTTGGACGACATAGCCCATAAATGTAATCCATCTGCCTCATTCGGTCCTCAGCAGAGGGAAAAGGGACCACTCTACCTGTGGGGGAGCAGGGGCCGGTTGAACCCTGTGTGCATGCCTTACAGATGGTATACAGAATTTCTTGGAGGTAGTTGTCACCATAGGGGTTTTAGACTCTAACCAGGCACAAGATGTGATTCTTCTTTTAGATTATCAGGTTCTGAGGGCGGGGCTGAGCCTGGCAAGTGTGTGTGTACATTTCTCTCTCCTCCCTCTCGAGGCTTATTCTAATAATTATACGGAATATTGAAGAGCTACTGAATTATCTGCTCTTTTAGGCCCGTTCCATTCCTGACTTTTACAGTCCCACAGTCCCTTACACCCCACTCTCCACCTTAAGGTTGCCTGCAGCTCTAGAGTTCTAAGTCTGGGCTCTGTGGTTGAGGCTGTTTCTTTAACCATTAGATGTATTAACCTTCCCCTTGTCTGATCCTTGTTTTCCCCATGTGCAAGGTTTTATGGCATGATGATCGGTTCCATCAATAATAGGACATATAGCAGTTTTCTAAGGATACAGAACCGAAATTAAAAGATGTCCTTTAAAGCACCAAAGCAACTCTTTATGAAATCTAAAATCTAATTTTGCTTACTACTTCATATTCTGTAAAATTGAAAATGGCACACAATGACAGAATTTCAGTGAATCTTACTATGGTAATATTTACCATTTTTATATACTATTAAGAAAAACAGGTGCAAATTTTAATTCTAAGGCTCTGCCCCTGAAAGGCTGAACTGTGTAGGAAGATAGGTTTGATCAATGGTTACTAAGCATTAGTGTGCATTAGTCATCCTGGAGTGTTTTGTAAAAAAAATTGCTGACTCCAACTCCAGATTTTCTGGTGCAGTAAATCTAGGTTGGAGTCTGATCATTTGCATTTGTGACACCTTCCTAGGTGTCCAAGTTGAGGACCATTGGTGTGGTTGAAATACACTCTGAAGTGTTGACTTGTGTCAGGAGTTGTGCTTTCCAGTAAAATAGCCAGTAGTTACATGTGACTACTTAATTAAAATAAACAAAACAAAAACTGTAGTTCTTCAGTGGCACCAGAAACATTTCAGACATTAAATAGCCACATGTGGCTTGTGGCTACTGCATCAAACGGGACAGATATAGAATACTTCCAATACTGCATAATGTTTCGTTGGAGAGTGCTTACTGCTCTGGACTCTTGCCGCTCAAAGTGTGGCCTGTGGACCACTGGTGTCACTTGAGGGCTTATCAGAAATATAGATTCTCAGTTCCTCCTCCATTCTGAATCAGAATCTATGTTTTCACAAGCTCCCCTGATGATTCCAATGAGTAGTACAATTTGAGAAACTCTCTTGTAAGTTACACACACACACACACACACACACACACACACACACCACTCCAAAATCATTGAACCCTGACAACCGCCAATGAACGGTTTTCTCATTATATCCATATAACAGAGGAGCTAACTGAGCTTGGAGAGGTTGAATGAGTCTTCCAACACCTGACAGCGGTGTGGCTGGAACTCAGCCGAGGTCTGTCTAAATCCAAAGCCCATACTCAACCATATGCCCAGTAGAGGTAAACAGAGAGCCAGGGCCAGGGCCGGCTTGGCCTCCTGCAGTTTCTCCTTCCCCTGACTCGTGCCCTACCTGCAGAGGAGGGCATCAGCGCTGGAACAGAACTGCGGAGCCTCTGCGAATGCGAGAGCCTCGTGGAGTTCCAGGGCCGCACGCTGGGGGCGCTCGAGAGCCTGACGCAGAATCATATCCTTTGGGGCTGGAGGCGTGGGCTGGAGGGAAGGTGAAGGGACCCAGCCACCCCGAAGGCTTCCTTAACCGCTCACTGGCCCAGTTGACAGCGCGCTTAGAGGATCTGGAGAATCAACTGGCTAACAAGAAGTGACGGCCGCTGGTGGCCTGGGCCGGGCTGGGGCGCGGCCTTGCGGACCGTGCTCTTTGCGCGCCGTCGGGGCGCCAGCGCTGGGCCCAATCCGGACCCCTTGGCGGGGACCGTCCGTAGGAGGCGCTGGCGGGCTCCCAGCGCTGTGCCCGAGCTGGCCTCGCCTGGACCAGAAGCCAGACTTTGGGGGCCAGCGGGTGGCGGGAGGTGAGGGGGAGCTGTGCGTGCTAACCCGCATGCCCTCAACCGTGTGCTGCACTCAGTTCTTTGTTGTATTTCTTTTTTATTTTCTTTTTCTTAAAAAAACAAAGCTGGTTTCCACGGGGTCGGTTTGTGGGCCTTGCTGTGCCGCCAGGAGGAGGGGCGGCCAGACGGAGCGCGGCGCCCGGGTGGCGTCTCCTTGGAGAAAGGCTCATTGTGCGGGGGTCGGGCTGGGCGGCAGGGGACCCGGTTCTCCTTCCCTCTACTTGTTTATTTAGCGCAGAACAGATGGCTCCTTATGCAGGATGCTGGAAGGGAAGGGGCTCAATGGCAACCGCTGGGGTCTGAGCAAGTCTGCACCCCCCTCCCCAAACGGCCTTACACAGCACTCTGGCCTGTGCCTGTCTCCAGGTGCTTCCAAATCTGGTGTAAAGTCCAGGACTGGCGGGGTGGGGGTGGGGGGTTGGGGAGGAGGTGGGAGTCAGTCATTGAACCCTTAGATGGGCAGAGTGGGGACCCACAGATGGGTTTTACCTGGATTTCATCTCTCCCTTGCACTAGGTGAGAAGAGAAGGAGGTATCAGCTAGAACCCCTGGCCCAGTCTGGGGCCCTCCCTTTGCCATTCCCTGCAAGAAAGGAAACAAAGCAAGCCCCTCCATCAATAACGAGCACAAACTGGTACATTTTGAGCAGCACTTTAAACTTCGAGGTTTAAAGTGTTCCCAGCTCTAGAGTAATTTTTACCCTGGGCACTTTGTTTTCTCCTTGGTAGAGTGGAAATTGAAATTGTTATCCCACCAAAGGTGATGAGACTCCAGGAAATTCCTCTAAGACGTTGACCCTGAGTCTGGAACGTATCAGGCCTTTAATGAAAGCTAGCTATTAATTATATCTATAGTAGTAGCTAATAGCACAGTTAGTCTTGGGCACATTTTAATGGGTTTCCAGGTATTTTTATTTTATGCTCACAATGACCTTGTGGGATAAGAATTATTGCCTTTGTCATTCCTACTTTACAGATGAGAAAGTTGAGGCCTAAGGAGGCTATTTCCCAAAGCCACATAACTAGGAAGAAGCTGAACCAGGAGGTGTTGTTTCCTATGGCAGCTGTAAAAAAAATCACCTCCAACAAGGGGCTTAAAGCAACAAATCATTGCCTTACGGTTCTGGAGGTCAGAAGTCTACGATGGGTTGGCAGGGAGGGCGACACAGCTTCTGGAGGTGTCGGTTTAGAATTCCTTGGCTCATGGCCCCACATCCCTTTGACCTCTGCTTCCATCTCACATTCCCTTCTCTGACTGACGGCCTGTTTTATGAGGACCATTCTGGTAAATTACAGGTGACCCCCCTTTGCGCTCTTTAGTATGTAAGAGCACATATTTAATCCCAGGGTCCTGGGATTAGGACGTGGACATCTTTGGGGGGGCATGATTCTGCCTCCCCCCAGGGATGAAGCCAGGCTGACTGACTCCAGAGCAGGTGCTTTGGAGCACTCCGTGCCTGGTCCAGTGCATTCTGGGTGAAGAGGGAGACACATGATTGAGAAAAGCCCTTGGGCTGGAGGACTCAGGGCTGAAGGGGATGAAGTCCAGCTGACTAGAGCTATAGCAGCAAGAGGGGGCTCCGGATGAGAGGGGTGAGCAATGGGCAGGTGAGGAGGGAGAAACCTCGGGGGAGGTGACCTTTGGGCCACACCTTAAATGATCCCTGGAATTCCACAGGTAGCCATGGAAGATTTTCCAGGTGAATGAAGCAGGAATGTGTGTGGTCAGAAGTGACTGGAGTATGGGAGTGGAGGGTGACCGAGCTCTTACCTGGCCATGAGGATTGGATGAGCTGGCACCCTGTGGACAGCACCTGATGAGACCTCACCCTGCCCAATTCTTCTTTTTCTTTTCCTTTTTTTTATCTTTTTCTTTGGTGGTGCTAGGGATTGAAGCCAGGGCTTCTTATATGCGAGATAAGCACTCTACCACCCAGCCTCATCTCCAACCCTGTGTGTTTTATTTTGAGACAGGGTCTTGCTAAGTTGCCCAAGCTGCTCTTGAACTTGTGAACCTACTTCCTCAGACTTCAGAGTAGCTGGGATCACAGGTGCGCAACACCACACCTGGCTCCAACCCCTTCAGTTTACAGCTGGGGAAACTGAGTCCTAGAGGACAGAGTCAGTTGCCTTCTCAAGATTACAGGGTGAGAAGGTGACAGCTGAAGCATGGCGGGGGCTGGAGCTGAGCAGGGCTCACGGGGATCACCGAGGAGGCCAAAGTGGGGATCCTCCCTTGCCTGCTTCCTGCCGCCACCAGCTCCGCCTTCTCAGGTTTCTTTTCTCACCTGCCCTGTTCTCCTGCAATCTCCCTAGTGGCCGCTGGATGGTGCCTGGAGCTCTGACTTGGAGCTGGATCCCAGAGCTCTAACAGGACCTGAAGAACCTGTCCTTCTCCCTATGACCATCTTCTACCTTTACACCAAAGGTTTAGAATAACAAGGAAATCAGTGGGCCAGGGCAGAAGTTGCAGGGTATTCTGGGATGGAGGGTAGGCATGGGGAAGACTGCTTGGTTCCCTCATGCTAAGACACTCTTCCCCCAAATCCATGCCTATCCTCCCAGTTACTGGTCTTCGTCATCTCACTGCAGAATGGGAGATAACCTCCCGTAGACCTTGGATACCTTGCAGGACCCGTCATCTGTGTGTCCCTCTCCTAGGGCACTTGCACTTCAAAAGTAGCCAGGAAAGAAGCAAGCAAGGTAGATCAAAGGGAGCACTGGTCATGGTGGGTTTCAGGCAGCTGAGGCCACGTACAGGGAGAGGTATGGGCTCCTTACATGACCCCAAGGCAACACTGTGAGGTTAGTGCCATCACTTTCATTTGAGGGATAAGGCAGCTGAGATCAGAGAGGGGACGGGAGGTTCCCGCAACCGCTCAGCCAGCTCCCCGATGTCCAGGCCTCCTCCCACTTGATCAGAGTTGTCAGAACTGGGAAGAGTGTTGGAGGGAGAAATGGAAGTCTTCACTTGACACCAGCTGCCCACAGGCTGAGCTTCTGGGAGAAGAGAGAAGAGTTGGGGAAGGACTGGCCTGAGTGCGGGGGCTCTTCACTCTCCACTCAGCCGCATTCCAGGAGGGCAGGGCGGAGGACAGTCACGAAGATAATGATGCTCACAGTCACCGTGACTGGTGTTTGGGGCAGTGCACAAGGTAATTTCCCATCATTTATAGCGGAGCCACACAACCACCTGGGAGGAAGATAAGGCCACGTGGCTACGGCTCTTTCACAGAAGGGAAAATTCAGGGCCGCAGAGGGATTGTAATTCACCCAAATTCACAGGTCAATTTACTCCCGGTGCTGGGTGGGACCCACCTCCTGGCTCCCAGCCCAGGGACTTGCTGCCTCACAGGGGCCACAGATGTGGCTGGGCACAGAATGGGCCTTTAGCGGGACTGAAGCTCAGCCACGCTCCTTCCCCAGCCTCAAGTTGGCTGCCAGGCAGAGGGTTTGGACTGGAGGTTTGGGATGTCAGAGGACAGGGAGTGCTTGTTGGAGTGGGGGGATCAGCTGTGCGACCCATCATGCTGGATGACCTGTGGCTGCTGCCACCCCAGGAGCCCATCCATGGCTCCTTCCCTCCATTGTTTGTGTGTGTGTGTGTGTGTGTGTGTCCATCTCTCCTGACAAAGGCCCTCTCCCTTGCTGGTTCCTGTACACACCCTTCCTCCTAATCAGCCTCAAGCTGTGCAGCCCCTCTGCTCAGACCTCTGAAACACACCTCCCTGGTGAGCACCACCTGTGCCTGCTCCGCACAGGAGCTCAGAGCTCTTGGCTCCGTTTCCATCTGAGCCACACTTGGACCCTTCCAGGTGCAGCTCATATTCCCCGTTACCTTCCCCTCTCTGTTTTTGAAATGAGTTGTGGCTCAGGGTTGAAGCTGCTTTCTGGATTCCACAAGGAAGGAGTGCTGTGACTTTCAGAGAGGGAAGCAGAACTATGTCATCTTAATTTGCCATCTTTAACCAGACGTTCTCATTCTTTTATTTATTTATTTATTTATTTTGAGAATTTTTTAATATTTATTTTTTTTTTAGTTATCGGCGGACACAACATTTTTGTTTGTATGTGGTGCTGAGAATCGAACCCGGGCCGCACGCATGCCAGGCGAGCGCGCTACCACTTGAGCCACATCCCCAGCCCCGTTCTCATTATTTTAAAATAAAAAGTCACTAGCTAGAATGTGGTCATGTTGCTGTGACGGGGACTGCACCTGGGCCCTGGGTATTGGGGCCAAGTGCAACACAACACCTAATGCATACCATCCTTCTGTCATGTTTAATTTAAATATTTATATCAAATATGGAAACCACAAGGTTGATCAGAGAGCAGAAAGGTAAAAACAGACATCAAGCAAACAGTACCTTTTACAATGTGAGTGAATCAAAAGAGGCCCATGAGTTACTGGAAAAAATTCTGATGACAACAGTATTCAGTAGAAACTAGATCAAGACCCTAGTCACATTCCCCAACAGAAACAGAGGGTGTCACATCTGTTCCAAAGTTGCCTGTTGGAGGAGAGCAGGGAAGCTGAGATCTCTTTGTTCCCCACTGTAATGTCTTCAGTCTGCAACCCAGAAAGGAGTGTTCTTGAAATAGTAAAAATAAAATCAGTAATAAATTAGCATGAAATTTCATCTGCTTTTCCTCAACCCAAGATAGCAGATAATATTGATCATGCATCACATCAGCCTTTCTACTAAGACCTTTTATAAGAGGCATAAGCATCTTTTAAAACAAAGGATACACACTTCCATATTACTTTCTAAGAATGTGTATGTGTGTATGTTTCACCAATATGTTCTTTAAGTAATTTCAAGGATGCAATGACTAACCTAGTAAGAGTCAAGGTTTCAGGGCCAGGCCCAGGTAAATTTGAGTCCCATCTCTGCCACTTTCTAGCTGTATGATGTTGGAAAAATCCCTTGCAATCTCCCTGAGTCTCCATTTCCTTAACTGTAAAATAAGTTAAGGAACACCTCTGTTTATAAATCTCAACCCCAAAGGGATTGAACACCTCTGTTTATAAAGGTTGGAACACCTCTGTTTATAAATCTCAACCCCGAAGGGATTAAATTACAGCATGTAATTTACCACCCTATTCAGAGGTCAGTGGCAACAGCAGAGGTAACAACAACAAACACTTGTGTGGCTGCTGTGTAGGGGTCCTTGCTCATGGCCTTAGTTAATCCTCAGAACTGGCTCACGAAGTTGGTGGTGTTATGTTTCCCATTGAACATCCACAAAGGGGTGAAGTTAAGACTTCAATAAATGGAGGCAGAATAGGAGGGAAGAGGATGGGGACTTGTAAGATCTTAAAGAGGGATTTCCTGGGATCCGGCAATGGGGAAAGAGTCAAGGAGACTTGTCCAGACAAATATATGATCTTGGATGAGGGACCAGCTGGGAACTCTTCCTGTATCAGAAATGAAGTTTCTTGGAAGAGACACATATTGTGGGGATCGGTGGTCAGAGTAAAGGCGTGAGGGGGGGGCGCAGGAGGAGAGGAGGGAAGCCAGGCTGGGTCAGACTGAGTATGGGAAATAGAACTTAGGGGGAGTAGAGCCAGCTCTTCAGTGGGTTCAAGGATAATGCTTAGCAGCCACATGCCTAGAAAAACAGAATCCTAACTGGAAAGGTCTCCAGGGCCAGTTTGTGTAGATCCTGATATTAAGAAGGGGCGGGAAAGGTGTACAATGAATTGAAAAGCTTTCTGCTGTCATGTATAACTGATTAGAACTAATAAAAAAAAATTTAAAAAATGAAGGTGTGGGGGCTGGGGTTATAGTTCAGTGGTAGAGAGCTTGTCTTGCACTTGTGAGGTACTAGGTTCGATCCTTGGCACAACATAAAAAATAAATAAATAAAATAAATAAAGATATTGTGTCCATCTTTAAAAAAAAAAGTGTGTGTGTGTGTGTGTGTGCGGGGGGGGGGAGGCATCCCTACAACCGGGTGGCATCCCACCATGAGGGTTAATAATATTTCAGTTTGGGGAATTAGTGGTACATCATGCACAACTTCGAATTCTCAAGAAAGGCAGGACAAATTGGATTTGCTGATGAATGGGTGTGGAGTGTCATGGGTGTGAGGAGAGGAGTCGAAGATGAGGTCAAGAAGTTTGGTCTGAATGACAGGAAGGTAATGTTGTCACCTGCTGAGGTGAGAGAGCGAGCCGTTTTGGCAGGTGCGATCAGGAGTTCAGTTTTAGGCCTATCAGGTTTGAGATGCATTTGAGGTGTCCAAGTTGAGACACCAGGAAGTCTGTGGGATTTATGAGTTTGAAGTTTCGGAGAGGGGTCTGGCCCAGAGAGAACATTCGGACAGAGGTTAGCATTGACCTGGTGCATAAAGCTGTAAGACTGGATGAGTTCAGAAAGGAAAGAAGTGTAAATAAGGAAGACCAAGAATTTAGGCCACCTTCTGCACCGCAGCCAGCATTCAGTCAGGAATTGGCAAAGGAGCCTGAGGAGTCAGCCAGAGGAAGAAGTAAACCAAAATGTCACGGAGCTCTGGAAGCCAAGTAAAGGAAATGAGGGAAGAGGAGGTGACTGATGAGAGCACGTGCCATTGAAGGGTCATTAAGATGAGCGATGAGAACTGACCACTGGATTTAGCAACCTGGAGGTCGATGGTGACTCTGACAAGAATACAATTGGGGGTGGTGCAGGCTGCCTGTTGTAGGGGTAGGAGAGAAAGGATGACAGGAAAGGAACCAGAACCAGCAGGTATCAATATTTGTTTTGAGGAGTTTTACTACAACTAAGTTTTCTTTCTCTTTGATCAAGAAACCCATTTATGGGGCTGGGGTTGTGGCTCAGAGGTAGAGCGCTCACCTAGCATACACAAGGCCCTGGGTTGGATCCTCAGCACCACATAAAATAAAGATATTGTGTCCACTTATAACTAAGGAATAAATATTTTTTTAAAAGAAACCCAATTATGAAAGTAAATGAAAAAAAATTTTTGTTAAAGCATAGGTTTAGATTTGCAGAAAAGTTCTGAGGAGTGTACAGTATTCTTGTATATCCCTCACTCTGTTATTGACATCTTACTTTAGTATGACATATTGTCACAACAAGTGAACCAACACGGATACAGTATTATATATAAGTCCACACTTCATTCAGATTTCTTTAGCGTTTGTGGGTGGTTTGGGGACTGATCCCAGGGGCATTCTATCACTGAGCTACATCCCCAGTCCACTGTACTTTGGGACGGGGTCTTGCTAAGTTGCCCAGGGTGGCCTGGAGCTTGGAATCCTGCCTCCGCCTCCCGAGTGGCTGGGGTCTCAGAAGTGAGGCACTGCGCCTGGCTCCATTTCCTTAGTTTTACCTGACATTCCAGGAGCCCATCCAGGATACCAGGTTTCATTTTCCTGTCTCTTAGGTTCTGCGAGACAAAAGTTTCCCCCACCTTGGTGGTTTTGAGGAGCATCAATCAGGAGTTCTCTAGGATCCTTCTCAACCTGGGTCACTTGATATTTTCTCGTGGTCAGATTGTGATCATGGGATAGGTAGGAAGACCATTAAGAAAGGTAACTTAAAACCTTTGTGATATGTCTAGTGAGGCTAAGGGGCAGCTGTTGGGAAAAGTTGAAGGCCCAGCAGAGGGTCTGTCTCATCCCCCCGTCCCATTTTAAAAGGCACCAGCACAGAAATACTAACCCCATGGAAGAGGTGTCCTGGGTGGGTTGAGGGGGATAGTGCTCAGAGCTCTCCGCACCAAGAAAGAGAGGGTTAAAAAAAGCAGAGGTTAGAAATGTTAGTTCTCCGAGCTGAAAATGTTGAGCCTGTGTAGAAGTCACCCCTGGGTCTAGGGTTGAGTCTCCAACTTTTCTGGTTCCCAAACTTGGTCCTATATTGGGAAGGTGAAATAAAAGCTTTGACTCATAACACAGTGAGCACACATAGGAGATCATCTGATTCTCATGAGCCTCTGCAGAAACAGGTAGCCTTGTCTCCAATGTGCAGATAAATGAGAGAGGTGGAAAGAGTGGGAGGTGACTTGCTCAGGTACACAACTAGCCAGTGACAAAGTAGGACTTAGAATCACGGTAAGTCTAAGTCAAGCCCTCGAAGTTTCCCTCTTACTATTCAGGTCTAGGTCTGGGTGATAATGGAATCGTTTATGTCAGGGAGTTTCTTCCTGTCCAGACTCTCAGCACTCAGGTATGATGTCTGGAGCTCGTTCTCTGCCCTTCCTGATATTTAAGCAGATGGAAAACCCAATTAGTCACTGAGAATGTTGCTCAGTCCCTTTCTGACATGCTGGTGGGAGCAAAAATTAGTACATGACTCCTGGAAAACAAGTTTGCAATAAGAACTAAGAAATTTACATCTCTTGGTATTTACTGACATAATTACACCTCTGAACATCTTCCCCAGGAAATGTGAATTGATGGAAATACATAAAACATGGGGAATGTTTGTATGCGATGGGGTGACATTCATGTCAGGGTGATTTATTACAGAGACAAGAAGACAACTGGGCCTTCAACATTGGAGACTGGCTAAGTAGACCATAGCCCTCGTTTTCACCCAATAGGATGCCACACGGCTGGGAAAGGGTTGCTTATGAAGAGTTCCTAACTTGGAAAGCACTTATAACAATTTTTTTCCTAGGATATCTGGGCGTAAAAAATGTTTCATTTTCTTATTTTTTAAAATTAAATTAAATCTGGTATTTTACCCCGCCCTTCTTGCTGGTGTGATATATAAATAATTTACGTTGCTGAGCCACTCTCCTATTTCCACTGGATTCTACAAGAATCTAAAGCTCCTTTGGACCTCTCAAGCGCTTAGACCCCGATGACCACTATTGTGACGGTTGCTCTTTCCGGCACAATACACCTGGCAGGTATGGCTCTCCACAGTTGGCTTCCAGAAATCTCCAGTCATGTCCTCCCTGTGGTCCTCTCCTTTGACTGTAGAGGAAGCCACAAAAGCTTCACTTCTTCAAAGTCTGAGGTACCTTGGAGTGTGGCATGGGAACACCTCTCACACCTCAGGTTTCTGGTGTGTGTCATGAGACTGTTAAAGCACCTAATCCGTAAGGTCACTTTGATGAAATGAGTCAGCAGGGGAACTGTCCCCTGCCCCCAGCCTGGCCTGGTGCCAGAGCCTGTCTTGTTTTTGAAACTGGGGTAGAAAGCCGGTGAAATGGTCTCAGGAGCTAATATATTTTGGGCTGCAGTGGAGCCTCAAGAATGATTTCTAGATTTCAAACTTCTGAGCTTCCAAAGAAACTGTGAAGAAAATGAAAGCCAGTCCCTGAGACTCGGGGGAAACGTCCACAGTCCCTGTGGAGCGTGGAGGAGCTCTCCACTGATTTACAGATGCTGTCTTTAACTTTGGCTGGAGTGCCTCTGCTCTCCGGCCCTGCCTATCTGCACTGGCAGCTCCGTGTCTTGTCCTGTGCTCGGTGTCTTGTCACTGAGTCACTGTGGAATCTTGACCGGGTCTGGCTTCTTTCTGACAATACCCTGGAGGGATTGAGAACTGCGTGGGCACCTCTGACGACCTCACGTCATTTCTGGGGTCGCTGGTGATGGGAAGGCGTTCTAGCTGTTCCATGCTCAGTCTGCTTCCCCATCTTCTCCCGCAGAGGTGGGTCTTTGCTACCTTCACCCCAGATTCTCATCTTCCTGAAAACCAAAGCCCCCCTCTGTAGGGATTTCCAGCTGAGGAGCAGCCCCTCCTCACCAGCTCACCCAGAGTCACATCCTGGGAAGTCTAACCAGAGTGTGTGTGTGTAGGGGGGTGGGGAATCAAAAGTGCCAATTTGGAAGGAAGGCTTGGGTGGGGATTTCCCCAGTGGGAGAGCGGCAGGGCCACCCCGTTGCCATCTGTGTGGGAGTTGTAGCCACACCTGTCACCCCTGGTTGTCAGGGAGGGTTTGAGTAGCCGGATCTCCCTTGTTCCGGCTCCTTGCTCCTTTCCTAATCTTTCTCATCCGGTTTGCCTACTGTGGCCCTGTCATCAGGGGAACTTCTGGCTGCTCCCTGGGTCTCCTGACTCAGCCTGGGGATCCTCCAATCCATTAGCCCAGCTTAGTGTGTTACAGATTTTAAAGGACCTCCTCTAATTAAGAACAAGAACAACCATAAATCCCTAGACAGATTCTAGTGGCCACAGGGGTGGGCAGACAAGGAGAATGGGGTGGCTCTTTTCTGAGTGCTATAATTCTCTCATTCATTCATTCATTCCACGATGATTCTCTGTGTTCAGTGTTTATTGAGTACTGCCCATGTGTCATCTCTTATGCTTTGCACTTAAGATAAAGTTAAAGGAGCAAGCGTAAGCATTTCCTGCACTCACCGGGCTAGCTAGCGTCCACAGTCATGGAGGGCTTCCTGTGTGCAGTGTGAGGTTGCTGGGGTTCGACACAGTCCCTATTCTCCAGGGCTCTCATTCCAGTGTAGAGGGATATGGGTTTACAGGGGATTATAACCAAAGAGAAGGGATAGGCTGGGGAATGGCAGAGGAGCATCCAACACAGAACACGAGATGAGAGGTTAAGAGAGAGAGAGGCACGGACTAGACTCCCAGCAATGAGCCTTAACCTTTTTGGGGTCCAAACCATTTGGAGATTGATGAATTCACTCCTCTGAAAAAAAAAATGCACATGTCATTTCCTGGGATTTGGTGATCCAGCAGGATCCATGGACCTCAGGTACAGAGCTTGACTCAGCCTTAGAGTTAAGTGGAACCACAGGAGAGCTATCATGCCCCCTCTGACAAGGAATCCTCCCTCCCTGAGAAACCTGCCCAGAGCTGGCTAGCACAGACCCAGCAACAGAGGGCTTATTCTTACTAATAGATCCACAGACGGACTCCAGGACTTGGGGAGGGACACAGAAAACATGGTTATTTCCTGAAATCCCAGGAATGTCCGTGCTAGGAGGAGACCTTCACCTTCACCTAACCCAGCACACACTCTTTGTACAGATAGAGAAACTGATGCTCAAATGGGGGAAATACCTGGTCAGGATTATACAGTGAGTCAGGGACAAGGTTCTAAGCACTGAGGTCTCTGAGCAGCCAGTTCAGAGAGGATGGGGCACAGAGTAGAGGCCAGTCAAGAGAGAACTGCAGACTTAGATAGAGAAGGATGGGACCAGATGGGGATGGTGGTCACCTACCCTGAGCAAGAACTCCCCAAAGATAAGGATCTGAGTTGACAGAAGGCTCTGATGTTGCTCTTGAGTTCCAGGCGAGCGGGAAGGGAATTGAACTAATGATAATTCTAAGTGCTATTTTAGACTTACTGAATGCCAGACTCTGAGCTGGGTGCTTTATGACTGTCCTGACATTTAATCCTGACCGTAGTCCCCCCACCCCACCCACAAAGGCACACATGATCACATCTACTTTACATGGATGACCCAAATAAAACAGAGGTCTCCTGGCTTTGAGCCAAGGTCACTCAGGAAATAAAGTGCAGATTTGGGCTTTGATTCAGGTCATGCTCAGCCCAGTCTCCCCCTTAACTGCAAATGCGTGTACGTGTGTCTTATTCACGTGATGTCACCAGCGTCAAGCACAGGGCTGGGGACATAGTGGACAATTTTGCAGGATCCAGTGAGTTAAGCAAGACTTAGGAGGAAGTGATGGAGACCAGATAGAGAAGGCTCAGTTGGATTCCGGGAGGGGAGTGGAAGCACGGAATAGACCCCAGGGTGACACCCTGGCAGGTGACTTGGGCAGGGTCTGGGTTTTCCTCCTCCTCTGAGAAATGGTTGGTTTGACCTGGAGGATAGTCAAGGCCCCATCTAGTGTGCTAAAGTTTTAAAACCAATTACAACCTGCTCAGCACGGCTCTGAGCTACTCATATAAAACCTGGTTCTAGTCTGGAGGGTATTTGGGGACTGGAGGGAGGTGACCACTAAACCATGGGTGGCCCAGGGAGGGTGGACACAGAAATAGGAGACAAGGAAAAAAAAAAAAAAAACTTCCATTCTAGGTAAGCCTGCAAACTAAAATGGGAAAGCATACGCATAGAAATAATTCAATACAGAACAAGGAAGGCAGGCTATTTTAGCCATTTGACAAAAACAAGGGAGTCTCTCTTTTCTCAAGCTAGAGCAAATTTTGGTTAATTTAATACAAGCCAGAAAGCTGAAGTTTTAGGAAATCAAGACTCCTAAAGTTTAATCACAAAGTTTTCTGCTGCCCTGAAGTCTGTTCCCCAAACATTATTCAATCAACACCATATTGGTTCCAATCCTCTGTTTGATTTCTCTTTATTTTCCAAAAATCCAAACACATATCCAAGTTTATGGGAGAGGATAGCAATGGTGAGAGGGAGCACAGAGGGTTTTTCTTATACCTTCATTTTTCAGAAGGGAACTCTTCTGTGCCCTTTCCTGATCTCCTTTGAAGTATTGATTCTCGGGGTGAAACCTACTTTAATGCCACTTAATCCTCTAAGCGTCCTTCTCTGTTCTGGGGTGCTTAACAAAACAGCCCCTGGAGTATGATGTCTGCCCAGAGAGAAACTTCTCATGGGTACTTTGTAATCATTTCATGTTCTTTTTATTGCAATGGTTTTATGTTTCTGGGAAATGTGCTCTGATCTTGGTACAAGTTGCTTAATTATCATACTCCATTAATTTTATATTGAAGCCAATAGAAAAATAATTTTATTGTGTTAGGAGGTTGCAGACTTAGAAAAGTCATTTTAAGAATTCCTTGAAGCTGGGAATGGTAGCACATGTTATTTGTAATCTATTTTGGGAAGATGTGGAAGGAAAATTGCAAGTTCAAGGTAAGTCTGGTCAACTTAGTGAGACCCTGTCTCAAAATAAAAATATAAAAAGGGCTGAGGATGTCACCCAGCAGTAGAGCACTTGCAAAAAGACCCTCTTAAAACAATAGTTAGGAGATGAGTTTATTCAAAACAAAATGCAAATAGTCTGATTCCAAAAATCACTTTATAAAAATAATTTTCAGATCCTTAAGAGGACAGAAGGAGTAACCTCAATAAAAAGAGAACAAGAAGTTATAAAATAAAACCAGACCTATGTGAATCAATAGTGGATGGATATAGAAAAAATAAAAAGATATAAATACACCCAATTGCAGTTCTAAAAACACAGAAGAAAGAATGTGGGGGTATATGAAGAAGTAATGGGGGCCACTTTTCCAGAACTATGTGAGTGATCAGATCAAAAGCACAATTGAGTATGGAGCAGAATGAATATATCAGCGTCTTCACCACAAGACACTCGCCCCTGGTTACAAGTCCCTGGCATTGCTTGGAAGCAAACAGACGAGCTGAATTGCCAGAGACCTTAACATTGGCCAAGAGGGAGACTGCTTTCCTGAAGGCCATTCTCAGGCTCTAATGCACCAACAGGAAGTGGTGGGGCAGCCCAGAGGGGCCACGCTCTCTCCTGCTGTGATGTAGGCCTAGAAGTATCAGAGGCCAGTTCATCAGCTCAGATCCCCAACAACTGTGGGAAGAGAGTGCTGCGGTGACTCCTAGCCCAGCAAGGGCCAGTGGACAAGGCGTGTCTTCCCACTGTGAACGACCCAGGAGAGGCCGACCCCGCATAACCCACTGAGACCACCACCTTCGGTGCTCCGGCCATCGATCAGAAGTCACCTGCCTGTTGACCTTTGGGGACCTGCCTGGCATATCTATCTTCAAAAGTTTCTTCCACAGTCTCAGAAATTTTTCCCAAGGTGCAAAAATCACGACTCAATATTATGTGATGGTTTGACATCTGATAAAATCAGGGACCTGGATGATCTCATCCCAGGTTCCCCCCTTCCCTCCAAGCTCCCGTGGATAAAGTCCCCTAGTTAACCTCCTCATCAAGGTGCCAGGCCCAGTTTCTATTTAGCCCTGAGTAGTGAGCTTCAGTAGCCTGCAGGGTAGCTCCCGCAGGTCCATCATATCCTCCTGTGGGAGCCACAGGGCGCCCCACCTCCTTGACTCACAAATCTCGCCCCCCACAGCCCCCAGAAGTTCACTCGGTTCAGGAGAACAACCCTGGTGGCCCTGGGTGGCATGTGTTGTCCTTTTCCCCCATGCTGTGAGCATATGCAACTGCGGGCCTCCAGCTGGTCTCACCTGTGCCACCATGAATGTCACACGCCATCCTGATACCCTAGAGTGGCAATCCCTCCTTCAAGGTGGGGTGAACAGGAGGCAACCACGCCAGGAGCCTGTGGGATCTCATCAAGAATTTCCTCTACCCCTGTCCCCTCTGATTGGGTCCTGAGAGTGAGGACTTCTGGAGGTGGGGAGCAGGGGTCACAGCCCAGTGGGTCATGGGTTTGCGTTTCAGCTTTGCCACCAACTGGCTGATTGACCTCAGGCAAGCCTCTGTTTCCCTCCTACCTCTGTACTGGTTAAGGGTCAGTTGCAAAACCAGGAACCTCTCTAGGTAGTTTAAACAAAAGGTGGTTTATGGGGCTTGCCTAGCATGTGCAAGGCCCTGGGTTTGATCCTCAGCATCATATAAAAATAAATAAATAAAATAAAGGTATTGTGTCCACCTACAAGTAAAAAATAACTAGGAAAAAAATGTGGTTTCTTATCAGGATTAGGTATCCTGCAAAATCACTCAAGGGCTGGAGGAGGAGGGAACTGACTGTTGGAAATATTTCCTCCCCCTGAGTCACACAACTTGGCCCCAACACGGGAGGTTACCGCCTGGAGAAGCATGTGCTTCTGCCAGGGCAGGACCGTGAAAGCCGCGTCCTGAACCCTGTTCCCCAGCTTTGTCTTGGCTCAGCACGTGAGAAAGTGTGTGAGCGTCAGGACCTAAATCTCCCCTGGAGCCGTAGTTTCAGGGGGTCTGGAAAATGTGGATTTTAAAGTGCTGTAGAGAGGTGGCCCCAAAGGTGGGCAAAATGAACGTTGAGCAAATGTCTCTGCGGATTCTGCCACAGCGCTGGCTTTTCTTTTCAACAGTGGTTTCGTATCAGCCATAATGGCAGTGCCTTTGGGTCTCATGGTAGGCACCCTATTTCAGGTCTGCTCTCCTTTGCAAATTACCCCTTGTGAAGTTGTCATTTAATATTTTTTTCCTCCTCCTTTTGCCCAGTGTTATATATTCTAAGAAAACCACCTTTGAATGATGGACACCTGACGGCTGTAGTCAGCTATCCCAGGGAAAGGAGCTAGATGAACTTCTGCTGAGACCTTACTCAGCAATCTTCAGAGCCCGGGACATTTGATGGTTTGTAGATAAAATCAAAGTGTGGGTCAAGGATTCGGTAATTCCTGTTCTCTGATTAAAGGTGGAATAACATTAACTTGCAAGGGAATAGCGTGTTTTTCTGAAGAATTGTGGAGTCTGGGGCTAGGAGATGAATGTCCCCTGTTATCTCAAGGATATTCTGGAGAAGAGGAAAGAAAACATGGACTGTGGGATGGACTCTGCCCAGCATGTAGCCTCCCTGTCCCTTGTCCCTACACCTCTTTTTCTCCCCAGGAAAATCTTTTCATGTGCCTGACCTCCCTAAATGGTCTTTGGGGGGTAATATCTCCGCAATCTTCCACAGTGCTGGCCCTTGAATAAACTGATTTCCTTCAATGAATAAACTGTCATCTCCCAAGTACTGGCTTTAAGCAGTGAGCTGACAGACTTGGGTCCAGTTACCAGTTTGTTGGGATCCCCTGGGTTTGCTGGGATCTCTGGCTGGGACTGGGAAGAGAGGTGGCATTGCTGTGGCAGGGAGATAAGCCCAGACTTGTATCCTGGTCAGAATCTTTCTAGGCGTTGTCTAGATAAGTGTCTTTCAGCCTTAGCAATACCTTTTTTTTTTAAAAGTGACAGTCTTTTGTCACAACTCCTTTACTAATGCAATGAAATATATGCCTAATACAACTGTTGCACAAGCAAGCTCTGGGACATGGGGCATGATGGTGTCACCAGAGAGTAGGGAAGAGAAACTCCAAACTTTCCAAATTGATTGCTGCTTGGTGTTTGGAGAACTGAGGTCTGGATAAAGGGATGTGATGTCTACAACTCTCAGGGTTGGAATCAAACATTCTATTCTCTCTTATGCACAGAAAAACAATATAAAACACATGCAGCAAAATGTTATTATTTAGTGAATCTTGGTGATGGAACATGGCAGTTCTTTAAACTATTCTTCCAGTTTTTTTCCTGTGCACTTGAAGTTGTCTCCAAGTGGCAAGTCTAATAAATGTTAGGATACTGGATTCTTCACTATGGAAAGACAGACAAACAAAAACTCTTCAGAATAAATACGGTTTTTCCCAGGAATGCGGGCGAGCTCAAGAAGAGAAAATCTATCAATGTGATTAAGCAAATTAAAAGTTTAAAGAAGACCCGTATGAATCTGAGTAGATTCATAAAAGTCACTCCATATTGTTTTATGTTTGTGATGATCAATCTGGATTGTCAACTTGACTGTGCTGAGAGAGATCTAAGATTAAGGGACTTCTGGGTGTGCTGATGAGGGTGTTTCCGGAAGTGATTGGCATGTGAGACAGCAAACTGAGGGGGACCCACCCGCAGGGACCCACCCTGAATGTGGCAGCTCCTTCCAACAGGCTGGGGTCTGGAGAGTAGAGTGAAAGCTTTAGAATAGCCCAACGTTTCCGAACACAGGGGGAGGAGGAGGTGACACAGACACAGCTGGATCTCCTCGAGTGGGCACTTTGATTGCAGCTGCCATCACCTGAGGACCCTGGGCTCCAGCTCCTTCACTCCAAAACAGACTCCGGCCAGAGATTTCCAGGGAGGCTCAGGCCTTCAGTTCTAGATGGGGCTGCATCCCTGATCCCTCTCCTTCTGAAGCTCCAGCTCTTGCTGAGCAGCTAATTCCAACTTTCCTCCAACTCTCCAGCCTGCAGACAGCAATGTGGGTCTATCCAGTTTCGGATCCTATAAGCCAAGCTAATAAGTCCCCTGTTGGTCCTGTCCCCTGACTAATACAATATTCATTGGTGATAAAAGCACACCCTATAGTAGGAACAAAAGCTAACATTATTTACTTAATAACTGGTATTTACCAACTGCCTACAGCAAATGTATACTCGGTGTCGAAACTTTGGAAAAGCATCCTTAAAGACAGGTGCAAGGAAGGCATGTTCTCATTGTCACTCTCTTTTAATATCAGATTAGTGATCTTAGTCCAATGCAATGAAATTTAGTCGAAAAATAAATATGTATAAGAATTGGAAAGGAAGAGACAGAAGCACCAATGTTTACAGATGATATGACTCTCTTCAGATGAAAGGCAAGAGAAGCCGTGGGTAAACTAAAAATTAGTGGGAAAACACATTGAGTTTTCCTTCGCAAATGTCAATATATAAAAGATTAGTCACATGCTTACGTATCTGACACAAAGAAGTCGTGACATTTGTAACTCCCTGGGAAATAAACCAAGGAAAAGTGCAAGAATTATATAACGAACATAAAATTGTATTAAATTATTAGAAGGTGGCTTAAATAGTGATACTCATCTTTAATACTTGGGAAGACTTACTACAGCAAACAGTTTGGTTCTCCCAGTAGTTTATACCATTGGTGCAATTGTAATAAAAAGTCCCAACAGAATTTTTTTTTGGGGGGGAGGCAGTACTGGTGATTGAATCCAGGCATGTGCTACCATTGAGCTACATCCCCAGACCTTTTATTTTTCACTTTGAGACAGGATCTTGCTAAATTGCTGAGGCCGACCTCAAACTTGTGATCCTTTTGCCTCAGCCTCCTGGGTTGCTGGGATTTCAGATGTGAGCCACTACATCAGGCCTCCAACAGATTTTGTTAAGGACCTTGACAAATTTACCCAAATGTTTATAGTAACATGAAAGCTTTAGAATAGCCAAAACAATCCTGAATAAATAAAACAGAAAAGACATGGTGAACACCAAGATATGTGAAATGTATATGTAAGTTTAAATCAAGAGGATAATGTTGGTTTGAGAATGAACAAATTGAGTAAGAAAACATAGTAGAAACACATCCATTCATATACAAAAATGTGATAAAAAATGTGGTTTTATAAAGCAACGGAGGATCCATGAGACAGGAAGCAATTGGCAATCCAAATTGGAGCAAAAAAAAAAAAAAAAAAAAAGGAAAAGAAATAAGGTCTCTATATGTTTCATGAAAAATAAATTCCATGTGGGTTAATGACTTAAATGTTGTAATTGGACACAATAACTTTATTTTATTCATTTATTTTTATGTGGTGCTGAGGAGCAAACCCAGCGCCTTGCACTTGCTAGGTGAGAGCTCCTTAGTGCCCTCCTAGTGACCTCACCCTTAGTATTCCTTCCCCCTGTCACTGGCATAGGCAGCCGACTGGGAGCCTTAGTTTTCCTATTTGTAAACCTGGAGGACTGCAGAGCCTCCTGAATACACTGTTACAAGGTTTAAATGTGATAAATCATGCAAAGCACTTAGCATAGTGCCTGGCACATAGCAAACACTCAGTAATCATGAGCCAGAACTATTCGTTATCTAAAGGAAATATTGAAAATCAGACAGCCTGATTCTAAAGTCTGTGATTTTTTTAAATGAATGTCACTGAAATCAAGCAAAAGGAGTTGGGAGCCACTAATCTGGGAGATTTTTCCAGATTCTGGAGCTCAGGGTCTGCATCGTCCTGTCCTAGCTTGATAATCCATTTTCCTTTCTCCTCCTGGTCACTCCCATGGGCTCTAGTTTTGGGGACAACTGCCTGACCCCCCCCCCCAACTCTCATTCTTCTCACACTTTAAAATGGTAAAATAGGCTTTTGGAAAATTCATAAAATAAGAGTGAGGTTTAGTGAATAATCACAAAGCAAACACATGTGCAGCGGCCAAGGAGCTACATTTACCTTTCACTCTGTGTCATCAAACCCTAAGCCACTTCCTTATCGTGGGTTCCGCCTCCGTTCTGCTGGCCGTGGAGAACACGGATGTCTTCCTTTGGGAAGATATTCAGGCCCTTGAGGGAAGAACAGAACAAACACCCTGGTCTTCAATCTGATACCACCTCGAATCGTATCTTGAATGGAGAGGCCTTGGCCCCTTTCCCTGGCACCTACTTCAGGATTAGACATTCATGCCTCTGTCCCCACATCCAGCCCTCCCCAGCCCTGAGCTCTCTAATCCTCTCTTGTTCTGATTTCTTTTCTGAGGGCAGCCACTTTTCTGGTCTCCTGAGAACTGCAGAGAAGACGCCAACCTCGAAAAACAGCAGAACTCCAAGCCAAGGGAGCTTAAGGGACATAAGTCTGTCTGGATGTGCACTGTAGTTCTTAGACAACAGGGCTGAATGGATATGCTGGTCCTCCCAGGTTTTCTCTGTATGTGTGTTTAAACACTCTCTAGCTACTTCCACACCTGCATTTCGCCACTCTCTTGGAACTCTGGTCTTGGGGTCCTTCACTCCAGGAAAAGGAAAACTATACAAGGTTGAAAATGAATGGATGACCACTGATGGCCTGTTCCTGGGTCCATTCACCAAGTCACCCATTGGCTCAGTGCTTAATTCACTCACTCATTCAGTTGTTTTTAATGTGTCAGGCTGTGGGCTAAGCACTAAGGACACAGCCAAGAACCCAAGAGTCACTGTTTGTAAATCATGAAATTTACTACCTGCATATATGGAGACCTACTGGTTACCACGCTTATAAAAACAAATCGATATAAATTTGCTCCCTCAAGAGATCGTGGTCTAACGTGCAGAGAGGCAAAGAGGTGGTAAAGTGAAGCTGTCCTGTCGGTGAGGTCAAGATGGGCCTGGAGAGCAGGAGAGGCCACTGGCAGTGGAGGGGTGTCTTCAGGCTACATTGGGGGTCTTGAGCCTCAGACACATCAGTTCCAGGTGAGACCCACCCTTCTTCTTCTATTGATTGATTGATGGGAAAATTGAGGCTGAGGGGGCTGCAGTGTCCCGACCAACACCATAAAGTGATACAGTGGCAAAAGCTTTAGGATCTGGAAGTCTATTATCTTAATGGTCAACTGGACTTGGTAAGATCTTTTGAGCTGTTCGAAGACCAGGTATCTTTCTGTGAGCACCAGGGTGTGTAAAGAGTGCCTAGTTCAGAATAGGCATTTAATAATTTTTTTGAGTGATTAAATGGATAAGCGTCTTAAGACTAATGGATATAGGAGATGACAGATGTTGGATGGAGGAGATGGAGTAAGAATCTGGGATCCAGATCAAGTTAGGAGGGGTGCAGCCAAGCAGAGCAGGCTTTTGGGATTACTTGGGAGTGACCAGATTCAGAAAATTCTAACCTCACATAGGGTAATAAATTCACTGTGTGACTTTAGATGGGTCCCTCCCTTTGGGGACTTAATCTTTTCTGAAGTATATTTCAGTGCAGTCTATGATTTCAAGATGAAAATCAATTATAATTAGGTCAGAGATGGTAGATATCAGGTCCTATTCTATCTTCTGTGCACATGGATCACTAATCAGACAGGCAATGGTTTCTCATGAGTTCTTCTCAGACAGGCTGCTGGCCATCGCCAATTGCTCAGTGACGGAGAACTCGGAGTCTCTGATTGTGTGCATCAATAGAGTTGTCCTTTGGTGGCAGATACCCAGACAACCCTGAGGTACAGCAGCCAATGAGCAGCTCATGAGTCAGCAGAAATGAGGTCAGAGCGCCTGTGGCCCTTCACTCCCAGGTGGCTATCTGAGACTATGAGAACCAGGATCCATTCAGGGACACCACAGATTGATTTTATTCTTATTCACAGGAGGAAGAATAACACCAAACAAGAGACTTGTCATCAGGTGCTTATTGTTGATTAGAACTAAGACTTTAAATTTGTTTTTTAAACAGTGAGGCTGAATTTTTAGGGCATAACAATACCTAACAATTGACCAAAGCATTGTTCTGCCTAACTTATCAGAAGAGTAACAGAAAAACATAAACATATAAAAAAGAACTAAATAGAAATCCTGGGGAAAAATGATTACTGAAGTTTTTTATATATATATTTGTAGTTGGACATAATACCTTTATTTTATTTTTAGGTGGTGCTGAGGATCGAACCCAGTACCCCGAACATGCTAGGTAAGTGCTCTGCTGCTGAGCCACAACCCCAGCCCCAGATTGCTGAAGGTTTAAAAATTAGATGTAGAATAAGTCTAAATTAAAGTGTAGAATATATACAGTTGAAAGAAAAATTAGTGAATTGGAAACTAGTACTGAGGAATTCATGCAGAACACAGCACAGAGAGATGAAGAAAAGAAAAATATGAAAGAAGGCAAAGCAAAGATAATAGATTAGAAGGGCTAACAAATAGCCCATGAAAGTTTCAGAAAGAGAATGGAGAAAACGGTGGAGAAACAAATAGTAATTAAAGAGGTAAATGGTAAATCCTGGGAATTTTCCAGAATTAAATTAAGAATGCACTTTCAGATTAAAAGTGCACATTTACAATTGAATAGAACATATAAAAGGCAATAAGACATGGCAACATTTCTGAATATGTCTGCTAGGTTGCACTTTTACTTGAATTAAATGAACCATGAACCAATTGAACAAGAAACTCAAGCCTCACCAATAATGGCCACTGATTGCTTGTGCCCATCCCCAGGTCCTACCACACCCATATGAAGTGAGTTCCTGAAAAGTCACACCCCTTCCTCTCTCAACAAAAGAGCATCCTCTGCAATATTTCTCTGAGATGGAGCCAAAGAAGGCAGTTGGCAAGGGAGGGGCTCCCAGAGAGCAAAACTGGATCTTCTAGATTCCTGAATAAGGAAGTTCCTCTACCACCAGGTAGCATATATGTATGTATATATAAATGCCATATATATATATATATATATAAATATAGCTATATACATATATATATTCATTCATTGATGGGATATAATATATACTATGGGCCAGGGACCACACATTTCCCTTTTGTAATCAGGAGTTTTTATTACAGTTATTCTGTTCACACTTTACCCTTTTATATTGGGTACATTTCAATTAAATTCAACTTAAATTGTAAAGATTATAAGGAGCATTATCTGAATCTAACTGAGACATCTGCTTTCATCCAGATTCCAGAACTGGAGATGAAGGCAGGACCAGAGGAGGAATTTCACTGTATTTCTTAGGGAAGGAGATTTGGTACATTCTGAGGATGGGATGGTTCAGAGCGTGTTCGGATGAGAGTGGACGTAGATTAACTATGCAGTTATGAGGATGAGTTATGAAGACTGAAGTAGCCACAGAGGGATAAACTGAAAAGGACAACATGGTTCTGACCACTGAGCACCTTTCACCCTTCTGCTAGCTACCTATTATGTATCAAACCCCAATTCACCCCTAGAGAACCACCTTCTTTCCCACTCTGAAAACTGCCTTGTGTTTGGGGGCCTCACTTAGCGATGGGTCTTGTGACCTTGAAATTTCATTTCCCAGATCCCATAATTGGCTTGAAGATTTAATTCTGCTCCATTCTAGTCAGTTGAGTTACCCAGAACTCCTTACCGAACTTGAATTTGAGGACGGGAGGAGATGCTGCAGCCATTTTCCAAACACTAAGAGAGAGCCCGGGAATGAAGCCAACAGGACGGGGAGTGAGTGGAGAGAATTTTCTGGGAGCCATCATTTGAGACCTTGATCAAATTGCATCTGAATATGACCTCTAGACTCAGGCTGGAGCTGCCTGGGATGGAGCACCGTCTGGATGATGCTCAGGGGAAAGTCAGAGAACAGTCTGCCGACGCCAGAGTGCTGAGTCGACCCAGGAGAATCGGTGTTCAGGAAACGTCCACTTCCGTGGCCACCCAGTGGCCAATAACCTGGGAGACAGAGGGGTTGGAGGAGTAACAGTTTGGCCACAAACCTTCAGGTGAAAGATGGAGGTTTTCACCCAAATTCCATCTTGCCAGGGGTCATAGGTGCAAAAGCCTACAAGAGGTTTCTGGGAAGTCTAATTGTAGCCATAGCCAGGAGGACACTGGAGTGGTCAGTAGTTCTTGCAGTAATCAATTCTGGGGAAATGAAGTCAACCTGACCGAGCCAGACCCTGACTTCATGTATTTGTGTGTGTGTGTGGCTTGGTGCTGGGGATTGAACCCGGGGCCTTGTGCATGCGAGGCAAGCGCTCCACCAACTGAGCTATGTCCCCAGCCCTTGCAGTAATCAGTTCTCTTGATGTGGCTTGGGTCTCTGTAGGTCACCAGGCATCCCTGGTTCCTCAGAACCTAAAGGAGGATTACTGACTAGGAGGTTGGATGACTGGTTTTTCCTTCGATGCTTTTCCTTATTCTTCTTTTCAGCAGAGGCTGATCTTATTGGTTCTTTATTTGGGGCATAAAGGAGTAAGACAAAAAGAGTGAAACCGGACTTGCTTGTGCCCGCAGTGAGTTAACCCAATCATTGGCTTTAGGACCAGGACGAAGTGACAGGTAACTGAATTCCAAAGACTTAGGAGTAAATCTCAGGTGCCTCCGACTTGCTTACTTCTCAGGGGCTCCATTTCTTCCTCTTTAAACAGGTTCTGAATACAGTGTATTTCTACAGTTATTCTCCAGGAAGGTTGGTTCTCTAAGTTAAGATCCCAGGAGAGTCCTGGACTTAGACCTCTCAGGGTCATCTGTTCCAATGCTTTGATATTACAAATGGAGAACTGAATCCCAGAGAATAGACAGGGCTCACAGAAAATTGGGTGAGCTGGGATTCTGGCTGGAGGCCAGGAGGGATGCTGTCAAGTATGCGTCCTCTATAGACTTCTAGGCATTGTTTGGGTCACAGAGATGCCCTGATAGTGGTGTTCTCCACTGACCCCAGGCCTGGACACACCACTATCCAGCTGTAGGGATCAGTCAGGCAAACTTGCACTAGGTCCATCCATCATCCTACCACCTCCTGACATGCTTCAAAGACGGTTTCTCCAGGATTCATTTTTTTTTTTTTTCTCATTTGTAAAAACGAGACCATAGTGGTGTCTGTCCAGTATTATGTGAGAATTTAATGTGGCAAAGAACTTGACTGGGACTGGTTGAATACACATTTTCCCAATACATGTTAATGATGGTGATTGTAGTTGTCCAAAGAAATATGGCTTTTAGTGGGTGAAGCCGGGATGACACCCAGGGCCGGCTGATTTCAGACTGTGATGTCTGAGACGCTCACACCCTTCCCTCCAGGCAAAGGGAGTTGGGTTTGAGTGGTTGGGGAAATGTTTTCTCAGGCTGCTTCTGGCTCTGTTCCAGAGTTTAATCATTCAATTTTTCTTTTCTCTTTTCTTCCACTGGTAGGCACGCTAGCTGTTGCTTAATGTCCAACCCTCACTCTTATTTTTTGTCTTACCAGATCCCCCAACTTCCCTGAGACATACCAAAACCTCTGTCTGATCAACCTTGGGGTGGTAGAGGCCTTCCCCCCTGGAGGTAGACTCTCCTTTTTTGAAGAAATGAATGACAGAACCTACCCCCTCTTGGGTGGGTATAGAAGTAGGAAGGCACCTGAGATCTGCCCTTGTTGCTTACTTCCTCCTGCTGTTTCTTGGCTGGTTGGATATCCCACCCTCATCCATATTTTGCTTTACTGGAACCCTGCCCCCTCCCACCCCCGTTCGTATTTGAGTCTCAAAGAATGGTTTGCCTTTCCCAGTTTTATTAGGAATATCATGAGTGGCTGGGGAGAAAGGTCAAATCTTGTAAAATTCAAACTTCTTGAGCGTGGGAACCCTAAGAAGGAAGTAATTAGGCTTCTAAGAGGTGGGGATATCTGGTGCCACGTCTGCCACCCACAAGTCTCCAGTGACCCAAATGATCTGAGCTGTCCTTGTCATCTCTCTCTGTCTAGCTCAGCAGTGTCCCCAGCGCCTCCCCACCACTCCTGGATGCTGCTTCTCTATTCTCCCCTTCGGCCATTACTGAATATTTTGTGTGTTTTGCTCAAGGGGATTATTGGAGCTAAGTTATAAAGGCAACTGTAAAATTCAGAAAATTGGCTGGGTCTCTGGGGATGGGGTCCGTGGCCTGGGAAGATGAAGGGAAAAATTATTTCTTAGAGTCACAGTTACCTTCTTGGGACAGATGGAGGCACTGAGGCCCGGAGAAAGGCAGGGGCTGCGTCACCCACACAGGGAAGAGCCACAAGAACCCCATCTCCTGACAGATTCTGAAAGAAGTGTTGTTTTCTTTGTTGTTTGTTGTTTGTTTTGTTTTGTTCTTTTAGACTGAGAGATGTGAATGTTAGGGGAAAGGGAGCATCTGCTGTCAGGAGGGAGATTTTGAAACACATCTCCCTGAGCAATTTGGGCTCCGGTCCTGAACCCCACACTTCTGTGGCTCTTGTGCTTTGGAATATGGCCCTCAAAATGGTTCCCCCAGTGCCTAAGGCCAGCCAGGACCACCAGTGCCATTAGGGCAGGGTCCCTCCACGCTGGGCTGAGGCCTGTCCTCTTTTCTCCCCGTTGTGGGGTTTCCCCCTCCACCCCTCCACCCATTGCTGACATCCCTGTAGTCATCCCTTCTGCAGGCTTCTGAGGGGGGGCGTGAAGCTGCCCCTGTCTCCTCCCCAAGGCTTCCTAACCAGTGGCTCTCAACCAGTAGGTCTTCACAATTGAAATCTTTTTTTCTTTTTAATTCTTCACCTTCTGATTGAACTGTGCTCTCGGGGTCACTCTTGAGCCTGGGTGGATGAGAGAAGGACTTTTCTTACGCAAATGTGACGCTCCTCTCATTTCACCCATGAGCCCCCCTGCCCACCCACTTCCAGTGCTTGCCACATAGGATTTGCAGGGCTCAGAGCAGAGAGAGCATGTGGGGCCCCTTGCTCAAATCAAAAAGCAGCAGCAACAACAACAGAGGTGTTGTTAGAGGTATTAATTTTTTTTTTAAAAAATGTTCCCTTCTACTGCAGTCTCCTTGGACTTATTATGGTGTTTAAGAATTCTGTTTAAAAGGTGGTGGAATGAGATGGACATCATTACCCTGGGTCCACGTATGACTGCACATAAGGTGCAACCCTACGTCATGTACAAACAGAGGAATGTAAAGTTGTGCTGCAGTTGTGTACAATGAACCAAAATGCATTCTGCTGTCATATATACCTAATTTAAATAAATAAATAAATAAAATTTTAAAAATTCTGTGTAATGTTGCTCCCCCAGCAGCATGTGGACACTCATGGGGAGAGTACAGACCCTCCGAGGTGCCCGGGGTCTCCGCTGCCACTTGATGTGCACGAGGAGACACCTGTTGCAGGGCTCCTCTCCCCACCTCACATGGGGACACGCTAGCAGACCTGAGATATTAATTGGAAGCCAGGACTCAAAAGCTGAAGGACAGTGCGTCCTCCCAAGTAATGAGTGACTGGCCTTAAATAAATGGTGGTGGGCACTGTGGGGGCCAGGAGGCCATAGTAGTCAGGATTCTCCAAAAAAGCAGAACCAGGGTAGGAATGGAGTCAGATTTTGTCAAGCTTTTCATGGGACACCTCAAGTTGGGTCCAGAGCCAAGGACAAAGCGTGGTTAGAGCCTGACAGCGCTCCGTGTCTCTTGTGTGTACAGGAACCTGACTGTGATAAAGCAATGTCTACTGCACCGACAGGCCCAGACATGGTGCCTCCAGACAAAGAAGAAGCGACACTCCCTCTTTGCAGTGGGGTAACTGAACCTCAGAGAGGTCCAGTGATTTTCCTTCGACTCAGGTGAGCCTGACTTTGAGGTTCAGGGTTTTAGCAGCCGTGTGGTGTTGACTTTGTGTGTTGTTTGTTGTAGCTGCAGGGCCTGGTACAGTACCAGGCACGTTGTAAATTGTTAAATGATTTCTGTAGGATGAATGAGTTCATAGGGTTTAGTTGAAGGCCATCAAGAGTGTGTCGTGTAGATGCAGTGAATCAATCTCAGCTTAAGAGGCTGTTAGGAGGGGGAGTGTCCACCACCAAACAGGCTTTGAGGACTAGCAACTGAGTCGCCTATTTTAGAAAAGCTCAGTTTTGTGTTGTGAAATTAACTCATGATGCAACTTTGGGCTTGCACTTTTTCCTGAGGGATTCTGTCCCTTTGACTGCAAGCTGGGCATTCACAGGAAAAAAATTTCTGTAAAGGACGAGACATCGAATATTTTAGACTATGAGTAAATATTTTAGGTCTCTGTTGCAAAGATTTCAAGTCTGCCATTGTAGTGGGAAAATAGCTATGGATATTTCATAAATTAATGGACATGTGGCTATGTTCCAATAAAATATTTAGGAAAAACAGGAAACCCGGGCTGGGGTTGGGGCTCAGTGATAGAGCGCTTGCCTAGCATGTGTGAGGCCCTGGATTCAATTCTCAGCACCACATATGAAAGTCCATTGACAATGAAAAAATATTAAAAACAAAACAAAACAGGAAGCCCACTGGATTTGGTTCAGAAATTGTAATTTGCTGCTCCTTGCTCTAGATAACCTATGAAGGATCTCAATATTCTATAATTTGAAGATTATGGCCAATTGAGCCAATAACAGAAATGTCAGGGTTGGTTATCCTCATGGAACGCATTGCTAATTGATCACAGGGCTCTTTGATGAGAAAGAGTTGGTTTTTATCCATCCACCAATTGTAGATAGAAAACTCTAGTTATAGTGTTCTCTCCTCTCAATCTCTCTCTCTCTCTCTCTCTCTCTCATATATTTTAATTTTGAAATTTCCTTTCTCTCTCTTGTAGAAACAAATATTTTTCTAGACATGGTGGCATATGCCTGTAATCCCAGTGGCTCGGGAGGCTGAGACAGGAGGATCATGAGTTCAAATCACGAGTTCAAAGCCATCCTCAGCAAAAGCAAGCTGCTAAGCAACTCAATGAGACCCTGTCTCTAAATAAAATATAAAATAGGGCTGGGGGTGTGGCTCAGTGGTTGAGGGCCCTTGAATTCAATTTCTGGTATCTGCCCCCGACCCCCCAGCAAAAAAAAATAGGAAAACCCAGACACTCTCTGAGCACTGAGGAAAACAGGAGAAACAGAATGGAAGTAGGGGAGCTGAGTGAGAGGACTTGAACTGTCCCCTGGGGGTGGAAGTGAGTGGATTTTAGTCAGAGCCATTGGGGTTGGATTCTACAGAAAACAATCACCGTCTTGATAATTAGAGGAAGTCTATGCCGACAGGGTAGCACAGAATGGGTTAGGTATATGGCAGCCTTTTATTTACTTATTTTTGCTGCCACCTGAGATCTGTAGGACTTTGGGGGCAAGAAGCATCCCTCTATCATCTCAAATTAACCCCAGCTAAATGTTGATTACAGAGACTGGCACACTGCTTTGTCCTGTTATCTTAGATTCATTTTGATTATTTTCAGTGATGAAGGACATGACTAATTAATTCTTAGAGTTCTTCCACACTTTTCATCTTTTTGTCTCTGAAGAGAACCATCTTGTTAGAATCATCCCATCTCAACAGGTGGGAAAACTGAACTCCAAAAAAATTTGCTGGGGGCAGGGATTTCTCAGTGCTTCTTTCACGTATTTAGTGAGTGGCTTCCACGTTTCAGTCATGGAACAGACTCTGGGGATGTAACGGTACAGATAATTTGGGAAAGAGATATCTGTTGGTTGGGTGATGCGTCATCTGCATTTTTTGAGAAAGAAATCTCATTAAGCAATCAGTGGGGTGCTTTCACAATCTGAGAGAGTCCAGAAATGTCAGAACTAGGCGTGTATTGCACAAATCTCAGCTGAGCGTCCACGTCTCCTGTTTCAGCTCCAGGTCCGGGGAGCGCGGCCGACCTCTCCGCCCTCTTCCATGTGCAAGACTAATGGGCTGCTTCCCCAATGCTCAGGCTCAGACAGAGGTCCCCAACGGCCTCCTTATCAGTCTGGTGACAACCTCTTCTCTGATGGTTACTCTCTTGGTCTCAGAGTCCCGTCTGAAACAGGAAAGGGCTGCCATCTCCCTGGTCTCATGATTTTTGGTCTCTGGCTAAGCTTCCTGCCCGAGCCACAGCAGCTGGGAGGAGCCAAAACCTTCTCTGGGGCCACACCCACTGGCAAAGGTATAAACAGTGAGCTCTGGCGCTGGCTCTCAGAGCCACCTGCCTGCACCATGAAGTCCAGCAGCCTCTTGCCACTGGTGGTGCTTCTTGCCCTGGGAACTCTGGCTCCTTTGGCTGTGGAAGGTTCTGGAAATGGTGAGTTGGAGTTACTCTGGCCCAATCTTGCCTGAAGCCTCAGAGGTGGGGGCTCCTGAAGGCATGGGAATGCCCCCCTCTCTAGCCTCTGATCTCTCAACTTAGTTTCTGAAGACCTCGCTGAGGGTTGGTCACACGTCTGTCTGGGCTCCAAGGTCTCTGTGACTCCCCAGCGTGTGGAGATGCTCTGTGCACCCAGCCGTCCGTCACCCAGGTCTTCCTCCTCTGTTTCTCTCTCGCCCTCTCTCCCTGCTCTCCACCTCCTTCTCCTACGCTCTAACACCATGGCCGTCCAATCCCAAGAACCCAACTCCCTGGTGCTCCTGACTCTCTGCTCCTGGTCTTCAGTCTCCGTGTTTCTGTCTCTGACTTTCATTCTCACCGTCTCTCATGCTGCTTCCATCCAGCTTTGTCTCTGACTCTTGATCTCCATCATCCTTTGCCTTCTTCTTGGGTCCGTGACTTCCTCTGCTTGTGAACTGACTTGTTCAAACCTGTCACTGTTTCTGGAGGGCAGTTCCCTTTGGACTTTGTGGACAGCCATGAGGTGAGTGTCTCTCCTCCTGGGAAGTGATGCTTTGACTCTTGGCTATGCAAGCACCCAGCCTCTCCTGACCTTTTTCTCTTTAGAATCTCTGAAAGCGGGAGCCTGCCCTGCTAGACCACAAGTCCGGTGCTTCCGATATGAGGAACCTGAGTGCCAGAGTGACTGGCAGTGTCCAGAGAAGAAGAGATGTTGCCCTGATTATTGTGGCATCAAATGCTTAGATCCCGTGGCCATCCCCAAACCAGGTAAGCTGGTAGAGGAGGGAGCTTGGAGACCCAGTGCCTAGGGGCACAGCTTGGAGGAAGGGTTCCTGCCAGGCCTCCTTCTTTGTCAGTCACACTGCTCCACACAGGAAGTTAGCCCCTAGCAGAAGCACCTGGCCTGTCAGGAGGTCGGTCTCCCAGGCCACCATGAGGGCGTTCAGATAGCTACCCCCCTGGAAGCTGCCCATCCCGTCAACACTGGACAGCTGGTCACCTGCACCAACTGGGGGGCAGGATGGGAGGGGAGCCAGCTGCTACTCCAGGGGATGCCTTAGTGGGAAGGAGGTACCATGGGGCTCGGGTGGAGCAGATGTTGGGTCGAGAAGAAGGACAGGGTGTCCAAGGTACAGACTGACATGTGGCTCTGCCCTCACCAGTGAAGGAGAAGCCTGGGAAGTGCCCAGTGGTCAAGGGTCAGTGTATGATGCTTAACCCCCCCAACCACTGTGAGACGGACAGCCAGTGTGACGGGGACTTCAAGTGCTGCCTCGGCATGTGCGGGAAGCTCTGCATTTCCCCCGTGAGAGGTAAGGAGGGGGCTGGGGCTGGTCCGTTCCCTCCCTGCAGCCTCCCAGCTTCCACCCTCTGGGGGTTCAGCCACGTGGGCCGGGAGTCCCGCACCCCAAGCACAGCCTCTGTCGCACTCCCTCATCCCTCAAGGGCACCGTTCCCTGGGTCCCGGGGCAAGGATTTCCAAGGACCACCTGTGGATTTGATTCTATTCCAGCCTTGGGTGAGAGCTCTGGGCAAATCACTTTCTGAGCTTCAGTCTCCTTATTTGAAAAAGTGAGCATTGTGGAGATGACAGTGTTTGGTAAAGCACCCTGGGCACTAAGTATTGATTATTCAAGTTGTTTACATCACAGTGTCCAGGGTCCAGGCCCTAAGGATCCGTGGGATTTGAGGATGATCTACTTCGAACTCTGAGTTTGAGTTTTTCAGTGAAATGAATCCTGAGTTCAGTCTCCTGACACCGAAACTCTTTCAACTCTACTGCCTTGCTGTTTTCTTTTATTCCAGGGGCCTCGGTACAGGAAATAATGTGGCAATGATTTGGCTGGTTCCTACACTGAAGGTCTTATCTGCTTTTCTCTTACAGCTTGATTCCTGCCGGTTGGAGGTGCCTCTGGGTTCCTAGTCCGTGTGGTGTGGGGACTCCCTTTCTGCTGCCAGGTGGGATCCTGTGGTGAGGACTTGGCTCCTCCACCCATATCTCCCTTTGGCAAGCACTTGGTACCCAGGAGTCTTTCAGGAGATATGTTAATGAGTGAATAAGTAAATAAACTTATTTCTCTGTGTACAACTTGCTTCTGTGATTCACTGAGGTTGGGTGGAGTGAGGGACCCTTCTGGTTTCCTGCTGGAGAGGTGGAGAGGAAGGAGGAGGCTCGAGGTTCCGGGAGCCTATCATGAGGCTGGGAGTTTCTATCATGGATCTCCCGGCGCTGGTTCTATGGTGTCTGGAGAAATGACTTTAGCTCCTAAATGTCATTTTTTCAAACAAAGTGCCAACAACAAATCACTTTATCAGTGTTGAGAGCATTGAAAGGTGCATCCTGGGGACCCTCTGCACATCACGGCCTCATGTTGCCTGCTGGAATGAGTTTGAATCTCTCACTTCTCTTTCCCAAGACATCATTTCTTCTGTGTTCACATAAAAATACTGCCATGATGCCTGGCAAGGTGGCGCACACATGTAATCCCAGCGGCTTGGGGGGCTGAGGCAGGAGGATCGCGAGTCCAAAGCCAGCCTCAGCAACAGTGAGGTGTTAAGCAGCTCAGGGAGACCCTGTCTCTAAATAAGATACAAAATAGGGCTGGGGTGTGGCTTAGTGGCAGAGTGCCCCTGAGTTTCATCTCTGGTACTCCTTCCCACCCCCAAAAAAGAATATTGCCATGGTGATCATGTTGATGAGTGACTGGTGGTCAGTACCATCTGAATGGGAATGAGCAGACCAGGCTTCTAGAGCCAGGGAGCAGGCAGAGATGTGCTCCACGTTTCTTGGTGCTCTTTGGACTGTGGTAGACTTGGGTCTCAAAGCCAGCTGGTGTCCTGGACAATCAGTGCTCTAGTTCCCAGGTTGGGGATTTTAAAAAATTCTTGTGGGCAGTGAAGGACATGAGAATTTAATCTGGGATTGGAAAAAAAAAATGTTAGTTTCGTTTCCCAGACTGTTAGGTAGGGAGTAAGTGAATAGGGGGAAAATGTTGATTTAAAAAAAACAATGAATTTCACCTTTATGTATATCCACAAAGGACTTAAAATAAAAAACAGAAGGAAGAACAGAGGACCTAGAGAGAGAACAGGGGGAGGGAGGAGGCGAGGGAAAGGGGAAGTACTGGGTTCTGAGTACATCCCATGCTTGTTTGATCATATCAGAATGAACACCAATATCATGTGTAACTGTAGTGCACTAATTTTTTTTTAAAAAGTGATGCTATTCACCTAGAGGGAGGGGATCAGGGTGAGGAAGACGGCAGAGTCAGGCAGAAGGAGACCCGGGAGCTGGAGCCAGCAGCTCAGGCTCCGGGGAGGGAGAGGATGGGGAAGGCACTGGGGAGTGAGACGGGTCAAATCTTTTGTGCAAGTGCGGACATGGCAAGAGAATCCCACTACTAAGTATAGTTATAATGCACCAGGAAAAGGAGGCTTTTCATAATTAAAGCCCTAAACAAAACAAAACAAAACAAAAAAACAACAAGCTACCTGAGGTCAAACAGCAAGGTCTCTACCCAAAGCAGAAAGTGGGCTGGGTTACGCTTTCAGTCAGGCCTCCAAGGGCAGCGACGGGGTGTGTTACGTTGGCTGACTCAGCAAAGAGGCAAAGAGAGAGAAAACCCTTTTACACGTCCTCTGGGTGGGGAAGCCACCCTCCACGTGGGCCCGCGGGGATCCTCACACTTACTTCACGCGCCCGTGTAGTCCCGCCCACATCTTTCTATGGTGAAATATTGCACAGATGACAGCATCCTTATGAGACTAGATGATAAAACCGCAGCTTCCGTTTGGGGAGCAGGCTCTTTCTCTTTGTTTGCTCTGGGGGACTGTAGTTGTCATGTCATGAAGACAGGCCATCTGGGGAGTGGCCCACAGGGTGAGGAATGACGGTTTGGGTCAACAGCCTATGACGGCCCAGGGCCACCAGCAGACACACGGTTGACCTTGGAAGTAGATTCTTCAGACCCATTCTAGGTTTGAGATGACCACAGGCCAGCGGACAGCTGGACTTGACCTCAGCCAGGACCACCAAGTTAAGACTCCATCTCCTGGAGTCCTGACTCTCAAGCTGTGACATAGGTTTATGGTTTTAAGATGCTAAGTTTTGGGGCAATTTGTTATGCCGCAATAGCAGTACACCAAAAATTGCATTCTACAACCAAATACAGCCGGAGAAAAAAGATGATTATGCACCCATGTCTTCTGTGAACACAGCAATGATCCCAAATAAAATATTCAAAATTAGAATTCATCAGAGTTTTAAAGTTCAATGTGAGGGGCTGGGGATGTGGCTCAAGCAGTAGCGCGCTTGCCTGGCATGCGTTCGGCCCGGGTTCCATCTCAGCACCACATACAAATAAAGATGTTGTGTCCGCCGAAAACTAAAAACAATAAATATTTAAAAATTCTCTCTCTCTCTCTCTAAATAAATAAATAAATAAACATTTTTAAAAAGTTCAATGTGAGTGTGAATTCCTAAAATTAAGAATACAAATGAATTCACATACACAATGAAACTCTATAGCAAAACCTACAATGAGCTGAATTTTCAGAGGAATTGTGATTGAGGTCAGAAACAGTAAGGATCACTATTCTCTCCCAGCGATGTCTGAGACAGTGAAAACTATACAATAAGACAAAGCAAGAAGGAATATAGCGTGGGGGAGGATGGCGCAAAACAGACATTATTTGCAGACTTTGTCGTTTTTGTATGGTATTTTTTCAACACTCAATAATTTTGATAAGTAAGATTCATCAACGATGTTACACATAAGTTATGTACAATATTTTATAGCATTTTTACACATCACCAGTGAGAAATGATAGAAAAAGTCATAAACAAAGAAACAAGTCCTACAAACTAGGAATAATTCTAAAAATTATGCCAGATCTTCATGGATTGATAAAAAATGTATTAAAGGCCTACAATAAGAACTAAATAAATGGAAAAATAACTTTTATGCTTGGGAAGGTGCTGCTATATGGCAAAGTTGGTAGTCTTTTTAAAATCACTTACAAATTCAATGTGATTGCAGTGAAAACCCCAGTACGGTTTTTGATAAGAACTTGATCCTATAAAGTGCTAGTATGAAAGTTTGAGAGGCGCCAATGAAATCTGGGGATGGAGTTACTAGAGGTTGAACCCAGGGGCACTGAACCACTGAGCAACAGCCCAATCCATTTTTATTTTTTGTTTTGAGAGAACACCTTGCAAAGTTCCAGAGGGTCTCACTAAATTGCTGAAGCTGGTCTCAGACTTGCTATCTTCCTGCCTGTGCCTCTCACATTGATGGGATTACAGGTGTGTGTCACTGTGCCAGGCACCAATACAATTTTTCAAAAGTGTAAAAACAACTGGGCACCATGGTGCATGCCGGTAATTCCAGCTATTGGGGATGCTGAGGCAGGAGGATAAAACGTTAAAAGCCAGCCTCAGCGATTTAGCAAGGCCCTGTCTCAAAATAAAACATAAAAAGGACTCTGGAACACTTCCTGCCTCAAAAAAAAATGTATGAAAATGAAGGCTAGCCAAACCAGGTATCAAAACATGCTAATGTTATGATAATTAATGTAGTGTGGTATTGGTATAGATATAAACAGTCTAGTCAAAGAGAATAGGATATCTAAAAAGAAATATGCATTTATGGAAATTCATTACATAAAAGGGAGAATTTTTACAACTGGGCAGGGCAAAGCTCAAACTAGTAAAGAAAGCAATTTGCTTTTTTAAAATTCAAACTAACAACTTTTATTGTGCTTCTCAGTAATCTTTAAAGATTTTTTCATTTGTCTTTTCTCAGTCTCTAAGTTTTATTTTAAATTGACAAATTGTAATTGCACATACTCATGAAGTACAATGTGATGTTTTGACGTATGTACATGATGCATAATGATTAAATCAAGGTAACACATCACATACTGATTTTTTTTGTGTGTGATGTAAACATTTGAAAATTTCTCAGCAGTCCTGAGCTCTGTAGCATGTTGTTATTAACGGTGGTCTATATATAGTCTGTGCCTGCTGTATCAGTGGATCTCCAAAACTTGTTCCTTCTAACTGGACCTTTGCACCCTCTGACCAACATATCCCCACCCCTGCCCCAGCCTCTGGTGTCCATCATTGTGCTCTATTGCATGGAGTTCATCTGCTTCCGATTCCACCTATAAGTGAGATCACATGGCATTTGTCATTCTGAGGCCAGCCCATTTCACTTAGCAATAATGTCTTCCAGGTGCATTTATATTGTTGCAAATACCAGAATTTCCTTCTTTTTAAAGGCCAAATAGTATTCCACTGTAGTTATATACCGCATTTTCTTTATCCTCCCTTAGCTTGGTGGACATTCAGTTTGATTCTGTATGTTGGCTGCAATAACTACGGGGGCACAGATGTCTCTTTGACACATTGATTTCATGTCTGTTGGATGTATACCTAGAACTGAGATTGCTGGGTGTTATGGTAGTTCTACTTTGAAGTGTGTGAGAAACCGCTTTACAGTTTTTCCATAATGGCTATACTAATTGATATTTTCACTAACAATGTATCCAAGGATTCTCTTTTCTCTGTTCTCACTAACATTTAATTTTCCATCCTTTCAATAACAGCCATTCTAATGGATATGAGGTGACATTGTTTTTGTTTTTTGGGTTGTTTTTTTTTTTTTTTTTTTTTTTTTTTGCATTTTCAGATGATTAATGGTATTGAACATTTTTTTCACATATCTATTGGCCATTCATGTTTTCTTCTGAGAAATGTCTATTCAGGGCCAGGTGCCGTGGCGCTCACCTATAATCCCAGTAGCTCGGGAGGCAGAGGCAGGAGGATCCTGAGTTCAAAGCCAGCCTCAGCAATTTAGCAAGGCACTAAGCAGCTCAGGGAGACCGTGTCTCTAATAAAATATAAAATAGGGCTGGGGATGGGGCTCAGTGCTCGAGTGCCGCTGAGTTATCCCCAGTACCCCAAAATAAGAACTGTCTACCCAGGTTCTTTGTCCATTGTAAAAATCGGTTGCTTTCTTTTTTTTTATTTTTTATTTATTTATTTTTTCCAGTTGCTTTCTTGCTATTGAGCTGTTTGAGTCACTCGTGTGTGTTGGAGACAAACCTCTTATTGAATCTGTGTTTTAAAGGTATTTCCTCCATCTACGGACAGAACTTTCACTCCACTGTCATCTTTGCCGAGCAGAAACTTTTTGGTTTGGTGTCACCCCACTTGCCTATTTCCCCTTTAGTTGACTGTGATTTGGGGTCAAATTCAAAACCATATTGTCCAGAAAAAATGTCGGGGAGCTTTCCCCCGGTTTTCCTCTTATAGTCTTACATCCATCTTTACCCATTTTGAGTTGACTTTTGTAGGTGGCGTGAGGTAGGGACCAATCTGGTCCTTTTCCACGTGGATATCATTTTCCCAGCACGATTCACTGAAGAGACGGCCCCTTTCCTGTTGCATGTTCTTGATACCTTTTCGGAAAATCCATTGACCATGAATGTGTGGGTTATTTGTGGGCCGTCTCTAGGGTTCTTTAGTCACTTTTTTATGCTAGCACCATGCTATTTAGATTGTGGCCACTTTTTTCAAAGAATGTGAAAAATGACATTGAATTTTGTTAGGGCTGGCATTGAATCTGTAGATTGCTTGGGTTGTACAGTCATTTCAATAATATTAATTATTCCAATTCAGAAGCATGGAATATTTTTCATCTTTCCAGTATTTGAGTCTCCTTCCATTTCTTTCATTTTATAGGTTTGTGTGTGTGTGTGTGAGTGTGTGTGTGTGTGTACACAAATCTTTCACTTCTTTGGTTAAATTTATTTCTATTTTTTAATCTATTTTATTTTTATTTATTTTTTTTGTAAAGTTTAACAGATGTATTTCAAATACAACATGTTTTGTAGGAATCCACAAGCTTTTAATCTCTAAAAAAGTGACTTAATTTTTAGGGTTCAAAAATTACATTCTTCAAAAGAAATGTCCAAGTGTTTTCTTCTATAGCTTCAAACTTTTTACACTCAACTATTTGTTCTATGCCACCTCAGACAAATGTGACATGACTGAACTACTTCTTATGTTACTATCTTCCCCCCCAAAAAAAGTTAAAAAAGGAGTCCTCATAAATGCAGATCTCTAATACAGTGTCTAATACAATATCTGACATGAAAGCTTTAAAAAGATCATTTGTTTCCTCATATAATTAGCTAGGAGTTAATCCTCTGTAAAGGCAAAGAAAAATGATAGAAAAACTTAACACTGGGTTCCTTTTTTTTACTCAAGGTGTTTAACTACTCAAAATGACAACAATTACATCCTTTAAGAGTATAATAAAAGGGGTGGAAAACAGCAATGCAACTGAAAAAGTGTAGAAGCTAAATAAATCAAGGATTTTTTTTTTTTTTTTTAAGGAGTAGGAAGAATCAGAAGCTTGGGAAACTCCAGAATAAAAAAGAGAGAGGGGAAGGAGAAAAGGGGGGGGGGGGAAAGTCCTCAACTGCAACCATTCCATTATCAATAGCGTCTTGGGCTGTAGAAGCGAGATTTTGATCGTGATCTGTATCGACTATAATAAGGAGAAGGCGACCTTCTTCTGTACCGGTAATCATAGTCTTCATATCTGTCATATCCACGATCATATCCTCTATCATAGTAAGAATCTCGATGCCTGCCACCACCTCCACCTCCACCTCCACCTCCTCCGCCGCCACCACCACTATGAGGTGGTCTGCCCGTGTAGACGCCAGGTGTAGGTGTGTGCGCTCTCTTAGTGATAGAATGATCCACATGAATTCTTCTACCATCCAACTCCATTCCATTTGCCCTTTCCATAGCCTCACTAAGTTGCTGAGGCTGGCCTGGGACTTGTGAACCTCCTACCTCAACCTCTGAGACACTGGGGTTACAGGTGTGCACCATCATGCCTCCTTCGAGTCACCTATTCTCTCAAAATAGACAAAAGCAGGTCCCCGTGATCGTCCAGTCCGTGGGTCGTAAACCACATGGACACCACTCAATGGTCCATATCTAGAAAATACTTCACGAAGATCTCGCTCTGTTGTGTATAAACTGAGGCCAAAAACCCCAAGACAAGTGTTGGGATCTGGACTCGCCCTGCTGCCTGTAGGCCTTCTCCGGTTGGACACGGGAGAGTGGCTTCGGCTCCTTCGCCCTCGGTACTCTGGTGTATACGACCTACTTCGAGATCTTCTCCTATGAGAGTGAGGGTGGGATCTGGATCGAGTATGACGTCTATGAGAATGCCTTCTTGACCTTGACCTGGATTTTGATCTTGACCGAGAACGGGATTCAGAGCGTTTGGAGACCCTTGATGGACTACGCGATCCTGACCTGCTCTCCGATTTTACACGAGCAGGAGTTCCCGTTGGAGATTTTGACTGAGAGCGAGACTCATTTACTTAACCTAGGACCCGTTCATTCTTCCAGATTCTTTTAATTCTACTTCACTCTTGCTTTCTACTTCTCTTCATTCTTCATTGAGTTTTTCATTTTTCATACTTCGTGTATTCTTCCCCAATTCAAACAATTCAAAATAGCCTTAAAAAAATATTCAAGTGCTTCTATCTGACCAATCTTCTGTTCAATTTTTTCCCCCATTCAATTTTAATTTTCTGATCTTTAATACTTTTCATTAGCCTTCTTTTATCTTGATTTATCTTCCACATTCTTGGAAAAAACTCTTCAATTTCTTCACGAACATTAACCACTTCATTAGGCTCGTCCCACCTTCAACCTCAAGGCTTTCGTCTTTATAGACGCAACGCCGCCGGTTCCAACAGAGACGCGGCCGCTCATCTGCCCTCGAAGTTGTTCTCCTCTACATCACCCTCTACATCACTCATGTCGGCCAGACGCTCCCCAGAACCACATAAGAGACAAGTCTCGGCTTGAGGGCCAATGGCCTGATCAACCAGCTGACTGGACCGTAGGGAGGAGGAAAGAGTCGGCAACAACCGCCGCTCCACTCCATTCCCACTCGGTCGCAGGCTCCGGCAAAAAAAAAAAAAAAAAAAAAAAAAAAAAAAAAAATCTTTTAATCTATTTTAAATGGGATTGTTTTCTTGATTTATTTTTCAAATATTATTTAGAAATAATATTGATTTTGTATTCTGCCACTTTAATAAATTTATTATTTCTAATAGTTTTTTGTTGAAAGATTTACTGGATCTTGGGCTGGGGTTGTGACTCATTGGTAAAGCACTTGCCTAGCATGTGAGAGGCACTGGTTTCAATTCTCAGCACCACATATAAAATAAATGAATAAAATAAAGGTCCACCAACAACTAAATGTATACATATGTATGTATGTATACACATATATATGCATATATATATAATTTTAAAAAGATTTACTGGGTCTTATCTGAAGTGTAGAGATTTAACTGTGCACATTCAGGAAGACAGAGCATAGTAGAGATGTTGATTCAACTCAAATTGTTTATAAATTTAATATCATTGTAGGGTTGGGGTTGTGGCTCAGTGGTAGAGTGTTCACCTAGCATGTTCAAGGCCCTGGGCTCAATCCTCAGCACCACATAAAAATAAATAAATAGAATAAAGGTATTGTGTCCAACTTCTACTAATTTTTTTTAAAATTTAATATCATTGTAATAAAAATTCCTGTGATTTTTCAGGAAATTGACAATTGTCCCCCAAACTACCCCCCTATTCTTATGTTAGAATAAAAGTATAAGAATTTAATACAAATTCTGCAAGACCAGGAAATCCCTACCAATTGCCTAGTTAAATTATTAGGAATCAATGCTGCTTTAGTTATTGTCATAGAAATAGAAAAATAGGTTAAGGGAACTGAACAGATAGCCCAGAAGCGGAGTCCTGCACTGAGGGAGTTGAGAACTGTGACAGGGGTGGTTCGTACCAGTTCATACCAGTCTGGGAACCGGCCAGAAGGCCTGTGATTACATGATGGTCACTTCCTTTTACCCAGTACACAGCCACTCTAATAAATGACAACCTGTTACAGTGGGAAGATCTTACAGGCAGATCCACAGTGAGTGTGTGCTGTGCCTCAGGGTCCTCCTTCAATTTTTAAGTTGTTGATTGACCTTAATTTATCTATCTATCCATCTATCTATCCATTTATTTATTTATATGTGGTGTTGAGAATCGAATCCAGTGCCTCATGCATGCCAGGAAAGTGTGCTACCGCTGAGCCCCAGCCCCAGCCCCAAGGCCTGGTTACCTTTTAACCAAGAGCCTCCAGGTCTGTGAGCTAGGAAAGAGGTCACATCTCCTCCCTGGCATCTCTTGAGTCACTTTTACCCACAAGATTTATCATTTTTCCCCTTATATGAGCCAGTGATTCTCAATATTTAGCATGCGCCAGAATCATCTGGAGGGTTTATTGAAATAATGATTGCTGGCCCCATTCCCACTGGTGTTTATCCTGTGATCTACAATTTTGAGCAATGTTGATGCTGCTGGTCTGTGACCCACACCTTGAAAATTTATTTCCCCCAACAGCTTCTTAGTAGTCTACCTCAATAGTCCATCCCTAGAAATAGAAATATTGCGACTGGCCACGGCCATAGGTGCCAGGGAGTCAGATCCCTGTGTTTACAGCTCCATCCTGTGGCTTGTTACATTAAACCACATTATACTCACCTTTTCTCTGTTAATCCTCGCTACCTGGCAAGTTTATAATAATAGCAAAAATTATAAAGAATCCACCACCATCATATTTAACAAAAGATAGGAAAAGTTGCTATGAAATATTGAAAAAAACACTAAATAAATGGAGTAATATCCCACTTACAATTGATCAGATTGCCGCAAAGACAAACATTCTTCTAAACGAATTAAATATCAAATTATAATATAAATCCAGTCTGCATGGGGGTTGGGGGTGTTCATTGTGGGAATTTGACAGCTGATTGCAATTTCTATATGGAAAGGAAATGGGCCAAAGTGCCCAATACATTTCCCCAAAAAAATTAGGGAAGGGAGAACTGCCCTTTCCCAGACATTAAGACTTATTGTAACATCATCATAAAAATAGAACACGGGGTATAAATGAAAAGATCAACAAGACTGACTCAATGTGATTTGAAAGAGAACCCAAAAATGAGATCTGTGCATATGTAGAACTTCAATCTGGGATATAAGTGGATTGGCAGATCAGTGGGGAAGGGAATGCTAATCAATCGAGAAAATGATGAATATAGAAGAAAAGTAAATGGTATCCTTTCCTCACACTGCATAAAAGTTATCGCCAGAAAAGTTAAACATTTAAGTTTCAAAAGCAAAGATTTAAACTTCCACTAGAACATGTAAGTTCCTCAAATCCTGTATGTTCTCCAAGTCATATATTTCTCCATCATAAAGTATTTCAAATATATAGAAAAGCATGTATATGGGTCTATCTTTGTACATATTCTATATCATATATTTGCTGAATCATTTGTAAGTAACTTGCAGACAGTATGTTCCTTTGATTCTAGTAAGAGTATAGATATTCTTATATATCTCAATACTATTAATAGATCCAATAATGTAACATTATTTCAATGATATCACCTAAAATATAATTGCTGTTCAACTTTCATGTGGGAACAAGAACATCTCTCACATAACTGTAATGCCTTTCTCATGCCTGAGACAATTGATTCTATGATAGTGTCAATATTCATTCTATTTTCGAAACTTTCCCAATTGTCTTGTGTAAGTCTTGTTCCAAATCAAGATGCTTGATTCCAGTTCTCTTTAGGATGTCGGCTTTGCAAATCTATGACAATTGTCTTCTAGAAGGTCACACATCCTGAATTTGTCCTATTGTTTCCACACGGTGACATTTAACTTGCCTTTCTCTTCTCCGTATGTATTGTAACCAAGATGTTATATTCAATTCAAGTTAATGGGGCTGGAGTTGTGGCTCAGTGGTAGAATGCTTGCCTGGTATGTGCAAAGCACTGGGTTTGATCCTCAGCAACACATAAAAATAAAATAAATAAGATAAAGGTATTGTATCAAAAAATTGTATTAAAATTCAAGTTAAACATTTTGGTAAGAAAGTGTCATATGAGATATAGTATAGTTCATTTTACAATGTACAGTTCATATTGCAATGTATCAGGGAGAAGATCAGCTATTATATTCTTAACAATGCTAATTTAAGACGGGAATCCTGATTTTTCCATTATAAAAATACATTTCTGCTGAGTGTAGTGGCCCATGTCTGTAATTCTAGCTTCTCAGAAAATGAGGCAGGAGGATTGCAAGTTCTGGGCCAGCCTGGGCAATTTATATTTGATATCCTGTCTCAAAATTTGAAAAAAACAGAAGTAAAGGATTGGGGATGTGGTTCAGTGATACCACATCCCAGCACAAGAAAAAAATGCTTCCTTCGCAATCAATAAGAAATTAATGGGAGGCTGGGGCTGTAGCTCAGTAGCAGAGTGCTGGCTAGCATGTGTGGGGCACTAGGTTCGATCCTCAGCATCACATAAAAAAAATAAAATAAAGGTATTGTGTCCACCTACAACTAAAAAATAAATATATAAAAAAAGAAATTGATGGGGTGAAAATTTATCAACTGGGAATATCCTGAAGTCCCACAACTAGTGTCCTAGTGGTATTAGTACCTATTGAGACCCTTGTTCACTTAAAATACCACACTAGGAGTAGCAAAATTGTATTTTCTTTTTCTAACAATGCTATTTATTCCAATTTACTAGCTAGCATTTTTCTGTAAAGAAGAGTTTTCTTTTTCTTTCTTGTAACTCTGTTTTTTAAAATTGCTATAAGATTATATATTTTTTATTTATTCCATATATTACGATCAATTAAAGTCTTTATTCTTTGTTCCATTTGTTCTACATGTGGCCACGGGGATCTGCTTCCCGCTTGTCCTTTGCCTTGCCCCATTGGTCATCAAGCATTTCCTGGCTTTCCAGGATGGGAGGTGTCATACATAGCCTACAGTTGACATTTCCTGTCCTCCCTAAAACCAGCCATTTCTCTAAGGGATGGGGGAAAGAGATTTAGAAACCACAATCGCATAGTGAGTGTGTTCGATACTATTGTGATGTAGTCGCTTTCATTTTACAAACCCAGAAAACATTTTAAAAACATGATTTCATATTGGTCTTTCCAGTTCACATTTAACATGATAGTTTTAAAGCATTGATTTTATGTATGATTCTCTCTTCTCTTACTTCTTTCTCCTAAAACATCCATAACGTAGCTTTTTTACAGTGTCAACATTACTGCTGACAATAACCCAGTGAAGTTTTAGATTTCTGTTTGTATTTAGGATATATCCAACCAAAGATGTACATTAAGCGATATAAGCAAAAGTGACATAAAATAATATTTTTTAACAACATGATTTTCAATTTTATATTAGTCATCCGTTTCTCTTTATTTTTAGTTGTTAAGAATTATTTTCTTTTTATTTAATTTTTCAAACATTCAAAACACTTTTGCAGTTTGGAAGTCAAAGTCAAACAAAAAAGATAGTCACAGAAGACTTGCCTGCCCTTCTCCGCTTCACCCAGTCATTGCAAGTAGCAATATTGTTGGTTTCTGGTTTATTCTTCCTAAATTTTTATTTGAAAAACTATTATTATTTGCATCTATTATTATACACTGATTTATTATATACATTGTTCTTTAAAATGTAAGTGGGAATCCCTCCATTTCAGCTAATGAAGACCTTCCTTGTTCTATTTTTTAAACAATCGTGTCATAATCTTCTGTTGTGTGGATGTGTCAGAGTTCTTTCACCTCATTTCCTGGTCCTTCATAGACAGACAATCTGAAGTCACACACCCTAACGTAATTATTGACTTACACCTTCAGGGCAGATTCCTAGAAGTGATTGCTGGAAGGATAGATGCATTGCTAAATTTCCATAACACATCCCCAGCTCAGGAAAAAATCCCCAGGGATTACAACATTCTGGATTCTTAAACAGCTACCTACCAGAAAGACTATTTCACACCTTTGCCAGCAGAGTTTGCTGTTAAACTCTGTTTGGGCAGTCTGGTAGGTGGAAAACATTGCAGCAGAGTTTCAGTATGCATTTTGATTACTACAGAAGTGAATCTTTTCCTTATTTTAAGGGCCATTTGAAATATTTCTTACAAATTTTCTGTCCTTGCAATTAAAAAAAAATATTTTTCTTTAGTTGTAGATGGACACAATGACTTAATTTTATTTTATTTATTTATTTTTATATGGTGTTGAGGATCTGAACCCAGTGCCTCACACATGCTAGGCAAGTGCTCTACCACTGAGCTACAACTCCAGTCCTCTGTCCTTGAATTTTATTCACTTTCTTCTTGGGTTTCGATTTCATAGAGCTCTTTATATATGAGGGAGATTAACACTTTTTCTTTGACACTAGCTGTATTTTTCCTAGATTTTCCTTGTTTGAATTTTATAAAAATCTTTTAGTTGTAGATACCTTTGTTTTATTTATTTACTTATTTTTATGTGGTTCTGAGGATCAAACCCAGTGTCTCACACGTGCTACGCAAGCACTCTACCACTGAGCCACAACCCCAGTTCCTCTTGTTTGAATTTGATTATAGTTTCTTCCCCGCCCCCCATGCATTAAAAGTCTTCATGACTTTCCTAACATGAAATACAAAGCATGTATTTCCTTGGTGACTCGTGATGTTGCGTTTATTATGCATTATATTTCCATTTGTGCTTTCTATTTCCAGGATTTGTTTGACTATTTAAAAATTATTTTAGTCTCTCTGTTAAGTTTCTCAGATAAATTGTGGAAGTGTTTCTTTACATTCTCTTAAAGTTCATCGAGTTTCTTTAAAACAATTATTTTGGATTCTCTGTCCAAGAGGTCAGCCAGCCATCACCCTGTGGTTGGCTTCTGTTGCCTCACTGTGTCCATTGGGTGATCATGGTCCCCTGTAAGCTCCTGATGCTTGCTGGCATATGGAGATATCTGAACATTGAAGGATGAGGTATTCATTTCAGTCTTGGCCATCTCACTCTGTGTGCGTCCTTCCAGAAATGTGTTGACGGAGTCCGTGGAGACTCTACCATTTCACCCCTAGGTGGCAGACTCAGTCCAAGTTTGCTGCAAGTCATGGTTGGTATGTTGACACAATTTTGACATTAGGGGGCACCCTAGATTCAAATTTCTTGCAAATTTGTAGTTAGGGTGTTGTTTAAGATAGGTTTAGGTAGTGCCCCAAGTGAGTAGTCTGTCCCCACAGTGTCTGCAAGCTCCACCTGTGACATCTCATTTACAGTCCCTGGTCTGCAATCAAGTGCCATGGGACTCTGCCTGGTGCTGGGCCTCACCCTGGTGGGTTCATCCCTGGGCTCCAAAACAATGTCTTTCACCCAACTCCTTCTTCTTCCTCCAAGCAGTCACTCTGGAATCATCAGGTGGTTCTATTTCTAGTTGCCTGAAGCGTCTCCATAATGGTTCCACATTGTTTTCCATGATGACTATATTAATTCACATTCCTGACAATGGTATATACAGATATTGTGTCCACCTAAAACTAAAAAGTAAACGTTTAAAAAAAAAAAAAAAAGATGTATAGGAAGTGGGGAGAGGGAGGGGAGGGGAGAGACCATTTTGAAGATACCCCTCTAAAACCACTGTAGCCAGTCCTCTGGCCTGTCTCTCTACATATGACAATTTTTTAAAGTCACTTTTTTTTCATGCTGTGACTAAAATACCCAATAAGAGCAATTTAGAGGAGGGAAAGTGTATTTGGGGCTCATGGATTCAGAGGTCTCAGTCCATAGGTGGCTGACTCCATTGCTCTGGGCCCAGGGTGAGGCAGCACATCATGGGGGTGGTGGGGAAGGGCCCAGTGAAGGAAAGCTGTCAGCTTCTGGCAGGTTCAGGAAGAGAAGAGAGAGGGAAGGGGCCACAAGGAAGATGCACCCTTCCAGGGCATGGACCCAGTGACCTGTCTCCTCCAGCCACACCCCACCTGCCTAGAGTTACCACTCAGTTATTCCATTCAAATTAGGGTGGACCAATTAAGCTATAGTTCTCATAATATAATCATTTCACCTCTGAATACTTCCACAGGAGCTTTGGGGGATACCTCATGATATCTCATAGCCAAACCTAACAATATTGTTTGACCCATATCCCTTTGCTGATGTGGCAGAGACTTAATATAACACTCTGGAATATTCACATCTTAAAAGAAGCTGTCAGAGGAGCAGAATACTTAAGCCAAGTCCAGGGCATGCTCCTGTGGACAGGTGGGACTGAAGGCAAAGTAGATCAGGGACTTCCCCAGGGTCTGTTGCAATACATCTTCTCTGTCTTTTCTAGGAAATCATCTGTCCCTGAGATCCCATAAGGAACGGGTCATGAAGGATCTCTGGCTTAGGCCTTGGGTGGCAAATAATGACTGGCAGAGTTCAGGCACCCTGTTTTTAGTGTTGAGTTTCCACCCAGAAATCTGGACATGTGGCTTTGACCCGTGGTTCCTCACCACCTCCCATGCCTCTCTTTTCATCTCTCCCACAGCACACGCAGGACCTTTCTTCCTCCTCATCCACCTCTTTCCTATATTCTGAGGGGAAGAGCAGCTAAGTTCTTTGTGGTCTCTGAGGAGGACAGATGCACCCTAACAAGATGCAAGGATTCTCACCATATGCAGAAAGAAAACGTGAACTACCTTAGCACTTTATACAAACATAAGGAAAAAATTAAGCTAATCAATCTGAAGTTCTAAGAAGCAACAAGATCACATCAAAAACTTATGTATTTTGTACATAAGTTATGTATTTTGTACTTTTATATTTATGTATGCTTATATAGCTGGTTCGTGTTCAAGAAATTTTAACTGGTAGGATTGCAAAAGACAGTCATTGAAAACCAACAGCAGGAATCCAGGACACGGGCAGCTCATCCTGTCTCTACCAGGTGTTCACCTCACCCGGGAGTGATGCGCATCTCCCCCAGCCTGGAACACAGCTCTGAGATTGGTGTGGACCGTGGATGTCAGTCCCATAACAGTCCCAGGAAGTCCTCGTGTACCACTCCTCATGGGCTACTCCTAAACACGGGGGTAGGTGTCTCCCCTATTTGGTAAGAAACTTACTTTGGTGTTGTTCCTGGTCTTCATTTGGTAGGTTTTGTCTATTGGGCAGGTTCATGTCAGTGTTGGACTAGGCTTTTCTTGGCACATTGGCACCATCCTGGATCTCGATTGGGATTTTGGTTGATTATTATTGTCACGTACCTGCTGCTTAAGTTGGATATAATGTCTGACCTAGCTCCCTATTGTCGTCTGCCCTTTTGTCCATGACAGAGTAGGCCATGTTTGTCCTCGGACACTGGCCGAGTGGTCTATTTCCATTTTGGCCAACTTTTCCTTGGCCAGGAATTGTGTCTGGTTTGTGCCCATGTCCTACACTGTCTGATCACTTTGGTTAGGAAAACTGTGTTGGGGTTGTTCTTGGACTCTTTCCTCTTCTGTAGGGAGAAGTGGGTCTTGTTTTCGACCTGTTAAAGTTTCCTGAGCATGAATCAATTACATAAACATATTCATAAGTTGATAATGTGATCTTGTTGTGTCTTATATTTCAGATTAACTAACTCAATTTCTTCCTTGTGTTCGTATAAAGTGCTAAGGCAGTTAGCATTCTCTTTCTGCACAGAGCAAGCGTTCTTACATCCCGTTCAGGTGCATCTGTCCTCCTCAGAGACCACAAAGAACTTAGCTACTCTTTCCCTCAGAATGCAGGAAAGAGGTGGACGGGGAGGAGGAAAGAGCCTTGTGTACAGTGGGAGAGATGAAAAGGGACGTGTAAGAGGTGGTGAGGAGCCTCGGATTCCAACTGGATGTTCACAAGCCAGGAGGGGAAACTGAGGCCCAGCGAGGGCGGATGATGCTTCCTGCTACTTCACAAAAAGTCACTTTTCATCTGAACAGAGGCCAAGTACAGAGACCTAGACCCAGCTGACAGTGCCCTAACCCCTCCACGGGCAGAAGTTGGTCCAGCAGGAGCTAAAGGGACAGAAGCCCCACCTCCTGTGGCCACCCTCCACTCTTCACTACCCTCCCATCACTGACATCCCCTGTCTCCTAGGTGCCCCTGACCTCAGTGAAGTGTGTGATGACTCTAAGGTGCAGACTCCCACATGGTCTCAGACCCTTGGTCCCTGCAGGACCCACTGGCTCATGCTTCTTTGTCCTTGGGGTTACTAAACCTGGCTCTTGCTTGCCAATGGCAAGATCACTTTCTGCCTCATTTTCTTCTGACCCTTCTGATCTCATTGTCCCTACAGGTTTGGGGTTGGGAGCATTCCTGCAATAGATAGGCCCCAAATAAAAGGAAAAGACACGTTTTGGAGCTGTAGAGTGCTGGCCCAGACCTCTTCCTGGAGGGTTTCTTATTCCTGGTGATGCTTGAGTCTTCTCCACCCAGAGGCACAGCCCTCCTGGGAACATCAGTGCATTGACTAGAAAAAGGTTCAGGGCAAGACCTGAGAGGGAACTCTGGAGACCACGGAGCCCAGACATTCTCATTATCAATTACCAGGTAAGTTGCAAAACCAATTACAAAATGGATCACATGGATTTCCAAGTAGACAATTGCCGCAGTCTGGCTGGGCACAATTCAGGTGCCACTTGTCAAAAGAAACTAACTTTATTTTTAGAACCACACAAGATAAACAAAACAGCTCCTCAGGAAAAAACCCTCAGAGCCCAACTGCCACCACTGGCTTCCCACAAGCCACACACCCCAACAACCTCTTCCTCCCACAATCCTCCTGCTCTTGAGGCCCATTGGCTGGGTCGCATGGGCGGAGCCAAAAAAGTCCCCCAATGAGCAGCTCCGTGGTCTGAAAGGGCAGGGAAACAGCCCAATGAGCATCACCGCAGAGGAGCCAATAAGCTAGATGTTGCTAGATGTTGCTGGGGCCGCTGTGAGCCAATCATCAGCTGGTAGTCTGAAAGGGCAGGGAAACAGCTCAATGAGCATCTCCACAGAGGAGCCAATCAGCTAGGTGTTGCTGGGGCCGCTGTGAGCCAATCATCAGCTGGCAGTCTGAAAGTTTGCTGGAGCCCCTTTGGCTGTGGCTCTCAACAGACAATGAGGTCAGCACTCTTCAGGACAAAAAGGTAAAAACCAAGCTGGTCCCAAGATCTAAGTCAAACAGCAAGTAGGTGATCATTCTCATGACCAGAAACAAATATATAATCAATGTTCTTGGTGTGCATGACATGAAATGAGAACGTCAGACCAACATCCAGGTGGAAAACAAGAACCAGTCCATCCCGGGCAGTGCGCAGACAACACAAGACAACCTCGCACCCCAACTGTACAGCAGGTAGAGGACAATGGTCATCAGTGGATAGAAAATGTTGACTAAGATCAAGGGTATGGCCACTGTGCAAGTGGATCGCCACGCCGATATCTCAGTAGAGAACAAAGGCACTTTAACATGGACAAGGGACACTGCAAGTGTGTGACAAGGATCAAAACCACATATCAAATCCTGTCTCTATCAACTGCCTGGGGACCGTCCAAGTCAAGAAGAAGTGCCACTTTGTGGGACATTCCACGTGGCAAGCCACAAGACAAATCCCAAGGCAGCTGCTTAGCTAAGCTCGGGAAAGATCAAAGGCAGACACAGAATTCTAAGCAGGACCAAGGACATGATCAACGCACAAAAGGAATGTCAGATGATATAAGTAAAGAGGAAAAACCCGTCAGTCGTGGGCAAAAGGACAAGAGAAGGATGGGTCCCAAGGCAGCTTTCCTGTTACAAAAAATAGCTAAAGTCTGTGACAAGAAGCAAAGATCGGAGTGACAGATGAGAGGAATTCAAAAGGATGGGAGACCATCAGAGAGGTGTGTATCATTCTGTGTGAAAATGAATTTCAGGGAATGAAGTTTTGCAAAATCAACAGAGTTACTCAAAATGTTCCCTTATACTGCTGAATAGTCTCTATCTTTGGAGGGTGCCCGGTAGTAAACCCAAGGTCTTGTGCATTCTAAGCAGCAGCCCTACCACTGGACTACAACACAGCCTGAATTCTCTAGATTAGCTTTGCAATACCGAGAGTTGAACCCAGAGCCTTCCATAAGCTAGGCAAACACTGAGCAACATTCCCAGAGCCTTCGTAAAATTTTAAATTTGTGACAGGGTCTTGTTAAGTTGCCCAGGCTGGCCTTGACCTTGTGATCCTCCTGCCTTGCCTCTCAAGTAGCTGGGATTGCAGGAGTGTGCCACCATGCCCAGCGGGACTTCTAGTTTAAGTTGTAAAAGAGGCAGCAAGACGCTCTAAGTCCTTGATATCTTAGCAAGAATAAATGTGCTCTTCAGAAATAGACTGTAGGTTGGTCAGGGCTGGCAGACTCAGGTAGTGAAGATAAGGGGGGAAATATGTGGGTGGGACAAACTGGCTCTGCTGCTGTCCCACTTAACCTACCCCACTTAACCTTCCAAGGAAGCTCCAGAGAAGAGCAGAGCTGCAGGAGGAGGAGCAGTTTGGACCAAGCAGAAAGCACAGGCATGGACGTCAGGTGACCTGAGTGTTAGCCCCAGCTCTCTCTCTGCTCATAAAGTGAACCCCAGGCAAATCTCTGTTCCTCTGAGCCTCGGTTGCCTGTTAAATGGAAGGCGCTGGGCATGCTGGAGGTCTGGTCTGGCCCTGCCTTTCCGGAATTCAAATCAACTTCTTGTACTGGCCTCCTGCTATGAGTGGAAACTGGGGAACCTGATGAGCGGGGGAGAGAGCAGGAGGCACTGTACCCATGTCCCTTCCAGGAGCACAGTCTAAGGCCCCCTACTGCAGTTGGGCCTGGGTATCTTGCAGTACAGAGAGCAGCACCCACACTTCTGCCTGACAAATATGAAATGCACCACTGGAGGTAACAAAGCTCTCACACTTTTCAGGGGTACATTAGAAAATAATAATAAAAAAGACATACTGTGTTCCTTAATGAGAAGACTCCAGAGTGAGGATGTCAACATTTACCTTTTCAATTTATTTTTTAAGTGCACAACACTCAAAATCCATTTTTTGCTTTTGTTTGTTTATCTACTTGGGGCAGTGATACATCTTGGAGGAACTTCAAAGCAATACTTAAGTTTATGCAAAAGAATAAATTCTTGGGAATAGCCTTGAAGTTTTGAAAATGATTAATTGGAGGATGTTTGAACCTCCGATCCCTAAAAATGTCCTGCAAAGTGACTTCAGTGAATATGTTGGGTTTTTTTAGCAGCATGTAGAGGCAGGAAGAAAGTAATAGAAAGAAAAGAAACCCAGGAACAGGCCTCTTTTTATCCAATTCAGTGTAAGATAGAGTGTCAAGTTCCAAACAATGAACAAGGGTTATTCCAGAAATAAGTCTCTAAAATAAGAAAAAAGAAAAAAAAAAAAAAAAAAAAAGAAAGAAAGAAGGAAGAAAGAAAATAAAATAAAAAAAAGAAGACTCTAGGTTTATTAGTTGCAAAAACAAAGGAATTAACTCTTGCCTAAAGGACGGTGCAGATTCAACTGCTATGAGGGGGAAAACACAGCACTCCTGGAAGACGGTTTCTTTCCTCCCAGGAAGCAGTCTGCGGTGAGCAGTCTGGCAGGCAAGGTGGCTCAGCAATTGGAGAACCGGCAGGGTGCCTGGCTCCTTCCTTCTTGCCCCTCCATCTCCCAGGTGTTGTCTTCGTTGCCAGGGCTGGAGATGGATAGCTTCCATCCCTAGACAGGAAAAGGATAAAACTGCTTTGGCTTTAAGAAATGACCTGGAAATTGCAGTCTTTATTTATATCCCTTTGATTCAATTCATGACTCAACTATGCAGAAAACTTGGAAAGGGGAGAAATAACATTGTCATTAGTCTCTGGCTCATCTTTGGTTATTTCATCTCTTTATTACTATTTTCTTCCCTCCTGCCAGCTTTGGATTCCGTTTGATTTTATTTCCTTCATACAGTTGGATTATTAGTTGTATATTTCTTCTTAATGTAGGTCATTATAGCTGTGGATCTCCTTCTGAGCCCTGTTTCACTGCATCCCATAAGATTTTGGTAGCTGGCATTTTCATTTTATTAGTTACAAGATGTTTTCTGATTTCATTTATATTTTCTTTTTTGATTCATTGGCTATTTAAAAGCATGCTTTATATACAAACAGAGATATGAAAAATTGTGGTATATATCTGTATTAAGAATTGTAATACAAAAAAAAAAAACTAAAGTACATGTATAAAGGCATGAATTGGAGTGAACATACTTTACATACAGAGATATGAAAAATTGTGCTCTATATGTGTAATAAGAATTGTAATGCATTCCACTGCTGTTGTGTATTTAAAAAAAGTAAAATCAATAAAAGATAAAAATAAAATAAAAGCATGCTCATTCCACCTATATGGGAATTTTCTACATTTGCTTTTGCTATTGATATCTAGTTGCTTTCTATTGTGGTTAAAGAAGACACTTTGTTATAATTTCAATCTTTGTAAGCATACTGACCTTGTTCGGTGGCCTGGCATGTGGCCTATCTGGGAGTATGCTCCATGTGTACTCAAGAAAAATGTGTACCCTCCCGTCTTGGTGCAGGATACTCTATTTGTATCTTTTAAGCCTAATCAGTGACCAAAAGACCTGATAAGAACAATTAGAGGAGGAAAATGCCTATTGGCTCACCATTTCAGAGTTCCGTGATCAGCTGACTCCCAGCTCTTGGCCCAAGGTGAGGCAGAACATCATGGCGGAAGGGCCTGGTGGAGAGAGCAGCTCAAGACATGACGGCCAGGAAGTGGAGAAGGCACTCTGCTCACCAGGGACAAAAGATAAACAAAATATGAGCCCCAAAGGCACACCCCTAGTGACCCATCTCCTCTAGCTAAAACCTGGCTTCCTACAGTCACCCTTCTCCAGCTAATCCTTATTAGTGGATCAATCCACCGATTAGGTTACAATTCTCATGATGTACTCATTTCACATCCGAACATTCTCACATTGATATCCACACCAAATCAGTGTCTTGCAATTTTTAAATTAGTCTATTTGTCTGATATTAATGTAGCCACTTCTCTTGCTATTACAATCTGCATGAACCAGCTTTTCCATCCTTTTACTTTCAACCTGTTTGTACCAATGAGTTTCTATGTTCTCAGAGAGCATATAGATACATTTATTGCTGCTCTGGTCTTTATCATTTCCATATACTTCCCTTTTAGAATTACCTTTGCTGTATCTCATAAGTTCAGGTATATTGTGCTCCATCTTTGTTTATTTCAAAAAAAAATTTTAAAAATTTTCCTTTTAATTTCTTAATTGAGACATTGGTTATTAAAGACTATATTATTCAATTTCCATGCATTTACAAAATTCTGAAGTTCTTTCTGTTTTTTTTTTAATTTCTAGTTTTATTCACTGTTTTCAGAGAGGATGCATGATATTATTTCAATCCTCTTAACCATGTGAAGACTTGTTTTGTGGCCTAAAATATGATCCATCCTAGAGAATGTTCCATATGCAGTTCAGAAGAATGCACACTCTGCAGAATGTTCTGTAAATATTTGTTAAGTGCATTTTGTTGAGCAGGTAGCTTAATCCAATGCTTCTTTATTTTCTATCTAATGCTCAGTCCATTGCAGAAAGTTTGGTAGGTGTTGAAGTCTCCCATTATTTCACACTGCAGTCTATCATGTCCTTTAGATCTATGAATATATGTAGATGCTCCAGTGTTGTCTGAATATTTACAATTATTATGTCCTCTTGCTAAATCGATTCCTTTGGGGCTGGGAATGTGGCTGAAGCGGTAGTGCGCTCGCCTGGCATGCATGCGGCCCAGGTTCGATCCTCAGCACCACATACAAACAAAGATGTTGTGTCCGCCGAAAACTAAAAAAATAAATAAATAAATATTAAAATTCTCTCTCTCTTAAAAAAAAAATAAAAATAAATCCATTCCTTTGTCATTATTTAATGACCTCTGTCTCTTTTTATCATTTTTTACTTAAAGTCTGTTTTACTTGTAATTTCAGCTTCTCCTGCTCTCTTTGGGTTTCATTTGCATGAATATCTTTCTCCATCTCTTCTCTTATTTTATGAATCTTCTTACAGGTGAAACAAGTCTGTTAAAAACAGAGTGTGGTTGGTTCTTGATCTTTTTTATCCATTTGTCGTGTGATGGGTTTTAATTGGAAAATTTAGGCAATTTATAGTCAAGGTAATTATTATTTTTTTTTTAAAGAGAGAGAGAGAGAGAATTTTAATATTTATTTTTTAGTTATCGGTGGATACAACATCTTTGTATGTGGTGCTGAGGATCGAACCCGGGCCGCACACATGCCAGGTGAGTGCGCTACCGCTTGAGCCACATCCCCAGCCCCTCAAGGTAATTATTGATAGATCAGGACTTACTAAGGCCCTTTTGGTTTTTTTATTTTTTTAAATTTGTTCTGATTATTTATACATGACAGTAGAATGCATTTTGCATTGTAGCTATCACCATTTTGGAACTACCTTCTAGTTCTTTTGTTAAACAGATTTTTTCTCTCTTAAAGTCTTTCTTTATGGTTAAATGATTTTTCTCTAATACCATGTTTTGATTCCTTATCCTATTTAAAGTGTATCTATCATAGATTTTTGCTTTGTGGTTTTCATGACACACAAAAAATAAATAGCTATAAAAAGTTACTTTAAACTGACAACATTAACTCTTAAAAACAAAAACTCTGGAATTTAGTTTTACTGCCCTCCTAGGTTTTGATTTTTTGAGGTCACAATTTACATCTTTATATAGTACATATGCCTTAACAAATTGTTAAAGTTATCATCTTTAACAATTTCATCTAATAACCTTCATATTAAAAATACAGGCGATTGGAACACCACGCAGTGTTAGAGTACTCTGAATTTAACCCTGTATTTACCATTACCAGTGAGTTTTATACTTTCAGCTGTTCTCAAGTTACTCATGAACTTCATTTTCTTTCAACATTAGCATTTCTTGTAAAACAGGTCTGATGCTGATAACTCCCTCAAGTTTTCTTTGTGTGGAAAGTCTTTTTTCAAGGAAGGTTTTTCTGGGTAAGTATTCTTAATTTGGAGGGTTTTTCCTTGAGCACTTGAGTATGCCGTTAAATCCTCTCCTGGCCTGTAGAACTTCTGCTGGGCAGTCTGCCATTAGGCGCTTCACCCTCCCTTATATATTATTTGTTTCTTTTCTTTTGCTGCTTCAGGGTCCTCTCCTTGTCTGTGACCTTTGAAATTTTGGTCATAATATGCTTGGGATAGTCTTATTTGGATTGAATTTGATTCCTGTACCTGGGTGTTTATGTCTTTCTCTAGGTCTGGAAAGTTCCTTGTGTTATTTCTTTAAATAGCTGTCTACCTCTTTACCTCCTCTTTGATGCCAACGACTCATACGTTTTCCCTTCTCACGCTGTCCTATAAATCTCATAAGCTTTCTCCTTTTCTTTTTCATTCTTTTTCAACTCTGTTTTCAAATAACCTGTCTCCAAGTTTACAGATTCTTTATTCTGCTTGATCAGTTCACTGTTGATGCTCTGTGATGCACTTAAAGTATATTCATGTATTTTTCATCTCCAGGATCTAGGTTTAATTTTTCATTATCAGTCCAACCTCTATTTGAAATTCTCTAATAAATCTCTGAATTGTTCATCTGTGTGTTTTTCAAGTTCATTTAACTTCCTTAAAAGAGATCATTTGATTTCTTAGGGAATTTAGACATCTCTATCTATTTAAGCTTAGGCCCTGATACCTTATTTTGCCTAGTTGGTGATATTTCATTTATCTGATTATTCTTTTTTTTTTTTTTAAATGTTATTGTGTTTTTTATGCCTTTATTTACTTATTTATTTTTATGTGGTGCTGAGGATCAAACCCAGTGCCTCACACATGCTAAGAAAGTGCTCTGCCACTGAGCCACAACTGTAGCCCCTTTACCCAATTATTCTTGATACTTATCCTGTATCCATGCCTTGCATTAAGCAAGTAGGTACTTACTCCAGGTTTTGCAGTCTGGCCTTGTCTGAGAACGTCCTTCGACAGTATGCTTGTCCAGAAATTCTGTACAGGTTATCTGCTATGGTCTCTGAGCCCACCACCACCTCGACCATTTTGGTGCTAGGGGGCCACCCTGAATCCATGACCCATGTGGCCATAGAGGCTGGCTTAGCACCAGACGGAGATCCCGTAGCTGTCAGGACTGACGCAGCTCTGGGGAAAACAAAAGCCCAAGCTTCTGAAGCCTGCCTGCTGCTGAGGTTTGTGAAAACTCAGGACTGCTGCAGCTAGCCAGCAAGTCCCCTGGCAGGGCCTACACGTTCCCAGCAGGCACTGGGGTGGGTCTGGGGTGCAGGCCAAGGTTTGGTCCTGAAGCCAGGGTCCAGGCGGGCCTGCAGGTGCTGTGTTTCACTGCGATGGAGCCCGCATTGAGGTCCAAGGCAGGGTCCTGTGTTATTTCCTCCCTTTCCCTGAAACACGCGTAGTCTTCTCCGTACCATGCAAGCTGGGGTCCGATACAGGGAACACAAAACTGTCCCTTCTAATCTTTTCAGTGGGCCATTTCTCATTATTATGCTACAACCAATTGCTATGATCTCTTGCCTGGTTTTCTTACCTCCTCTAGAAGTATTTTCATGGGTGGATAATTGTTCAGATTGATGTTTTTGTGGGGAAACCATCACCAGAGTTCTACCCACTCTCTTGCTCGGCCCTGCTCTCTTTTGTAGCCTCTTGTTCATAGTTTCCTTTAGTCCTTTGAATATATTCATAAGAGCTGATTTAGAGTCCTTCTGCAGGGGTCCACTGTCTGGGATGCCGTAAGGACCGTTTCCTTGGGTCACTTCCCCTCCTCGCTGTGTAGGGGCGATTTTCTTGACATATTTTATTTTTTTCAATGAAATCAAAATTTTTACACAATACAATGTGCCAACTTAGGAAATATGTTCCTCTCCCCAGAGTTTTTTTTAATGTCGTTTTGTTTCGGATCATTTGTTTAGTTACTCTCCTGAACCAATTTTGTAAATTAGTCTGAATAGTTTCTCATGTGCACCCACTGCCGTCGGTTCCATTGGCTTGCTAGTGACTAATGACTGGGCGGGGATGAGCTTGAGTTCTGTGAACCAGCACATCACCTGGGTTTCTCAAGGGCTGTGTGTATCTGGGGGCGTATTTTCAACGTTCCAGCAAGCAGTTAACAGGTTCTCATTGGCCTTCACTTCCTGTTTGCCCAGATCCTGAAATTAGTCAGAGGTGGGTCTTCATTCCTTCCTTAGCCTGTACACAGTAGGGGACAAATGCACAATGTACACACCTGCAGGTGGCCTTCTCCCACCCCCCCCCCACCCCCTGGCCAATATGAGATTTTCAAAAACCTTTGGGCATCTCATTCTTCACTCTTTTCTTTTGTTAGCCCCAATGAGTCTCACAGTCTGAAGTAGCTGTGATGTCAAAAAATTGTCCCAGGGCAGGCATGGTGACACATGCCTGTAATCTGAGATACTAAGGAGGCTGAGGCAGGGGGATCACAAGTTTGAGGCCAGCAGCAGCAACTGAGACCCTGTCTCAAAAATAAATAAATAAATAGATAGATAGATAGATAGGTGTGGGACTAGCTCAGTGGAAAATCAGTGGTAGAGCACCCCTCAATTAAATCATATATATATATATCTCACTTCCCCTCCCCATATAGAGAGAGAGCTCCCCAGGGATAGGGCTGTCCACATAGAGCAAGATTGGAGTGACATGACTAGACACATGCCCTGAGAGGGGATTTTTAGGGAGTTGCCGTATAGTTGAAAGAGTGACAATTTGGGGTGGGGAGCATGGAGATTTGAGACCGGAGGAAACCTTTCTCCCCTGAAGTGGTTGCCCAGTTTCTGGTTTTCCCAGCTACTGCAGAGCAAGCCTGCTGGTCTTCATGGCGACAGCACAGCTCAACAGGAAATAGGACTAGTAAACTGCCACAAGCTGAGATTCCTGACGAGATTCACCAGTCACAGCCACAGCCCGTTGTGCCAGGGCAGCAGAGTAGGTTGAGAGAGAGACGGAGAAAGTACCCAGAGACCGCATGGGAGACACATGGGGGAAGCAACGGGTCAGGGACTGTTCCAAGAAGAATTCAGTGGCAAAATGTTGAATGTGGGTGCTAACACACAATGGCAAGGTTTGAGGAGGACAGCTCCCCTGTCCCCCAAGGTGCTTTGCCAAGCGTCCCCTTCTCTCCCACACGGGATCTTGCCCAGCGGCAGCCAGTTAGATGAGCTACACATACCCCTTCCAGGGTCCTCTGTCCCACACCAGTCCCCACTCAGAGAGGGGATGTATGTCAGGCTGCAAGGCAGTGACAGCAGCATCCTTAGCTTGCTTAGCTGGCTTGCATGGTGACCAGCTCCCAAGGAGCAGCTGTCCCAGTGGACATGCAGAAGCTGGCTTTTGACAGATGACACCAGCTTGCCCTAGTTCCCAGCACACACAGAGAGAGCCAGTGTCCTTCAAGATAACGTGCATCTGACTTTCTGGCCCAGACTGGCTCTCATTGTTCCCTTAACGTGGCTAGCTTTCTGGGGACAGAATGGGAGTAGTCAGGACACGGTGTTTTCCCACTCCCCTCTTCCTTAGGGGTGATGTACCACCCTTCTTTTCCCCCAGTAAACACCATGGGTTGTGGCAAGGCTTTGATTTAGTTCAGAGTTCTGAAATGGTTGTTTTGGACAAGATTTTTTTTTTTTTTTTTTACTATTTTTAAAAATTTCTTTTTAGATACACATGACAGAGTGTATTTTGACACAGTCTAATTCATGGAGTCTAACTTTCCATTCTTGTGGTTGTACACGGTATGGAATCAGACTGGTCATGTATTCACATATGAACGTAGGGAAGTCATGTCTGATTCATTCTACTGTCTTTCCTAGCCCCATCCCCTGTTCCTTCCCTTCACTCCCCTTTGTCTAATCCAATGAATTTCTGTTCTCCTCACACCTTGCCATTGTGTGGTAGCACACACATATCAGAACATTCGGCCTTTGGTTTTTTGGCTTTTTAGCATAATAGTCTCTAGTTTCATCCATGTACTGGCAAATGCCATAATTTCATTCTTCTTAATGGCTGAGTCGTATTTCATTGTGTATACCACATTTTCTTTATCTATTCATCTGTTGAAGGGCACCTAAGTTGGTTCTATAGCTTTGGTAATGGGAATTGAGCTGCTATAAACATTGATGTGGCTGCATCATGTAATATGCTGATTTTAGGTGCTTTGGGTATATGCTGAGGAGTGGGATAACTGGGTCCAATGGTAGTTCCATTCCAAATTTTCCAAGGAATCTCCATACAGCTTTCCAGAGTGGGTGCACCAATTTGCAGTCCCATCAGTAATGTAGGAATGAGCATTTTTCTCCACATCCTCACCAACATCAATTATTCCTTGTATTCTTGATAATTATCATTCTGGCTAGAGTAAAATGGAATCTCAGCATAGTTTTAATTTTCATTTCTCTAATTGCTAATGATGTTGAACATTTTTTTTTATACATTTTTGACCATTTTATTTCTTCTTCTGTGAAGTGTCTGTTCAATTCCTTTGCCCACTTATTGATTGGGTTATTTGGGTTTTTTTGGTATTAAATTTTTTGAGTTCTTTATATATCTTAGAGATTAATGCTTTATCGAAGGTGCATGTGGTAAAGATTTTCTCTCATTATGTAGGTTCTCTCTTCATGTTCTTGATTCTTCACTGTGAAGAAGCTTTTTAGTTTGATGCCATCCCATTTATTGACTGTTGATCTTACTTCTGTTGAAGAAGAAGTCAGTTCCTAAGCTGACTTGATAAGAACTGGGCCTACATTTTCTTCTAGTAAGCACAGGATTTCTGGTCTAATGCCTAGGTCCTTGATCTACTTTTAGTTGAGTTTTGTGCAGGGAGAGAGATAGGGGTTAAATTTCATTCTACTACGTATGGGTTTCCAGTTTTCCCAGCACCATTTGTTGAAGAGGCTATCTTTTCTCCAATGTATGTTTATGTCACCTTTGTCTAGTATGAGATAACTATATATATGTGGGTTTGTCTTTGTGTCTTCTATTCTGTTCCATTGGTCTACATGTCTATTTTGATGCCAATACCATGACATAGTATAATTTAAATTCTGGTGTTGTAATGCCTCCTGCTTCACTTTTCTTGCTAAGGATTACTTTGGCTACTCTGGGCCTCTTAATTTTCCAAATGAATTCCATGACTGCTTTTTCTATTTCTATGAAGAACATCATTGGAATTAAGAATTGCTAATATTCTCAAGACTTTTGATGGATAAACAGATTTTAGTCCCCCAAATTGCTTCCCACTTGTAGGGTTTTTGTAGAGGCTATCACATTAAATAACTGAATTTCTTATTCTGTTTCATTATTTTCTCATTTATATCATATACAGATAAATGATTTTTTTCATATATTCTGTGTCTGATATGGAGATAATCAGGTTTCCCTCCATGTTCTAATAGGAAATATTCATTGACCTAATTTGGAATGTTAAACCAATTGTACATTGTTGAAATAAACCCCTAATTATTTGTGATATGCCACTATTTTATATATGACAAAATACACTGGGTAAATTTTCATTTGGGATTTTGAATTTTATGCTTATAGCAAGATTGGGATGCAATTTCATGTAATACTCACATCATATTTTGGTATCATAAAATTGCCATGAATGTCAAATTGTTTTGAAAACAAAGATCTGAGTGTGTGGAGCTGCAAGCACACATCTTGAAAATAAAAGTGGAAACAGTGGAAGTTATTGGCATGTAAAACAGGTAGGAAGGATTTCCATTTATTTTCTAAATGTGGACTACATCTCAGCAAGGACAGGGCAGCCCAGAACTAGAAGAGAGAAGCACAGAGACACAGCCAAAAGAGGCCAAGCCCGGAGGAAGCACAAGGCTGCACCAGAAAGAGAAGAGATGTAGTAACTGCTCCATGGAACCTCTGCCTCTTATGTCAGGTTCCAAGTCTCTGGGTGCATTAATAACTCTGTGTGTGTGTGTACACGTGCATGTGTACGTACCTGGCATTGCTTACACAGGTATGTTCTAGGCAACCAACCAAGCAGGAACAACTCAACATTTTTAAAGGAGTGCAGAGAGGGGCTCAAGAGTTATTTGTCCTGGGGCTCACGTTCTAAATGACCTCAAGTTAGCCTTTTGACTTTATCAGCAAATGAGCGTTTTGCACATTCATGGAGATGCAAAGGAAGGAATTAAGGAATAAAACATTAATTATGCACCCACGAAGCACAATGAATTGGCGTTTTTTCTTAATCTCGGCAGCAGGCTGCTCACAGCCCATTATCTAGCTTTGTCCTTGGGATGATGTGGGGCGGGGTGGTGGAAAGTTGACCCATAAACACCTCAAACGCGCCGCACCCCACGTCTGAACAGGGTTGGAAGGGGCGGGCTTCAATCCTCCTGGATAGGCCGGGAGAGGAGTGGGCTTGGCCGGCCTGAGGCGTGGCCGGGAAGGGACAATTCCCCCGCTATTGCCTCAAATCTGCTGTTCAAAGCCCTTGGTTGCCTGAAGAGGGGACCGTCCCTGCGGGCTCCCTGCAGTTACACCCCGAGATTAGCTTACTGTCCTCCCGGGGGTGAGAAGACGCAGTCGCAGCACCCTGACCTCTTGCCCCGCGGTCACAGCACCCCCTGCCGGTGGCCCGCCGCCAGCGCAGACACTCCCCGGCCTGCCCGTGGCCGGCGCCTGCCTGTCGCGCCATGAAGCTGCGCAGCCTCTCCCTGCTCTCCGTGGCCGCCCTCCTTTGGCTCCGCGTGGCGCAGGCCAACATGAAGGAAGGTAAGGCGAGGCCGTCCCGGGGGTGTCCGGGGGGGGGGGCGTCTCCTCTGGGGCCTGTGCCTGGGAGCGACAGGTCGGTGTCCCCAGACTCACCCGGTGGCACTTTCCAGCAATTCAGCAGAAATCTGGGTACTGCCCCGAGTTCTTTCTCTCCTGCTCCTTCACGCTGCTTCCCCGGTGCCGGCGGGACGGAGGCTGCAACGGCCCCAAGAAGTGCTGCTTCTACCAGTGCCAGCAGCAGTGCATGCAGCCCTGGCCCACGCTGGACTGAGGTGAGTCCAGGACCGCCGTGCGCTAGGTGTCCGTCCTTCCGATCCGTCCTCCGATGGGACCCGGGAGCCCCAACAGACCCACCTCCGCAGAAAATGCTCCGTTCAGTTCGCAGAGTGGGCATCTGGTCTCCTCCGTGTGACGGGACACCTGGACCAGACGAGCCCTGCGCTCCCTCTAAGCTCCTCAGCCCTTATTGGATTTTTAGGCTGATTCTTTTCCATTGCCTTCCCTCCCCCGTTTAGAGTTTTGATATTGAAGCATTTTCCTCTTCACATTTAATCAGGGATCAGGAGGTCAGAGGGCCTTAGATGGGCATGTCTAGAGCCCCTCACAGCCGGCCCTCTTTCCTTTCCGCACATTTCAGCGCTCTACAGGGGAGGACCTGGCAGGATTCAGGCCACTGTGGACCTCCATGGAAAGCCACATCCCCAGGACGGCTTGCATCGCCCCATGTTTCTCCTCTCTCCCTAGGTGGAACCCCCTGTCTAACCACTCCTGAGAAGACAGTGGCCTACAGCCTCGGACTTGGATAACTAGTCTCCAATTCTCTGTGCTTCTTCCATGCCCTTCCTGTTATCAAAAGTTAAATGCTTATTAATATGAAAACAAAACAAAGAAATAAAAGCCCGTGTCTTTAGTCCATTCTCTGTTACTTGTATGAATGAGGCTCTGGGTTCCATCCCCAGCATGAGATCAGGAGCACGCCCCTAATCTGCTGGGCTCCAGGGAGGGCCTCATGGCAAGTGGCATCACTGGGGTGGGGGCACACGTAAGGGGCTACATGCAGAGCCATATGCAGGGAGTCGCTGGCTGCCTTAGAACAAGCCACTCTTGAGGGAGGTAGTGCGGCCCCACCAGGCCTGCACTGATTACTTCTAAAGGCGTTGCTCCCATCTAGTTGCCTTCCACCAGGCCCTACCTTTTAAGGGACCACCACCTCTCAATATCGCCACGCTGGAGACCAGGCTTCAGGAGACACACACACGAACTACATCCAAAGCATAGCAGAGTGTATATTTAAAGCTACATGAAAATCTATGGGGCTTCTGGATCTCCCTCCTTCTCTTCTTTACCCATCCCCAACCTTGTTGGGGAATCCCGTAGGATCTGTAAAAAGCATGCAGTTTCTATTTCACATTGGATTTTTATTAATTCTTGCACTGTTGTTTTTCTGATAGATTTCTCTTTATCACCTGACACTCAGATTCTCCCTAGTCAATCCAGAAACACCTTGGAATCAAATTTTCTGGGCTTGGATCTCATGAAGGGCAAGCACATTATCCTAGGGTTGAAGAACAGGCTGTTTTTGCTACTATTTTTCTGGTATTGGTATTGGTGGTCTTTCCACTTGATGATCAAGGACTAGGTTTGGAACTTCGGGTTGGAAATGGAGCAGGACATATCATAGTTTCTAGAGTATGTTAGGCCCTAACATTTAAGCATAATTAATTAGTGAAGATTCTCTGTGGTTCAGCTCAGCTGCCCTGACTTTTAACTTGGAATTGAGCCCCTAAGCTTCTTAGGAATAAAGTGCTTTTCACCTCAGATTTCCTCACTTTCTAACTCTCAGCCTCTGACTTCTTAAAGGATCTTAATGGTAGCAAAGGTCCGGGAAAGTGGTCTTCCAAAATTTTAGTGCCTGTAACAAACAAACAAATTTTGAAAAACTTCTTATCCCCTATCATGTTTTCAATTGCCATCTACTATTTTTATAATAATTTCATAATATCAAGGGATAACAATTTTAAATACATTACAAATATTGTCATTTACATAAAATGGGTATCTCCCCCCATCCTTCTCAGTATTGGGGATTTAACTCAGGGACACTTTATCACTAAGCTACACTTTCAGCCCTTTTCATGCTTTGAGAGAGGGTCTCGTAAAGTTGCTAAGGCTAACCTTGACTCTGGGATCCTCCTGCCTTAGCCACCCAAGCTGCTGGATTATAGGTGTGCATCACCATACCTGGCTCTTATTTTTGATTTTTTACTGTTTCTTGTGAAATCTAATTACCATCTTCATTTGATGGTAATTTTTTTTAAGTTCTTTCTTTGCCCACTTTTTGCCACTTCTCCCTCCTTTCTCGTCATTTCCTAAACTATTCAAACCAGAAGTGTAGGTAAAGGAGTTAGTTTGGGACCCCTAAAAAGAAATGTTCAGATATGATTCTAGAATCAAGAGTGTGTTAGGGAGGATATCTGAGAGGGAAAATGGAAGGAAGCCAAAGACCTCCAGGAGAACCGTCAGCCCACCATGCTGGACTCCCTGGGGGGCAGGGGGAGGAGATGAAGAAGAGTCATGAAGAAAAGATGTGGGGGGCCGGGTTGTGGCTCAGTGGTGGAGCGCTTGCCCAGCCTGAATGAGGCCTGACACCACATAAAAATAAAAACAAATAAAATAAAGGCGTCGTGCCCATCTACAACAACAACAAAAGAATTTTAAAAAGGAAAAGAAAAGGTGTCAGAAGGCCCAGTGTGAGCCAGATTGAGCAACAGTGTTTTGACTGAGGTCACCTATCAGAGGAGCCCCCTGTCCCAGGAGGTGGTGTGTCTTAGTGTCTGGCCACTCAGTCACTGGCTGGAGGTACCCTGCATGGCCTTGCTGAATACATGGGGAGGGTGCAGGGGACAGTAGCTGTGGTGTCTATTACTCACCTCCAAGCAGCGGGAGGTCTGGGCGGTACACCCAGACCTGTGCCCACCACTGTCCTCAGCCTCCGACCACACAGTTACCTCTCCAGCTATGGTGATGAAAGCTGCTAACCTCAGCCCTTTGAGTTCTTTTTGGAGGTCCAGGCTCTGGAATTTAGTAGATATATCTCCAAAGAGCTGTCTCAGCAGAAACTCTGCCAACGTGGACTTCAGGGTACAGAGGTGGGATGAAATGAAGGAAGACAGTCGCACTTCTGTGATTCTGCAGGCAGGAAGCCGCTGGTGGAGTTACTCAGCCGATAACATGCCTGGTTCTTGAGGAGAAGGGAGGGATGACCTAGGATGGGCAGAGGACAGCAGACCTGCCTCTGCCACCCGGGCCCACTGGCGCTGGCCCAGAGGTGTGGCCACCATCCCCATTGACTCAGAGAACATGCGGGAACATGGAAATGCGGGAATCATTCTGAAGCCTGAAATCCCAGTGGAATTTGCCCTGCTGAGTTCTGGGCGTCTCTGTGACAGATGAGTCCTTCTCTTCCTTCTGATTTACCACTTTTGCAATGTGAGCCTCTATACTATTCTTTTCCTGTCATTACATTTTGGAAATAGACAATTTGTCTACTTTCACAGGTTCACAGATGGAGAGGAATTCTGTTCAAGATTGACCATATCCAGAGAATCATACCTGATTTAGATGACATTCAATAATATTTTCTATTTAAATTTGATTATGAAATGGGTTGAGTTGGGGAGATGTTGGAGTATTTTATATGCCAGAAGGAAATAAAGCTATGGAGATTGGAGGGTGAAATTATAAATTAAGTTGGGTTGCCCCACACAAAAAAGAGATAATTATTGAAGTAATTAGTAAAGAAAGAGCTAGATTTAGCTACTGTGCAAGGTGTACATATTTCAAAACATAATGTCGAACACAACAAAAATATATAATTTTTATTTGCCAATTTCAGGAGAGCGCACTACCGCTTGAGCCACATCCCCAGCCCCAGGTGCTATCTCTTGAATTCATTGATTCTATTACTTTTTATACCCTTTTTATTTGCCAAAAACTACCACCATAAACAAAACACAACACACACAAAAAATAAGCATTGACAAAATCCAAAATCTTCTCATGATAAGAACACTCCACCAACTAGGAATGCACAGAAATGTCCTCAAGTTGATATTGGGCATTTATTTATTTTTAAATCAAAACTAATACTATACCCGATACTGAAAGACCAAACCTTTCCCTTAAAATCAGGAACAAAACAAGCGTGCCATTATCAGCACCACTACATTGCACTTGAGCTTCTAGCCAGAGAAACTAGGCAAGAAAAACTAGTAACAGGCATTCAACTTGGAAACTCTCCTGAGCAGGCTCAGGCCTTTCCAATTTGAATGCCGTCATTTGTTTTCCTGACTAGTGTAGATAAAGGTATTAGGGAAAGTCCTGG